>NC_136463.1:111133033-111525533 GCF_902686455.1 Sciurus vulgaris | reverse complement strand
GTTTTCCAAAACAGCCTATTGTTTTCTCTGTCTGGGAAGTCCAAATTAGACTATTGCTGCTTTCTTTTATGAGTAGGAGTAAAATCCATCTTTTTTTTTATTATACATTGTTCAATAACAAAGTTCTGAATGTCTGGTTCTCAGTTACATGTTGTCAAAAATCAGTATTGAACCTAGTGCTTAATGGATATACAATAAATGTTTGTTGAGTGAGTGAGTGAAATAAATCAGTCACAATGATATTAAATGTATATTAAATGTATATTAAATCTTTTTATAATTTTTAAAATATAGTGTCAAGTGGAAGATCCTAGAAAGTTACAATACCAATATCCTTTTAGTCTGAAACAGATTTATCTTTTAATTTTGCTTTTTTCCCCCCTAAAACGTATCTGAGGATGAAGACAATTTTAGGAATGTCAGCAAAATCCATTCAGCCAGACCCAAGTCCCTCAAAAATGTTCCAGTTATATTTTTGCTGACTATAATTAAAGATGTTCTAATATTTCGAATAGTTGTGTGACTTCAAACTTGCTAAAATGATACACATCAAATATGGTATAATAAGTTCTAAAAGAAAAAAGTCATCTGGATGGGAAAGATATTTACTGTTTCAAAAATACACAAATGCTTAAATTTTCATTCTTCATTAAACTTTATGAGACACTAAATTTCAAATTTTCATAATTAAAGTCCTTCTCATCTTAGGTCACTTTGGTTGAAAAAGTTGTCCCAGTTAAAGTAGATAGGTAATTTGACATAATGACAAGAGCATTTTTCTTCCTTAAAGAAAGAAAACTAAAATGCAGAATCTCAGTCGATAGCATGCTAACTAGCCCTCGCCAGCAATAGAAATCAGCAATATTAGGTGCACAGTACAATATTTAACTTAGCATTGTTACACAAACATAAGCTTTTTTCCTCCTAATGTACTGATTCTTAAAAGCAAGAATTAAGCAATATAGTTACAGATAAACCCCAATTTAGAGTGAATGAGGTCTCAGTGTTTGCCCTGGTTGTTATGCAACTTTTGTGAAACTCTACAGATCAAGAAATTGACTTCAACAAGGGTTAGATATTTTCATATATATATATATATATACATATATAATTTTATTTTCTCTGAAACTAAACTTCTTGGTTTGTGAGTGCATTTTCTCTTTCTCAAGAACTCAACTTCTTCCTCTTGTCCCTGAAAAGAAGATGTTATCCAGAACTGTCCCTAGACTTAGGTTTCTTCTCTGCATGCTTGAGCAGCAAATTCGGTGCCTTCACATTCTCAAGTCAGAGCATTACATGAGATTGTAACTAATGGGCTGATTGCAGCCTCTGCCAGATAATCACCTCTCAATCACCAAGGCCTTGAACCCAAACAATATTCCTTAAACCCAGGACCCACAAATGTCTCTAGATTCAGTCAGGTAGCAAACTGATGTTTTGACTCAGAAATGTGCTTTCAGTCTCTTGCTCCCTATACTAACTCTTCTTGGATCTAAAGAACCTCTCCAAGGTTTACTTTGCAAAAACTCAAGTTAGCATCCGAGGCTGCCATCAGAAGACTCTCCTACAAACGACCATGATCATGCGCTATTCCCCTTTCTGGAGCTACCAGTATGCTCTGACTCCAGCCCCTCTGATTACCTAGTCAGGCACGGCCTCTCACTGCAGCTGTGAAGTTATCTGTAAACCAACTCCAAACCAGGTTTCCTGTCTTGCATTTCTCCCCAGCCCAGTTCAGCATCTCAAGACTCCACGCCATTCCTCAAACTATTCGCTGAACCCAGAATAACCTGCACTTGCTCATCAGAGTTCAAACCAAATCACATTGTCTTCATGAATTTTATCTAACTGCTCAATTCCTAAGTTTTCTGACCATCTTTTGAATTTCCTACATCTCTCAACATTTCCCCCAGTTAAGAGAATAATTTACATCCAGTGCATAATAAAAAATACATAAAATTAAAAATCTAAAAAATAACTAGAAACAATAGAAAAGACTAAAAACTTTTCAAAGAAAATACTGCTAACTTTTGGATATATTGGTGTAGTTCCAATGTTTGCCCATGCATACTTTTAAAGAAAAGTAGTGTAATATGTATGTTTTAGTCAGCTTTTTCCTTGTTTCAACTAAAAGACCCGACCAGAACAATTGTAGAGGAGGAAGAGTTTATCTTGGGGCTCACGGTTTCAGAGGTCTCAATCCACAGACAGCAGACTTTATTCCTTAGAGCTAGAGGTGAGGCAGAACATCATGGCCAAAGAGTTTGGTAGAGGGAAGCAGCTCACATGATGATCAGGAAGCAGAGAGAGAGAGATCTCCTCTCACCAGATACAAATGTATACCCCAAAGTCATCCCCACAATGCCCCACCTGACTCCAGTTACTACTCAATTAATCCTATCAGGTGATTAACTCACTGATTGGGTTAAGGCTCTTGTAACCCAAGCATTTCTTCTCTGAACCTTCTTGCATTGTCTCACATGTGAGCTTTTGGGGGACACCTCCCATCCACACCATAACAATGTATTTAAAGTTTAAGTCTGCTTTTTAAAATATGTATCTGGAATATTTTTCTTATCATCACAAGATGCTCTTTAATAATGTGATATCTAACAGTTTTTTGGCTTTATTTTTTTCCTCAGAGTAGATTTATCTTTAGTAAACCCTTTTTTTTTGTCCATCATGATTAATGTCCAGGTTTTATTTTGATTTGTTTTGCTTCATTTTTTGATTCACAGGTAACATGAACATAGGAAATGACATTTTATTTAAAAGGGGAGTTAAATAGATTTTAAAAAGAGAGATGTTGAGTTAGAGAGATGAATATCTGAACTGCTGGAAATGAAAGGCAAAGGAAAGCAGGTTCAAAGGGAACTTAAGGGCTGTGCGTTTCCTCCTGTTCCAGATGAGGAAAGATGCACAAGCTTGGCTGGTAAGGAGATCACAGAGCCATCTCCCTGGCAGTCAATGGACAAGGCCCTGTCCTGGGCATTACGGTGGTTTACTTCATGCACTCTGGAGGCAGGGGCTGGAGGGGAGTTAGAAGCAGCCTCCGTAAGAGCTGATGGAAAAAGGCAGTATGCGTGTGGTTATTCTTACACAACAGACCAAGATATAATTAACTTGGAAAGTAGTTCTTTTTTTGAAAATTAAAGAGATACTACAGTTCATAGACTGAATGTTTGTGTCCCCTAAAACTTCATATACTAGTGCCCTTACTCACAATGTAACTGTATTCAGACTTCATGTCCTCTAAGGAGATAATTAAACGAGGCCATAAGGGAAGGGCCCTGATTCAATAGGATTAGTGTCCTTATAAAAAGAGACGACAGAGAGCTCAGTTGCTCTTCTTTCACAAGAAATATCATCTGTGATCACTCAGCAAGAAGGTGACCACCTACGCCCAAGGGGAGAACCCTCACCAGACACCAGCAGGTCACCTTGATCTTGGACTTCCAGTCTCCAGATATATAAACCAATAAAGTTCTGTTGTTTAAGTCACCCAGTCTGTGGCATTTTGTTATGGCAACCCAAGCTGAATAACACTTTAATTATTCATAATTGCCTCATTGATAATATAGCACAGTGACTGTTTATAAGCACTGAAGTTGCTTGAATTAAATTCCTGGACCACCTCATAGAAACCTGCTGACCCAGGGCAAATATTTAATCTTTAAATTGCTAGGTTCCCTCATGTATAAAGCAGGACAATATAAGAACTTTTCTCATTGGCTAATGTGACAATGAAATAAAACAGTTGTGAAGTACTTGGTACATACCAAGTATTCAATATAATTTAAAATAATGTAAAAAATATTATTTTACCTACCATGATTTTGAATAAAGTAAACCACCTGTAATTAGGTGGATAGTTCAATAGTAGAAATAACTCCTAATGCTCTACAGCATAGTGAAGTAACTATGGTTGCTAACAACTTTTTGTTTATTTCAAAAGAGCTAGTAGTGAGAATTTTTAATGCTTCCAATACAAATAATAAATTTCTCAGGTGAAGGATATGCCAGTTACCCTGATCTACTCATTGTATGTATGTATCAAAATGTTGCCCTGGAACCCATAAACATGTACAACCATTACATCAATTAAAAATGGAAAGAATTAAAGATTAAAAATAAATAAATCACCCAAGCTCTATAATAACTATGATGTAACTGAATATTTCAGGTTAATTCTCATTTAGATAAAAATCTGAATATATAAGGTAATTTCTAAAGAGACTTTAAAGGGTTGAGAGACAATGACACTGTATTTGGGCATGTGGGAGTGCCATGGGGTGGGTATCAGGATCCTGCAGTGCCTTCCTGCCCTTACCTCAGTGAATTCTCTCTCAGTGCCACAACTTGTACCAAGCCTTGACAGCACCGTACTACCCAGGGACCTGGGACTTCCCCTGTTCATACTATGTCCCCCATAATTTTGACATTTCCTTCTATTTCATGTAATTACCTAAGTAGCTATAACTTCATGACTTATGATCACTTAAAAAATATTTCATCTTCAGTAAATTTCTCCTCTAATCTCTAGGTTTAAAAACCAATTTAAATATGGTTGCTTTTGCAGAACTGTCCTGCTTTCCCGGATATTCACAATTAACTGCATATTAAAAAGCATGAACTGATATTAAGATCTCTTCTTCCCATATCTTATTTAGAGGAAGCTATGAAACTTAATGAAGACAAGGAATCCATGGGGGTACATAAAAAAAAAAAGAAAAAAAAACTTTGAGAACATTCAGAACATTGGCCCTAGAAGCCAATGGCCATGCTGATTGCCTCTTATCTGGAATCTTCAAGTTTAACTCCACTTAATATTTGTGCTCATTCCATGGTTCCATCAACCAGGCAAAAAGCATGAATGTTCCATTTTAGTGGAAATTCTTATGTCCATGAATACCCAGAAACAGACCCTGTATTTAATTCTCAAATCATTTTTTTTAATGTGAATTGTTAAACTAGCACCCAAAATGTTATTTCCCCTTTCAAATTGCTTCTACCACTAATACAAATGCTTCCAATCATGAGCCTATTTAGAAATGGGGCATATTTGTCCTATACTCTATAAACTTCCAACTAGAGAACCTAAATCCTGTGGTACAAAGGAGAGGCTGATTTTTTGTCAATTTTCTTTGTCATTAGCCAAGAAAATGAGTGATATAGTAAAATGACTTTTAAACAATAATTAGGAATAATTGCAGGGTGGGGGGGAATCCTGCTTCACTATTATGAATCATTCAAACAGTATTGGGGTCACAGACCCTGAGCTTCTGTTCTCATTGTTGTCCTTTCTCTCTCTCTGCCCAGCATTCCCATCATCGATTACATCAGGAAGATTATGCCCGGTAATAACAGCCTCTAATACATTAGTGCCTAACCCTTTTCTTTTATTTGAAACATTCTTGAGTTCAGTGAAATTTTTAGCAAGCAGCATCTGCAGATTATCTCTCACTAGCCTCTAAGCTAAACTGGATAGAAAAGACACCCAGGTAGAGGAGCATTATCCATCTATCCTGAAAATGCTTGGTCTGGGGAGAATGCCTACTTTCTATTTATTTTACTGGATGACCCCTGCTCCTACTTTCATCAACCTAGACTTCATATACTTTGTGATATACCCAAGTGCAGCCTGTCATGGTTACCAGTGACTGATATTATTAAATATACAAAATCATTCTACCAGATGATAAAGGAAGCTACAGTGTCTAAAAATTTCATATATCTAACGTGTTGTATAAACAGCCTAAATCCCTATACATTTTATAACTTCAGCAGTCTAAAGGTTAAAGCCTGTCAGTTGAATTTCACGAATTCCAGGAAGAAATGGGGAAGTAGCACCAACTCTTCATTGTATACCAGTGATCAAACATCTCCTCATTACACTTCAATATTGTTGCCTCTAAAGGTCACCATTGCTGAACATAATCACACAAAATCAAAACTGCAAACTTTATATATCATGGAGGTAGTAAATAGCTTGGAGGTTTATTTTCTGGTGCCTGAACAACATTCTGAACCCATTTATAAATTTCTGGGAACTGTGGCATGAACCAAACATATTTGCAGTGCCTAACAATAGCTTCAATTAAATCAATTTCCTGTAAAGTTTTTTTTTTTTTTCTTTCAGTCATTTTAGGTGAAAAATATAATCACTGTACACACAAAGTAAGTCTTTTTAATTTGTCTGTTTTAAATGAGTTTTCCTTATCTCCTGTTTCTGTGAAAATGAATTTGACAATTATTTGTAAATCTCCTTCAGGATGGAAATATCCACAGTTTAACTCAAAGGGAAACCATGAACTTCATTTAGTAAAGCACTGGTATGCCCAATAAGTCACATATGCTCCTTGCTTTCTCTCTTCCTTGATTTTACTGTGTGTTATTTGGGTGACGTGCTACCTTGTGAGATGTATAGTCCCAAAGTAGAATCCTAGCCTCATCTGTGCTTCTGTCAGCTTTTATCTGATTCCCATTCCAAACTCATTGCTTCTGTTTGTAATCCTGCATTCATTCTCTGTTCAACAGTCAAAAGTATCTCTTGAACATACATCTCACATCATTTCATTTCTGCAAAAAGGCTTAATTCCCTTCTGTGGTAGTTTCCAGTTACACTTAAGCTAAAATTCAAACTGCTCTCCATGGTTTACACAGTCCAGCATATATTGACCCTTACTTATCTGATCTTAACTCCTACCCTTCTTTTTCCTTGCTCAACCCCAGAGACACTGAACTCGTTTGTGATGAACATGCTAAAGTCATTGATGCTTAGAGATTCTCATTCTTATCCATTACCTGGTACAGATACATCCTGTCCCCAAACTGTCTTAGTCATTTGCTTCGTTCCTTTCCATCCCCTCTTGTTTACTCTCTTCTCACAAAACTGTCTCTACCCACCCAAACCAATTACCTCCTTCAGGGTCTCTCAATCCTATTTCCCTACTTTATTTCTGTCATGGAACTAAGAATTTGAAATTGTCCTATTCAGACAACTCTTTTTTCTGAGTTGTTTTCTGTTTCTGTGTTTACAACTCAACAAGATGTGTTAAAGGCAGGTATTTAGTTTATTCTTTTATAGCATATAGTAGAAACTCAATTAGGGTATGTATGCATACAAACATATATATGTATATATACATATGTATATATATGTATACATATATGTGTGTATATATGTATTTAAATGAATGCTCATTGCGATATTATTACAACAGTCAAAATGCAAAAGTAAACAAAATGTCCATCAACAAATGAATGGATAAAGAAAATGTGTTGTATACATACAAAGGTATATTATGCAACAGTAAGAAAAAGGAAATCTTGTCATATGCTATGAACAACATGTAGGAACCTTGAATACACATGCTAAATAATAAAATAAACCAGTCATGGAAAAACAAATACTGCATGATTTCACCTATAATAGATATCAAAAGTAGTCAATGTCATAGACACATGAAATAGAGTGGTTGTTTCCAAGAGCTGTGAGGAGAGGAAATTGAGAAGTAGTGTTTAATGGACATAGAGTTTCAGCTTTTTGAAATAAAAAAAAAAAAAAAAATCTAGAGGTCCATTACACAGTGTGAACCTACTTAATAGTACTAAACTGTACACTTACAAATTAAGACGGTAAACTTCGTTATATATTTTATCACAATAAAATTAATAATTCTATATTTTGTTGCAGAAATAAGGTTATTTCACAAAGTAATTGCTTTTAATCAATTATTTGGACTTTTTATTGACAAAAACTCAATAAAATTAGAGAGCAGGAGACACTAAAAATAGTTTTTAATAAGGCAAACTACCAAATAAAAATTACAAGAAAACAAAAGGAACTACTGGGGAATGATATTGGCCAAATCATATTGTCATATTATGTGCATGTACAAATATGTAACAACAAATTCCACCATTATGTACAATTCTAATGCAACAATAAAAATGGAAAAAATTTAAATTACAAGAAAACAAGTGAGAATAAAAGGTAAAATTGGTTCCCAGATTAAAATGCTACTTTCAACAGCCATGTCCCCTGGTTTGGATGTATATGTTTTGATATGTGAATGTCATTATGTCAGTGAAAGTAATGAGTTTTTAATCTAGAGATTTTATGCAAAACAGTTTATAAACTGAAATATTAGATGTTGCTTTTCACTTGGTAGCTCAAATAATGTGCTCTTACTAATTTCAATTATTTGTGATTTATTCCCAAATATCCTAAAAATATCAGAAAAGTCTTATTGGAGAGAAATTAACCAATAATCTTCTTCAAAATATGAAAAGAAGTTGTCCCCTCTACTCCTTTGATTATAACATTAGATTCAATCAGCACTTAAGGAAAGTCTAAGAGACTATTTTTGTGAGTACGTTCTGGTTTTTACTTCAAATTCTTGAGAACACATATGCACAAATGTATGTTGTTTTTGTTTAATTCTTCACTGGATATAGATCCACACCCGTGTATGGATTCCTCCACTTGTTTCCCTTGACTTTCTGCCTCTGTTCACCTCACAGTGATTAGGTCCAAGCTTCTTTTGAGATTAGGAATTTCCTCATAGCAATAGGACTGGCACATTTCTCACTTACAGCTTTTGGTGTCTCTGTCACATCCAGGACACGTGCAGATTCCTGCTTCTTGGGCAGACAGGTCTCTTGGCATAGGGATAAAAAAGAATTATAAATGGAGGCAGATGATCAGTTTCTTATAACTTTTAACTTCTTCATGCACTGATTCTGTTCAACCTAATGACTTAATGCTGCACCATTACATTTCTTATTACTGCTGAACATTATTTCATGGAGTTATGTAGTTTTATGTTTCTTCTCTTATTTATGTTTGTTTGGGGAATTTGTGAAATGCTTTTTGATCTGCAATAAGATGAGGGGTTTTTTATATTGCAAAATAATGGGACTGCATGCTGCATGAACTACCTTATCCTTTGTTCATTTTGCCCATTTTTATTATACCCATTGGTAGCCAATAAATATGTCAACATGCTCTCATGTGAAACCTGTCAGACTTGTGAGGCATGACTACTCATCATTGGCTAGAAATCTGAAAACAAATTTATCCCTGAAAAGAAATGAATGATAGGTTAAAGTATTTAAATTAGCAAGGAAATGGTAGCAACAATTTTCTTAAATGGCCATATTTAAACAAAGAACACTTTCTTTTTCTACTTTGGAATTATTAAGAAGTCTCAATCTGAAAGGAAATCTGCCAAGTAAGTGCTGCTAGCTAAGGAGAAATGGCTGCTGCCATAATCTCCTAGAGTTTAAAGCCCGATTATCTCCATCTCATCTCTTTAAATCACTAAAGAGCAAAGACAAAATAACATCAGGAATGGCTCTAGTATTGCACTATCCAATACTACCTGCATATTTCAATTTCAATTTCAATTTAATTAGAGTCACACTAGCCACATTTTAAGTGCTCATATATGGCTGGTATCTACCATACTAGACTGTGTGGATACAGAATATTTGCTTGATTGCAGAAAGCTCAGTGGGACAGTACTGTTCTACAGCATCATGTGTAACATTTGCCATCATTTTTAGACTTGGAAAATGTGCTCCACAGTCAAATTGCTAAATGCCACTTGTCTCAACTTGCACCTGTCCAATTTTACAAAGAATTTTTTAAAATCTCTAATTTGAGGTAACTAGTGAGAAGCTGCCTTGTGAAGTATAAGAGCTACTTCTGTGGTTTAAGGATTCCAAAACATCTTAAAGAAAAGACCTAATAATCCCTTTTAGACAATTGTTACAAACCCTTGTCTTGGTGTTTCTGAATTTCAATGAATTTAGGGAGTAAGCAGTAAACTTGTTTTCCTATTAAATATTCAGAAGGACTTTAAATAATACTATAATATCTGGAAAGGAACTAAAGCATGCTCCATTCAATTACTACCATGTCTGAATTATTTGAGTGTTAGCTCCCCTTCTCAATCAGAAAATCACTTCTTAAGCAATAATTTGCTCTCTTCATTAAATACAGAATGTTTTTCTCATAGAGGGAGCAAGTGGATTTTTATCAGTCCAAAATAAAATGGTGGAGAATTGGCCATTAGAAAGGAACATATTTTAATTCAGGGACAATAGAAGAATACAAAGGGAAATAAAATTTTCTGATCATATAGATAAAATTGCCTGTTCATTATCCTTAGAAACCTATTTCTCCCCAGGCAAATTCACAGTCAGTCATGAGCCTCAACCCATTACTACCCACCTTCTATAGTGAGAATCAAACAGTCACACACATACACACTGTAGATAGTTGGATTTTTATTTCCAAGTTCCCATTCAACCACACTTAAGTACAAATAGCAGCTGTGAATTACAACTCCTACTACCTACATCAGGGTACAAGTCTTGTCAAAGGTTAGAGGGATGCTCTATCCAGGACCATTCCACAGGTAGTTCAGGTTGAGATGTGTGCACATGCTTTCAAAGCAACTTTTGCTCTTCATCTCTATTTAACTGGGAACCCACCCAACAATGGTTCTAGAAGTGGAAACAGACAGTTAAAGAATCTACGTCTAAAGGTGAGATCATTTTGTACTAGACTTGGATGATTCGTTAGTATTTCTGTTTTTTCAGAGATGAATTTGTATGAGTATTTTCACTTCTATTAACCTTTTTCATTACTTAGCAACTTACCTTTTCAGGAAGGTAGTGAGATGTGTGAAATCATACACATTTGAATCAAAATTCCCATCAATCCCTGCCACTTTGGGGTTTGATGATCTTGAGTAAATCTCTCTTAACCCTTATAAAGATTAACTTCCTCCCCTGGATGGTGAGCTTTTGACCTCAAAGAAGATCTATGAATTATAAATGAAATTACGTATGTTGAAGACACAGTACATACAATTTATACAAAAAAGTTATTTGCCCAATCCTCCAAAATAATTTGTATATCACATTCTTCTTTCTTTCAAGCAATACTTTTGATAACTTGTCATATAGTCAGCATTTGCCATGTCATATCTATATATATTCTCCCTTTGTAAACATTTTTAGATGAGGAAACTGAGGAAGAAGGAGGTAAGGTAATGTGCCTAAATAGAGCTTTTTCAACACCACTGAGGCATGTATTAAAACCAGAACTTTGAGTCCAAGTTTCTAGTTCCAAAGGCATCATTTATGCAGCTTCTCAATAGCAGGAAATTTTGGTTAGTTAAGCAGATTTTGCATCAGTCAAATCTCAGGAAAGAGATAATTTACCCCAGTAAGGTAGAAAGTACATTGCCAATTAACATTCACTTTTGACTTGTTCAGTTCAAGGGAATTTCTCTAGATGGTGAAGTCATAGAGCATGTCTAATTCACACCTATTTGTCCACTAGCTAGTACAATTTTTCGGCCATGCTGTTGACCCTCATTAAATGATTCCTAAATTGACAAAAAGAAAAAAAAAAAAATTCCCTGTATTTCTTCAGGGATAAGTGTTGAAATGCACAGATACTTATACTGTCTTGTTCCTCTCCAAAATATGGAATTTTCTGGAGGATTGTTTACAAACATAAAATATTAAAAAAATAAGTAATATATATACACCAACACATGTGATACATGTACATACATATACTTCCATCACATGGTCATGCATTTTAATTACTTAGTAAATACTAAGAAAAACACAGAATAATTTTCATTTTGGTTAATAGCACACTAATTTTTAAAAATGGCTTTGATATTTCAGTTTCTGATGTGTTTTTATCAGCAGTTTGCCCCTTTTAATTTCTAGGTCAGTTGTAAATCAAAAACAAAATTAAAATTTGGTTACCACCTTATAGAATTCTCAGTTTGCAGCATGAAGACTCAAAAGAGATGGAAAACTCAAGGTTAATAAGATTATCACCATCCATCTTTTTTTTTTTTTTAATTTGTATATATGTATCTAAATCTGTGCCTCCAGGCTTTTCTTCACTGAGCAGAAGATTGTAATCATTGCTAAAGTCTCAGGTTTTTGCTTCTCTGCACAAAAATGAAATCAGTGGTGTGTATCTGAATGCATTCCAGATAGCAATAGCATATCATTAGCATATCAGTGACAGCAACAAAAAATACATGAAAACAAAAACACTGCATACAAATGAAGATGTGTAAGAGTTTTCTGCAAAAGAGGAACTGTTTTCCTTGTTACTTTTGGATTAGGTCTTTACATTATCCATCATCATGTGACAGAATCAAAGTTTTCAAAATCTGGAAATCCTAAGAAGTAAAATAGGAGTCTAGGAGCTGAAAAATCTAGATATTGTCCCTACTAAGACACACTACATTTCAGGGCACTTCAAAATCTTTTAGTACTCCAAATTTTATCATCTAACTGAGCAAATTTAAAATTTATTCTTATTAAACTTTCAGAAAGCCCCAGTGTAACCTCAAGAATTTCTTACAAGCAAGCTCTTGATACAGACCAACTTACAAGGTTTTGCTTGTTTGTTGTTTCCCCCTATTTTGACACCCTATCTTCCAAGAAATTAAGATAAAATTTATTATAACTAGGTCTTTTAGGATACACCAATCTGTATCTTATATTCTCTCTCTTTCTCTTTCTCTTTCTCTTCAACATGGCAAAGGGAGAGATTCAAATAAAATAAAAATTCATTTCTCACTCACTAAAAAGCCCAAGGCACACATTTTCTTTGTCAACAGGAGTTGTTCTCCACATGGTGATTCACTTAATAAACTTTCTATCTAACGCCTCCCCAGTTTCCTGGAGCCTAATTATCATCTGTAGGCAGAAAGGGAAAGAGGAATGAATACACCATATAGGAGGTTTTATGGAGAGTTTGTTGGTTAAAATGAAGACACATGTCCACACCTAAATGCAAGACACACTGGGAAATGTATTCTGGCTGTGTGTCCAGGGAGAAGTGGAGACAGTTTTTGGTGAATAGGTGGCAAGATCTATCATAGGATTCTCAATACCTCATCAGTATAAATGATTGTAATTTTCTTCTAGCATCTTCTTCAAAATAGGAAGTCACACTTTTCCTCAATGGAAAATGTTTCACTGAAAAATAAAACTTGACTCATATTACTTACTGTCCTTTAGAGCCATAGCAAGCCCTGCTGCCTTTTAGGGCCATAGCAAGCCATGTTTATCTCCATGCCACTCTCCCTAGAAGAATTCTAAATGTTATTAGTTTAAGTTTAGGCATGAGTGTATGTGGTCTTCATAGATTAAAAATTTTAAAGAAAAACTTGATATAATTTATAAACCATAGGGATTTTTAAATCTCACTTTATACAGGAGATGTTTAGAAATAACATCAGAGAAAAAATTGGAATTCATTTTTGAAAAAAATATAAGACTCATCTCTGTGTACTTCTGGCAAATAAACAAAGACTAAGAAGATATCGATCATGTCATATAAAAGCCATAAAAGTAAAGCCTTTTTCCAAATGGCATACATAGTTCATGGCAAACCTTTAGCCTGAAACTGAAAATTAGCAATATTTTCTAGGTGTGAGCATGACCCATTTTAATCAGCACACACAAGAAATTTTTATGGAGTCAGAGTGCTTTTATGCTACAATATTCCCCTTTAGTTAATTAGACTTTATTTCTGAACCTATGACGCATGCTCTAAAAATTCTAAACTATTCATAAAATATATTTGAAGAACAGATTGAGGTTTCATTATTTATAACTCAGTCAGATACCAAACTGACTAGATTGTAAACCTGCTGATACAGTAGCTTTTCTTACCACTCTTCAAGTTGTTGCTACTCAAGTTTCTAATTTATGTGCAAATTGAATTTGCCTAATGCATATCATAAGCTCTTTTTGCTATTTTTTTAGCAGTCTCCTATTCAGTGCGGTTTAAAGCACTTTTTCTGCATCTTATAAAAAGATGATTTACCAAATAAATTTATTTATTTTCTTTGTTTTCCATGTTACTCTTCATACACCCGAATTGGATACTGGAACAGCTTCTTAACATGAACTAAATGTGCATTCAGAAGTAAAGTCTCCTACATCCTGACCAGATTTAACCTGACTGAGAGAAAAAAGAGATTGCTTTTGTGGTTTATGTTGACAGCACAAGAAATGGAGACTTCAGGATTCTGTTTTCAATATTAGTTCTGACTTTCTCAGTGGGATGATTTGCCACTTGGAGTCCATTTACTTTCTTCAAAAGGAATAAAAAATTCCCTTAGGGTGGATTAATCTAATTTCATTATACCTTTACTCTAGATACTCTGTAGAACTGGGAATCAAAGACCAAAAAATTGGTCATTGTCCTTGAACAGTACACAGTCTAGAAGTGTTTTAGTCAGTTTTTTCACTGCTGTGACCACCAAAGGACCTGACAGGAACAATTTTAGAGGAGGAAAAGTTTATTTGTTGCTCAGTTTCAGAGGTTTCAATCCATAGATGGCCTACTCTATTCCTCAGGCCTGTCTGTAGTAAGGCAGGACATCATGGAGGAAGAGTATAGTGAAGGAAAGTGGCTCAGAATATTGTACCAGGAAGCAGAGAGAGAGAGGGAGAGAGGGAGAGAGAGAGAGAGAGAGAGAGAGAGAGAGAGAGAGAGAGAGAGAGAGAGAGAGGACACTGCTCAATAAGCACAAAATATAAACCCCAAAGATACACCCTTAACAACCCACCTCCTTCAGCCACACCCTAACTGCCTCTAATTACCACCTAATTAATCCTTACCAGTGGATTAACACACTATTAGGTTCAGGCTCTCATAATCCAGTCATTTCACCTCTGAACCCTTTTGCATTGACTCACACATGAGCTTATAGGGGACTCCTCACACCTAAACCATAACAAGCAGATAAGATGGACATATGAGCAAACCACCCTTTCACCAGCGACTCTCAGCCTCTGTGCTGTAGAAGTATTGTGAAATACTACAGTCACTGGTGGGATATTTGAAAGGAATAAAAGTCTCAAAACATTTCAGAAATAATTTCCAAAGTGTCACTCCTACTGAATAACAATTTTGCAGGACTGTAGGCAAATTTTAATTCTCTTTATTTGCTTGGCAACTAAAGCATTCTGTTGCTGTTTAAATAGACTGCCCTGACCATATTCTCTTACATATTCACTAGAAAATGTTAGCAGAAATTCCAGTAAACATGGAAGTCTTTTATGGGCTTGGGCCACCTACCTACCAGAAAATGTGTCTTGAGTAGTGATGAACATAAAAAATAGATTTTTGTTATATTTGGGCCTTTATGAATTTGGGTTTTGTTTGTTATCACTGTCTAAGCTACACTACTATAACATTCATAATCTTTTATTCCTACATTTTTTGCTACTTTATTAACCCTTTTTGAAGCAAGAACTAAGAGGTCATAAGAAAGAGGCTAAAGTAGCATTCATAAAACAGTGTCTTCTGCACCTGATCATTAAGATTCCTCTTCCTGAAAGAGCTGTACACGTACTTCTTCACACCTTCTTGACAGTGGCCTCCTCATCAACAACCTTGTTCATCTGAAGTCCCTGCCCCTATAGATAAATTTTTTACCACTATACTCTAATCAGTGTAGATTCAGACCTCTCATTCACAGTCTTGTTCCGGGGCGGGAGCGGGGGGGGGGGGGGGGGGGGGGGGGGGACTCTTGGAAATATTGCTTCTAACTCTGAGCCTGAGATTTTTTTACTATGCCTAATGTCCCTTCTCTGTTGGCTTTTTAGACAATCCTATATGGGACTACAAAGTTGCCATGGTCTACTTTTGAACAGCACCTTCTTGAGATCAGACTTTTATTTTTATTCTTCTTCAGTGAAATTTTTACAGGAAACCACCCATGAGGGCACAAGATTTAGTTGAGAAAAAAGAGGCAGTGTAGCTGGTATAGACTCACTGAGTTGGGGTACCTAGTCTCCAAATTCACATGTGACTTTGGGTCCTCTGAGTCTGATGATATTCAGTCCAAGTCCAGATGATCAACCACCAGCAGAGGCATGTTATGTTATCATACCCAGTTCATCCTCAAAAGGAAGTTATTTTCTTCTCCTGAAATGGACATTCTCAAATAAGGATTTCTTTTGTTCACAATTCTTTTGACCACATCTCCTTCTACCCACTTACCAAATGTCTTATTTTCTGCCAGGTATATTTTAGAATATTTCTTTGATAAATTGCTCATTTTATAGTAAAATAAGTGATGTTAGGGGCATATTGATAGACTTCACTAAAGTTAATACATACCTCATCATCCAAAGCAGGCAGCTTGATAGGACTGTAACACAAGCCAGCTGGGGGTAACATTTGTTAGGCATTGTACTGATTATATAGAGTTATTAGATAAAATACATGATGCTTGGTTAGGTGTGATTCTTAGGTTAAGTGTGAATCTTAGATCACAAGTAATTTTAATATAAGTGTATACCAAATATTGCATGGATGGGCTCATTGAAGACATGTTTATCTCTGCTCCACTCAGAACCAACTTGGATGACTCAAAGTCTGGCCCCATCGCTTGTGTCTGGTTGTTGATACAATGTTTAGGAGGTACCTCAGATGGTCAGAACGTCTACATGCAGCCTTTTCATGCTGCCACTTGTCTCTCTCAGAGCATAGCAGCAGGGTTCCAAGAATCAAGTATCCCAAGAGAGAATATCAGGTAGAAACTGTATTGCCTTTTTTAACTTGGCCTTGAAAGTCAAGCAGGGTCATTTCTGCCACATTATATTGGTTAAAAAATTACTAAGGCTGATACGAATTAAAAGAATAATAATTATGCTCTACTCCTTGATGGGAAAACTGTCAAAGAAACTAAGGGGATTTTTAAAGCACCAAAACCAGCCATCTAATCAAGTATTATTTATATTTCCCCTACATGGAAAATAGACTCACTCCTCTTCAATACTCTCCCAAATTCTTATCAATTATGATATCCGTCTCAGATATTTGGTTCAGAACCTCATAATCTAAACCAAATTCAGGTAAGCTTCTTGCTTGTATTTCTTCAGTATAACTCTTTCTATATACTTTCTCTTGCCATGAAGATCCATAAACTAAATAGAAAATTTCACTGCTCTCCAAACATTTAATGTTCAGTGGAGAAACATGGAAAACTTCTTTAACCTTCCTATTCAATAGGAGGAAAAATTAGAAATAGACAGGAGTCTTTAGCCAATAGCAATTCTGAAATATTATTAAGAACTAGTTTTGATAATCTTGGTTAGTGTTCAGTTTTAATATCTAGGAATGACTATCCACAGCTGTTGGCTCTGTTCTCTGCAACTTTGGTTCATCTCGGGACTTTCAACCTTCTCCATTAAAAATTGCCAGTGTTTGTAGTTAACTAGATTTCTCATACTGTTTCCTGCAATAGTAATTCAGGCAGGAATCCAAAGTCCTACTTTTTGTTTCGTACTGTCTTTCCCTTTTAGTTCAATATGGTGGAAAGGAAGGAAGGAAGGAAGGAAGGAAGGAAGGAAGGAAGGAAGGAAGGAAGGAAGGAAGGAAGGAAGGAAGGAAGGAAGGAAGGAAGGAAGGAAGGAAGGAAGGAAGGAAGGAAGGAAGGAAGGAAAGGAGGGTGAAAAGGAAAGAAAAGAAAAGTAGAGAAAAGAAAATCTAAAAAAGAAAAAAGAAAAGGAAAAAAAGAAAAAGAAATTTCTTAAACTCTTTATGACTTCCCTGAAGTTTTACTGGGTTCATTCTTTTAGACAAAGTTATACTTATAAACCTCAGGGAGATAAGCCCTTCTCTAAATTAGGTTTGCTATATTATTGTTATATAGCACTTTTAAAATTCTTAGAAGCATTTTTATTTAATGAAAAGAATATGTGAGATAAGTCCATAACATTATTATAGGGATTTTACTTGTTTGAAGTAACAACATAAGTCTTTTTAGAGCTTATTTCAAAGTGTCTTAAATTTATTCATATAAATATTAAAAGAATGATGAAGAATAGTATAAAGAAGTCTTTGTCACCAAATTATAAAATTTGTCACCAAATTTTATATAACTGACATATTTCTTTAAATACAAAATCCTTTCAAATATAGACAACCTAAATGGGCTTACATCTATTAAAGGAATGGTGTCAAAAATTAACAGAAAGCACCAGGTCCTGATGATTTACTGGTAAATACTACCAAACACTTAAAGAAATGATACCAATTCTCTATAATCTCTTCCAGGACATAGAAGCAGAGATAATACCTCCTAACTCATTTTATGGAGTTAGCATTAAACTAATATTAAAACTAGACAGAGACAATATAAAAAATTACAGATCAATATCTTTTATTAACATTGATAGCAGAAATCCTAAAAAGCTTAGCAAACTGAATACAAAAATGTATAGAAGTGTTATCCATCAGAACCAGTTGAGATTTATTCTAAGTATGCAAGGTTGGTTCAATATTCCAAAAATCAATTCATGTACTTCAGCACATCAACAGGCTGAAGAATAATCATATGATCATATTAATAGGTACAGAAAAAATATTTGACAAAATCTAACACTCATTCATGATAAATTACCTCAAAAAAAATTGGAAAGTGAGAGAAACATCTTCACCTTGATTTTTAAAATCCATAAAATACATACAGTTAAAGTGAAACTTAGAACAGTTCCTCATTAGGAAATGTATCCCAAGATCAGTAACAAGACAAGAATACCCCTTCTCACCACTACTATTCAAAATCATACTAGAAATGCTTACTAATGCTGTAAGATGAGAAAAGGAAATAAATAGAATGCAAATTTTAATATAAGAAATAAAACTATCTTTGCAAATGATATGACTATTTTGTAGAATGTTCCAAAGAACAGACGAAAGCAAAAAACCAAACAATTAACAACAATAGGAGAAGAAGAAGAGGAGGAGGAGAAGGAGGAGGAGGAGGAGAAAAGAAGAGAAGAGAGAAAAGAAAAGAAACAACCAAAACCAACCAGTAAGTAATAGGAAATTGTTATAAGGTTTCATAATGCAAGATTAAAATAAAAAAAGTCAATTGCTTCCCTATAAAAATGTAATGAAAATCTAGAATATATAATTAAAAACACAAAATTTACATTAACAATGCCCCAAATAAAAAAAGTTATAAATATGACAAAATATGTACCCAAGCTGTATGATAAAAACTACAAACTGTGATGAAAGAAATCAAAGATATAAAGTAATGGTGAGATAGCCTATATTCATGGATAGGAAGGCTTAAATTTACTTAATGTTAAATATTCCCAGCTCAATCTACTGATTCAATGCAATCACAATAAAAAATCGAGACAGTTATTTTGTGGTTGGTTGTTGACAAACTACTTTTAAAGTTTACATTGCAAGTCCAAAATCTGGAGTTGATAACATAATACAAGTAAATAAAATCAGAGAAAGACACTACCAACTTCAAGACTAACTATAGAGCTACAGTCACCAAGACAATGTGATATTAGTAAACAAATAGACAAATAAATAAATCAAACAGAAAAGAGAACCCAGAAAAATGTGCATACAAATATTTTCAACTAATTTTTAGCAAAGAAACAAAAGCGTTTCAATGGTGAAAGGCTAGTGTTCTCTGCAAATAACACTGGACATTCCTACAAAAGAGGTTAATCTAGACATAGACCTCACACTCCTCACAAATATTAGCTTAAGCTGGATCTCAGCCCTAACTGCAAATGCAAAACTGAAACTAAATGCAAAACTATAAAATCTCTAGAAGATAAAATGGTTAAAAATATTGGTAACCTTGAGTTTGGCAGTAACTTTTCCAATATAACACCAAAAGCACAATGTGTGGAAGAAAAAAATTGAAAAGTTGGACATCATTACAATTAAAAACTTCTGCTCTGTCAAAGGCATTGTTTAGAGAATGAAAAGACAAGCCACAGACTGGAAGAAAATTTTTGCAAAACACAATTCCGATAAAGGACTTAGAATCAAAATATCCAAAGAACACTTAAAACTCAACAATAAGCAAACAATCCAATTAAAAAATGGGCAAAAGATCTGAACAGACATTTCACCATAGATATACAGATGGCAAATAAGCATATGAAAATATGTTCAACATTATATATCAGTATGAAATTGCAAATTAAACAACAATAAGATGCCACTACACATATTTTTAAATGTACAAGGATTTGTTTTAATCAGATATGTTAGGACATGCAGATGAGAAAATGATTGTCATAAAGAAAGACATTTTTATGCTCACAGATCCCTAGGAACAGCAGGCACAAGACATGCTTCACGCAGTCACGTGAGGAAACACTAGGGTCAGTCAAGGGGCAGGCAGATCAAGGGGAACTTGTGGGCAAAAACCTTTATAGTGGTTTTCATAGGAAGAAACGGGGGAGGCAAGGTAAATCGGTTTAAGATGACTAGTTTGAATACTGTCAGTGGGCTCCAGAGAGTGAGAACTGTCCTGAGTTGTCCAGTACTGGCTCTTACAAAAGTTCCATGAAAGAGATAATTGGAAATGTGGGTTTGGATTGATTGGTTTGCATGTGAAAGGCACACTCACAAGGTGAGTCATTTGCTATTTTAAGAAATTAACTAGTGCTGGGAAGAACATTCTATCGCTAACAAAAGGACACAAAATGTCAAAATATCTTAAATACAGAAAATAAAAACAAATTATATGACCTATCTAGAAGAGTAATTCAAATCATTGCCGGCAAGAGTGTGGTGTAAGAGGAGTTCATTCACTGGTGGGAATATGGAAGTTTACAGCTAGTTTGGAAGACAGTTTGGCAGTTTCTTATAAAGTTAAACAGTTCAAATATGAGCATGCACTCTCCTGAGTCTTTACCTGAAGGAGTTGAAAATATGACAACAATAACCTTCACGTGAATAATTTGTAACAACCTTATTCAAAATTGTCCAAAATTTTAAGCAACCAAAATAAACAGATATAAATCTGTATAAACAGATTTATAAACACAATTTATAAATTGTGTTTTGTATTAAATCTGTATAAACAGATTTAAAAATGTGGAACATCCGTAAATGGAATATTATTTGGTGATAAAAAGAAATTTGCTATTAAAACACAAAAGACATACAAGACCTCTAAGTGTATATTGGTAAGTAACAGAAGGTAGACTGAAAAGACTATATACTATATGATTTGCTATATAACATTCTGAAAAAGCAAAACTATGGAAATAGTAAAAGATTAGTGGTTGCAGGAATTTGGAGGTGGGGGAAGAATTAATAGAGCAAATAGCATTTTTAAGAAGTGAAACTATTCTATATGATATGATAAGGTTGTGTGGTATTTTATATTTGTCAAAACCCATAAAATTGTACAACAGAAAGAATGCATCCTAATGTAAATAATGATCTTTAGTTAATAACATTGTATCAATACTGATTCTCTGATTGGGACAAATGTACCATATTAGTGCAAGATATTAATAATAAGGAAAATTGTATTGGCGGAGATGCAGTATATAAGGCCTTTCTGTATTTTCATCCTATTTTTCTGTAAATTTAGAGTAACTCAAAAATAAAATAAAAAATAAAATCATCTGAGCCATGAGGGAAGTGCATGCCTTTTAGTGCCAGAAACTGCAGTGACTGATAGAGAGGATCATTTGAGCCAAAGGAGTTCAAAGCCAGCCTAAGCCACCTCGCGAGACCTCATCTCCAGAAAAAAAGGAAAGAAATCTTTCTTTTAAAAAGATGAAAAGGCAAGTACCAAATAATGTTTGAATTTTAATAACCAATAGAAGATTAATATCCAAAATATTTATAAAACCATAATAAATTAAAAGGAAAAGACAGGAGTAAGAACAGGAAATCAGAGAAAAGTAATCCACTGTATTGAACTCAACTGCAATACTCAAATAACAATAAAATTAAGATAGTTCTCATTGACCAAGATGCAGCTATTGGACTTCAAATGGCGATGAGACTCCTCAACATGAGGAACTCTCCTTCACTGCTGTTAGGTATGTAGATCAGAATGCCAGCTTTGTAAAGATCTGGTTATAAGAACTTGTGCATATCGTTCCATATAGCAACTGCATCTGCGAGAAACTCTGAGGCATGTACAAAGAAATACATGCAACAATATTCATTACCTCTCCAAAATGGTAATAATGAAAATAGAGAAAAAAATGAAGAGTAGATAATGAAACACAAACAATGGAATATTGCAGAGCATTTTAAATTAGTAACTTTGAGTTATATGTTGTCAACAGGAATAAATCCCCAGAATGATGTTGAATTTTTTAAAAGGAAAATTATGCCTATAATCCCAGTGACTCAGGAGACTGAGGCAGAAGGTTTGCAAGTCAGGCCAGCCTCAGTTACTTAGTGAAGCCCTAAGCCACTTAGTAAGACCCAGTCTCAATAATAATAAACAAATACATAAATAAATAAATAAATAAATAAATAAATAAATAAGGGCTGGGATGTAGCTTGGTGATTAAGTGGTCTTGGGTTCGATCCTCACTACCAAAAAAAAAAAAAAAAAGAGGAGGGAGAGAATTACATGTATACTATTATGTTTGAAAATATGCAAGGTGATTATTAGGATACATACATATGTATTAATAGAATTAAAATATGAAAGCAAATAATAAGTAGCAAATTTAGGGTAAATTGGTTCCAAGAAGAAATTTGAAAGGAAATTGGAGAAGGTTATACAAGAGCTTCCACTATACCTACAATGTTTCATTTTTAAAATAAATCTGAAGCAAATATTGGCTAAATGTAGAGATATTATTTAAAGCTCAGTGGGAGTACGTGACCGTTCTTGTTGCGGTACTCTTCTATATATTTGAAGTACTTAACTTTAATTAGTGATTATGGAATGAATCATCTCCTTAATTTTATCTTAAAGATCAGAACTAGCTCGTCAGTGAACGGCAATGGTTAGGGCAGTGAGCTCTGAAGAACGACCCCATCAAAGTGTGTGAGTTCAGTGGGCTCAGCTCAAGAGACAATGCTGAGAGTTATGCTGTCATGAACATTCAGCATGGAGAATGATGCCTCAAATTAGCAGCACACAGGGTCAGAAAGCCCTTATGCCCCAACTATCCCTAGAAAGGAAAGCTGTCCCAAATTGCCACTTGTGATGGTCTCGTGGGACTCTGAAGGTTCCTTCTATCAAGACTCCCCTTGTTCTCAGAAAACACTATCAGCAGAGCTGTCATTACTAACAAAGCCAAAAGGAGAGTGAAAGCTTTGTTTCTCTTTGCCTACCCCTCTGACGCTGATGTAGCTAGCATCTTGTTAAATAAACCCCTGTGTTGCACATCTGCACTAAGCAGATAGGAAAGTAAGTTGATCCTGCTGTCTGTAATTATGAGAGGGGGTGTGGATGCTGTGAGATGTGAAAAGTTATGTGCACACAGATTAATGGGAGAAGCAAATAAACACTCTGCAGAGTATAGTATATAGAGATCATGGATTTGGGAATTTGAGAATGGGTTGAACTTGCTCCAATTTGGTAACCTACTCATGTCTCAAAATAAAGGAGGAATGAGAAAAATACAGGCATTATCAGAATATTCTTATTTTTCAGACTTTTCCTGTCTTATTTCAGGAGAGGGAGACCAAACTGAGACAGAAAATAAGGCAAGAGTAAAAATTAGCAGGAAGAACAGGTTTCTGAATCAACCAATATGAAAATAAAGTAGTAAGACCTCCTGGAAATGTATTAAGATTGGAGTGTAGACTGAGCTTGAAAATTTAGCTCTGGCATTAATTACTGCATATGTGCAATTCAGTCATTTCATCTATAAATTGAGGGTTGAGGCTAGATCAATATTTCTTAAAAGGTGGTCCTTAGGATACTACCACCAGAATCTATAGAGATACTCATGACAAAATGATTCCTGGACCACCCCACAAACCTACAGGATTGTCTATATGACCAGGCTAACAATGACTTGAGATGCAGTTTTAGATCCAGGATTGAGAGTTTTAAATCTTGGTGTGTCCTTCCTGTGTCCAATCTTTGGTGATTGAACAGGATTCCATTTGGCTATATCTCTAGGTTTTGTAATATTTTCTGAATTCTGTTATGAGAACTGATTTGTTTTTTTTTTTTCTTAAAATTTTGATGTGGTTTTCTAAAGAATGTAATATATAATATACCCTTTAAAAAAGAAAAAAAAAGTTCATAGTTTCTAGTATAAAAACTCTCTCTAAAATATCTATTGATGACGCTGATGAAGATAATAACAGAAAGGGTGTTTCTTATACTCTGAAACATGATCATTTAATTTCGTAGTCTGCAATAAGATGGGGATAATTATAATAGATACAATAGTTATTTAGAAAGGGAAGGTAAGATCTTTCATGAGAAATATCCAGGATTAACTTCCTTAAGTTTACTCCCTTCTATATTCATCTGCAGTATTTCATTGTGTTGATTCTAGTTCAGTTTCTATAAATTTGCTTTCTACTCCCTTTCTTTCATCAAATATTTGCTAAATCTTCTAAATGCCAGGAGTTTTGCTTCATGCATGGTATACTAAGATTAAAAAAGGCATGGTTGCTGTCCTCAAAGAACTCATAAGTTTTAGGATATATAGACAATATACTCCACCATTATACTGTGTGGTTTATAAACAGTAATGAATAAGGAGCTGTAAGACCACAGAAAAAAGAAGCAACTTGCCCTCATTTGGGGAAGTCAAGGACACTTTCACCAACCAGGATCTATTGAATCTGTTGTGCTAGAGAGGAAAGGTGAGCAGAGAAGGCCAGGTATGTGAAGAAAATTCCAGGAAGAGGGGAAGCCCGAGTAAGGCACAAGGGTTTAAAGTTATCTTCTGCTTAGGAAATGACCCATTAGTCTTTGTTTTAGGAAGAAAAATCGAATATGATTTTGAACAACAAATTTGGGCTCAAATCAGGAAGGAATTAATTGTAATGCTAAAATGTAAAGTATTTTTTTAATTCCATTGTGATAGCATCCAACATGCTTCAATCTGTGCTTTGATGATCAAAGACATTCTCTAAAACAAATGTGAACACTAGAGAAAGTACTAGAAATCAAAAGCTAATTGGTAGTTAAGAAAATGGGTGGACTAGTCTAGGTGGGCACCTGAGTCAGTAAAGGGACAGGAGCAGGTTAGAGAGTTATTTCAGCAGCAGAATTCAGAGGTCAGTATTTAACCAGAACTATGGAAAGGAGGTGAGGTGACATTTCCTAAAGGAACTATCAAAGATGTTTCTATGATGATAGATCTAGATTTGATGATAGAGAGAGTGAAAATAAAGAGATGGATCAACAAAAGAATGATAGCATACTGCAGCGGATGAACTTGAGTTTTGACATGTGGAGTTTGAAGTGTTACACTAATCCAGGAATTTGGAGCTCATGACAATGTGAACCTGGGCCTATAGATTTGGGCGACATCAGCATAGAGTTCACAGGTAAAAACAATGGAGTACATAAACTCCCATGGGGAAGTTAGATGAGGGTACAAGAGAGTCAAGGACAGAAAGAAGAACCCACTTTACCCATGTTGCTAATGGTAGATGTAGTGATAGGAGAATGTATGTATCTAGTTACCATGATGAAAGATAGTGCTGAAGTATTTAAAGGCACAGACAGGCTTAATTACCAATGCTAAGATAGCAATTGATTAATCCAATATTTCTTCAGACTGGACCACACCAGATACATAACATACTTACAAGAGAAGTTGTATAAAAAGTATGCAGTGTGCATTTAGTTGAAGGGCATTGATATTATTCAGTTGACTTTTTCTTTTTGTGGTACTGGGGTTTGAACTCAGGGCCTTGTGCTTGCAAGGCACACACTCTACCAGCTGAGCTATCTTCCCCAGCCCTTCAGTTGACTATTAATAGTAAAAGAGAGAAACAGGTGACAGTTGAGTCACATTGAATGTAACAATAGGCATGTTATTACTTTTAGGACTAGCGATTAAATCTCCTATAAGTTTTCTACAACACAAAGTTAGGAAATTATTTATAATAATTGAAAAATATATAAAGATGAAAATATCCAAAAATTAAAGGAGGTAAATGATCGTGTTTTACTTTTCTTTCAAAATCTCTCTTATTTCATGATTTTACTGCTAACATCGGTACAGCAGGTAAGAAAGTAGAGAACAAATTAGAGAAATTCATAACATAACATACATTTCCTCACTAGATAAAGAAATTCAGAGAATGAAAATCTGGGCTTATTATTTAATTTTTTCACATGTTCTCTCAGCAAATTTTTATTGGATACGTACAATAAAAATGTGAGGTGCTGGGATATAGAGACATTGTGAACAAGACATGGAAATTTCTGGTTTTGTGAAGTCTATTGACTACCTAAGTAAAAGTCATAGCTACAACTGTTGGAGTGAGGTGTGGTGCAGAAATAAGGGAGGGAAGAGGGTCAGGAAGTGCCGGGGTAAGTGGTGATTGAAATGGTGAAAAAGGAGGTCAAGAAGCACTCATGGAGAAAGGGCAACTTTGAGGCATGACTTTTCAGCAGGATGAAGAGAACCATGTCGATGTAGAAGGGAAGAGTAGTTCCAGGTAGTGACCTTTAGCAAATGCAAAGCCAAGATATGGAGCTTTCTGGTTGTACTGGAAGAACAGACTCCAGGGCTTACCTAGAGTATCAAGGGGAAGAGTCTGGGCCACAGTGAAAGGTACTAGATGGCATGGTGAGGATTTTGCCTTTTGCTGGATGAGAGGAGATGGAAATGGAGTTTCAAAAGCACAGTCGGAAGAATTCTACAGTCTTATGTTGCAATGGAATCAGGTATTGGCATGGTTTCTAAGGTTGACTTTCATAGAAAATACATTTCTCTTTGTGTGTGGTGTGTGTGTGTGTGGTGTGTGTGTGTGTGTTGGTGTACATATTGTTGTTTGTTTGTTTTTCTCAGTGCTTGGGATTGAACCCAGGGCCTTGTGCTTGCGAGGCAAGCACTCTGTGTGTACACATTTGGTAGGCAGAATTCTAAAGATGTCTTCCAAGACTCTTTATCCCTAGATTTTAATATTGTCTAGGTATGACTATGAATGAATTTTTTACATAAAACTTAGGTTACTAATCAGCTCACCTTAAAATAGGGAGAAAAGCTAGTATTGTCTGGGTGAGTCCAATGCAACCATACGAGCTCTTCAAAAACGAAGAGGAAGACAAAAGAGTTCAAGCACCAGAGAAAATCAGAGAAGTTCATGAGCAAGAGAAAGACTTGAACTGCCAAGGCTAGCTATGAAATGGAGAAGACAAGCCACAAGGTAAACCACTCAGGAAACTTCTAAAAGCTGAGAACAGGGATCGGGGTATAGCTCAGTGGTATATCTTCATTAGCATTTACAAGGCCCTGGGATTGATCTCCAGCACTTAAAAACAAACAAAAAAACCCAAAAACTGAGAAGTTGAGGACAATCCCAGGTCCAACAAAAGACACAGGAGCTCCTTCCTTATCTATAACCACATGGAAGGGAATGAACTTAAAAGGAGATTCATACCCCAAAGACTTCAGAAAGGAGTGAAGCCCTCCAATCATCTTGATTTTAGTCTGTAAATTCTGGAAAAGAAAATCAGAGGAACCATACTTTGTCTGGGCTCCTGAACTATAAAGCTGCAAGACAATAAATGTGTGTTATGTTAGGTAACTAACTTTGTGATGGTAGCAATAGAAAACTAAAATACGTATAAAAGCTAATATATCCAAATATTGTATTTTCCTAACATTTTAATAAGAACAAATTTCATGCCTTATTCTTCTAAGAGAGTTCTTATTGTCCTGGTATATGAATCTTCTTCTAGTTCAGACAACTCAGTATAGAATGAATCAATGAACTGGAGAAGGTTTCTTACGTTAATATTAAGTGGATAAATAAACAACAAATAACAGATAAAGAAAAGTAATTTACATGGGAATTTTGCTTATGGTATCATTTTCTAAATAACATTCATTCTGGTAGATTCAGAAAGCCTAAAATTCATTAGGAAAAATTTAAATAAACTTTGTTTTCCACATCTAATTAGTGAAGTAAAAGGCTACCATGAGATTTGTACTACCATAAGGAATCTCAAAGATATGCAGGATTATAGGTACAGGAGACAAACTCTATAGTTTCCCAAATTGTCCCTACACTTGACCCCTTATATTTGCTGTTCTACCTACCATAGAATTGGAACAGACTGTCTTGATGAAGTTATTATTAATTCCATGTCAACACAGGAGATATATAGCCACAGGTTCCTAGGCTTCTTGAAGCACATATTGCAAGTCTTGTGTAACTCCCAGTGCTTGCTCCCATCTGAACATCTTGAGCATGGTGTCTCTCTTGTTAGGAGGGTTTTTTTCTGGTGCATTATGTGCACATGTGTAAGCCCAAGTCATTGACGTCAAACACAGACTGTGCGTTTTCCTGTAAGACACCCATGCCATTTTAAAGCCTATCAAAAAGATAGTGGAAGCTGCCCCAACAAGTTCTCATCTTTAGTGAAAGATGATGAACACACTCAGAAATAAATAGCTTCATTCAAAATAGAGCTTAAAACACCAGATTGATCCACTGATTTCAAACGGTTTTTAATAGCAGCTGACAGTGGCATCCTGTGGAGCTCAAAAGATGGTCTGTCTTATTGAAACTGGGCCTTTAACACAGCCATCATTCAAACACTTCAGAAAGGCCTGCTCTTCTCCCTGTGTATGTGACTCATCCTTTCTCTTCCTATTAAAATTTCCATATATAATTAATCAACTGGAAAAAAAGAAGCGAATCTTACAATCCATATAAATTTCTTATATTCCAGACAATCATTTGTTACATGACTGAACACACTAAAAATATACGTCTCCTTCCTACATGTCCAAACTCCCACAATTAATAATCTTAAATTTTTACAAAGTCATCTCCTTTTTGATATTTTGAATTTATACTACCACATTTTCTCACTTGAGGCAAGGACTATTTTAGAGAGCAAATATCATATTTGCTATTCTAAAAGTTGCTCAATGCCAGTGCTCTCACATTCCATTATAAATAATTTAATAAACTTCTACTGAATGCCTACTAGGTTCAGTACTTGGCACTGACTAATACAATGATACACAGACTAATAAAATGCAGTCCCTGACCATTTAAAGTCCATAGTCCCTAATTTACTTAATTAGCTAATTTCATACACATACACACACACATACACACACACACACACACACACTCACCAACTAATGAACAGGTGCCAACTGGAAGTTATCTCTACAATTAAGACTGAGCAAATTCATCTCAGTTGGAGAATAGGAAATGTCTCAATAAATTATGATCTGACCCTTTCACCTATTCTCAAATGGATTTTATCATCTATTATTTATCAATTGATCTCTGAGACTGAACTAAATCAATATATTTTGTTGCTGTCTTCTTAAGGCAATCATTTTCTTGCAACTGAAGTGTACTAAGGTAGTCATCACTGTTATTCTTAAACAATCTCTAGAAAAAGTTAAATACCATTTCCAACAAGGTTGAATTCAGTGCCAATAGAGACAAGGGGACAGAGTGAGGTAAGGAGTTTGATTTTGTCCCCTGAAGTCCAAAAACATGCTAACACCTGTTTCTAATTGTACCTGAAAACACCCTAATTATAGTATTTTTTTAAAGTTGTAAAATGTTCTGAAGGGGATTTAGAGAAAACCTCTTTAAATACAGTGGAATAAATACAACTTTGTACATGCTTACTCACTATGCTTTGAGAATTGAGTTTTTTAAATCAGCAGTGATGAATAAATGGATAGAGCAGCAGAAATTAAGAGAAACAAATCAGGATCCCCTCCTCTGACAACCCTACAACTGAAAGCAGAGGAAACTGAAGTATTAGTTCCCTCTGAGAATGAGGTATTTTGCTTCTGAGAGATGCAAAGGCAATCACTTCTTCAGTTGTAATCTTTCTCTAGAAAATACCAAAGTCATTAAATCCCCCTCTTCCTTGGTGCCAAAATTTCGTAATCATGATGCTACATGATTCAGGTTTTTTCATAATTATTCCTTGCTATATTTTGCAATAACCTGATAAAATACTTTATTTCAATAAAACAGTAACTAGACCATACATGATTGTGAGGCTCCATATCAATTGGCCCTCATTAATGTTGCAGAAAAGCGATTAGCATTTTGAGGCAAACAAGGTGTACCTAGTTAGTGGGACATGACCCTGCTGTCACTAAATTATATCTATGATTAATGATCTTCTCCAGTTTAAGTCTGAATCATAATAAATAGATTATAAGTGAAAACTGGGGAACGAATAGAGAAATGTGAGAAAGATGAACCTTAAGACTTGAATCGTATGTGCCATTGTTCAATATTGAATTCAGCTCATAGTGCAATTGACCTTAAGGTTGATGCTCAAATTTCCAAGGCAGTGGTTTTCAACCCTGACCACACATAAAAATCACCTGGGGAGCTTTTTAAAAAACCCTAGTGTATGGGTCCCACCTCAGACTAATTAAATTCTCTATAGGTGAGACCTGGGCAACTATGAAGTTTTCAAAGAATAAATGCCATAATAGCCACATTTAAGACATGAAATTGGAATCAGAAAAAAAAAATAGAAAACCAAAAGATGTAAACATGTTATGATGAATATTTTTGGTTAGGAGTCTCTACATTTCATTGACACAATGAAAATTATGTTTCTGTCACATACTAATTAGTCCAGAGTTTTTATGTATTAGTTTCTAGGACTTTTTTCCATTACCGGAAATAACATCTTATTCTTTAAAGGTTATTTTATTTTATTTTAACCAACTCATTATAATCACAGGCAAATTTGAGGAAGTTGAAGCCTCCAAAGTTAAAGAGAGCTGTTTTGTCCTATGGACATGTACGTATATATGTAATATCACACACCTGAGTCTAAATAAATCTGATTTAGGAACCACCCAACCTGATAGCAATAGGTTTGGAAGGAAGGGAAAAATAGAAAAGGCAAGGGAAGAACAAAGGAAGGGAAAGGAAGATAGGAATGGAACTAAATATAATTGTTCACTTTTACCCCTAACCCTCCACACAAAGCTACTGTTGGTGTCTGCCTTCTCTTCCATTCACCTCTCCATCCCTCCCTTTAACAAATATCCTAGAAACTCCTACAGTTGGTGAATTGCTAATGTACTCAACGAAATAGTTTCACAAAGATGACAAACTAGATTCATAAATAAATCAATAATTTCTAGTCAAAGTGCTAGGTAACTCACACTGATGCAAAACTAAAATTTGGTTTTTTTATCTGTTAAAAGGATAAAACTTCTTCTCCAATGACTGTGAAAGAATTTCCTTTTGCTGTAGAGAAAAAGTGCCTGGGGGGAGGGGGGGAGGAGTTCTGAGTCACCCTCCAGGACCTTGTATAGATCACCCGTTTGAAGACAATCCTGTTGCTCTACTTCTTGCAGTTTTCTATTGTAGAAATTGATTGATATACACTTATTGAATATATTCATCTTATTATTTGAGTCTTCTCACCTTGGTAATGCCACCTGCTAAAACTTAGTGTATTAAATCCTTTTAGCTTAGAGATTAGTATGTTTTGTGATATTAATTTTTGTGACTCTGGTAAGTTGTGAGATCTTTTTAGTGCTTATATTCAGTCAATCAGTTCTTTATTTGTTTTTCCTCTGGTATGAGACAATTAGTGTGGTTTTGAACTCGTTCGTGAATGAATTATTGCCTTTGGTTATTTCAGATAAAGAAGAGTCTGTACACAGACTTAGATTCCTCCAGACATAAACTACTTCAGGTTCTTCTATTATAACTTAGAAATAGGTAATAATCTGATGAAAACAAAAGTATTTATCTTCTAAAAAATCTTTTATAGTGACTACTCAGAAAAAAAAGTGAAGTCAATTTAATTCAGTGAAACAAAAATGTTGACCATATAGTTCATTTATTACTATTTGCATATTATAGGCATTTAATCATGAGTCCTCCACATATTTGGAATATATTAACTTTGGAAATCATGGAATAAATTTGTGGGCATATTGGAAAGGTAAATATAATGGTGATATGTGTTATATAAATATGTGCATAAATATGTAGGTAGAAATAGGATTTGGAAATGGCTGGACTGGTGCATTATCTTATCAGTTATAAAATTTTTCTTTAGATTCTTAACTTGCTGCCAAATTTTGTGCTTAGTTGGAGAGAGTTTCATATGATTTTTTGTATGTTTATTTATGGTATTTTTTCACTAAAAATGCATCATTACCTTAGCAGCTGCTGCACCACATGGAGCAGCATGTGTGCATTTAAAAGAGATCCAGAGCACCTTCCCCCAGAAACCCAGAGCCAATATGCTTTGGGAAATCTACAGCAGGACTCAGATTTCACCAGCAAGATAATGTACAATTTAGATATTTTACAGGATTTTTTTCCAATAATAATTTTCTATACCATTTCTTCTTTCCTAAGTTTTCTGTTTAAAAATACTGTTTCAAAAAAAGGAAAAATATATAAAAGTTAATGCATAAGGAAGGAAAGAAAGCTTAAAATAACATTCTCTCCTTTGGTTGGGGCCATTCTGGAAGAATCTTAGGACTGTTTCTACTTAACAACAAAACATGAAAGAGAAAAATATAGAAATGAGTTATGGTATATTTTTCATGAATGAGCCTTCCCTTGTTTTATATAATTGCGTCTGCACTTTCTCATTGTGTGTGTGTGTGTGTGTGTGTGTGAGAGAGAGAGAGAGAGAGAGAGAGAGAGAGAGAGAGAGAGAGAGAGAAAGAAAGAGAGAAAAGGGAGGGAAGGAGAGGGGAGCAGACTGGGCAAGTGGGGTCATTCCAAGTCTACCTAGTCTTCCTCTGACTAGGTGCTCCAGTTCTGGTGGATCATTATCCATGCATCCTTTGAAAACCTAATTTCAGTCCTTAGCCCCAAATCTAAATGCTGAATTCTATGACTCTTCTCTTTGAGAAGTTTCTAGATTATCTTTCAGTAACATATCTTCAAGGCTACCACTCAGTTCAGGATAAATAGACAATAGAATAATGATGACACTTGGTTCCTGCTACAAATTGAATGTCTGTGCCCTCCAAAGTTAATATTTTGAAGTCCAAATTCCCAATGTGATAGCAGTTAGAGATGGTGCTTTGGGGAAGTAATCAGTTTTATAGGAGGTCATGAGAGTGAGACCTCCGTAAAGGGATTAGTGTCCTTATTGGAAGAGATACCAGAGAGCTAGTGCACTTCCCCCACCCAGACACCCCAATATGAGGATGGAGTGAGAAGGCTGCCCTCTGTAGGTCAAGCATAGGTCGCTTGCAAGAAATCAACCATACTGGTACTGTGGGCTCAGACTCCCAGCCTCCAGAACTGTGAGAAAATAAATTTATTTCTTCTAAGGTTCCCAATATGACATTTTGTTATGACAGACCAAGCTGACTAAAACAGACCTCTTGTCAGAGAGACAGTAGGAAGTGGCAAGGATGAGGAACTAGGAGGGTATGACTGGTCTGCACTCAGCTTCAGCTGTTCATTGGGTATATAGGAAGGTGAATTCAAGTGTGTCACATCAGATTTTAAAGAAAACGTGGGAATCCAAATTCAAACATGAAATCTAAATTTTACAAATTGGTCATTAATTCAAGTTTTGGTTTATTTTATTTAAAGAACATTGTGTATAACTGTGGGACTGATTTGACTCATAGGGTATGTGTAAATGTTACTAACCTTTGGTTTGTAGCGTCAGAAAAAATACTCTAAAATTCTATGACTGTAAGTCACTGTGAATTTCAAAGGGCAAAAGCTAATAGACTGGTTTGATTTAGTTAAACATACACAGAGACAACTCTGAGTAAAGGGATCATGAACATGGATTTGGAATCTGGCTCAGTCATATATAAAGAGAGTGGGCCAGCACTGCCACTACCATCTGTGCCCCAGAAGGCCTAGCATTTCTCCCCAAAGATGACCTTCTCCCCCTTCATGAGAACACCTCACTACTAAATAACTCATTTTGTTTCTTAAGCTTACAGCTTTGTTCAGGGTAAATATAGTATACCAGATCACTATCAGGCCTAAATTTTGTCCTAGTTGGCCCTTCACAAAGCTTGCCAAGATTGAAATCTGCCAAGTTCAAATGAAAGTTGGTATTGGAGGAACTGGAATGTGCTCTTGGTTCAGTCTGTGCTCTAAGAGGCAGCACTGTGGCAGAAAGCAAGGAGCAAAAAGCCAGTAGAACTGTGCAGTAGGGGTGCCAGAGATACAGACAAACTAGAGCCAAGGACTGGGGACTTGAAAAGCTGCTGCAATAACTGGAGCTGTGGCTGCAGGCCACAGGGTAAGCTGACTTAATTCTGCCCGGTAACCTCTGCCCAGAGCTGCTGTCATCAGGCCTGAATTTTTGTGTCCTGGCTCTTCCTTAGCTGCATCTCAGTGACTCAGTTCTCTACGGTTAGAAAACATAAACTTTTTATGTCTGCCCTCCAGCTCTTTCTTAACACAGTTTGTCTGAGACTGTTTTTAGTCAGCTTTTTTGCTGCTGTAACTAAAGGACCTAAGTTTATTTGAGGGCTCACTGTTTCAGAGGTCTCAATCCATAGACTGCAGGCTCCATTCCTCAGGGCTCAAGGTGAGGTAGGACATCATGGCAGCTCACATGGTGATCAGGAAGGAGGGAGAGGGGGAGGGGGAGGGAAAAGTGGGAGGGGAGGGGAAAGGGGGAAGGGAGGGGAGGGGAAGGGGGGAGGGGGAGGAAGGGGCTCTACTCACCAGATTCAAAATATATACCCCATGGCCATGCCCCCAATGAACCACTGCCTTCAGCCACACCCCACCTGCCTTCAATGACCCCTCAGTTAATCCCACCCGGGATTAATGAACTGATTAGGTTAAGGCTATAACTCAATCATTTCTCCTCTGAACCTTCTTGCATTATCTCACACATGAGCTTTTGGTGACACTTCACGTCCAAACCATAACATTCTTCCCTGGCCCCCAAAAGCTCACAATCATCTGACAATGCAAAATGCATTTAGTCCATTCCCAAGAGTCCCCATACTCTCAACAGTTCCAAGATTGCTCAAAGTTCAAGTCCAAAGTCTTCTCTGAGGTTCAAGACAATCTCACATTATAAGCACCTATAAAATTAAAAGTAATTTACAAACATCCAATATCTAATGATACACAGTAAATGTTTCCATTCACAAAATTAAGGGTACAGAAAGAAAGGACAGGACCAAAGCAAGACTGTAACCCAGCTGGGCAAACAAGTCCTGTAGATCCACATCCAGAATCTGCAGCACATGGCATCCTGATATTCTCTCCAAAGGACTTGTGTAGTTCCACCCCTGTGGCCTTGTTGGTTGTAACCTAAGTGGCCTTTCTATTGGCTTATGTCTGCTCAATTCCTGCAGCTTTCTTTGGATGATGTCCCACATTACAGGCATTTTCTTAATCTCCAGGATCTCCACTGCAGCTTTGGCTTCCTCCTTAAATCTCCACACTTTACCTTCTCAGTGAATGCCTGCGGCACCTTGCCTAGCCTTCAAGGCCTTCTTGGAAATGTTGCTGGAAACTTCCATGACCCTCATCCTGCATTCCTGTAAAACCAGTACCACAGGGTTGACAGGAAGGTCTGCTGCCATCTCAAGCAGTAGCCTAGTCTCCAGGGACCCTTGCTGCAGTAGCTGCTCAGTGCCTGGGTGGCTGAGCATGTTGAAAAAACTTCCTGGGACCCCCTGTTGAAGAATGGTGCCCTGCTTATCTCTTCTCAAGGGAATTTTCACTTTTACTCACTTGAGTTTGAGATGGATGTGGTCTTGCTAGCTCCTGAGATGCCCTGAAGTCATCTTTCTTATGTCTCATGGACAAAGTTTTAGCATTTCTGTAGTGGCGATAATGTTTTTAACAACTGCAACTTCCTTAACCCTAGTTTTACTCTAGGCTTTCAAGTCCACATTTTCCAAATCTTTCTGCTACTGATTATCACAATAAATTTGGTCAAAAGCCACCAGCAAAATTTATACCATCACCTTAATGCTATGCTACTCAGACATTTCTTCTGCCAGATTAAGAAGTCCATTGCTTCACAGAAAGTCTTGGGACATGGGCAAAATGTAGACAACTTCTCAGTCAGAACGTAACATGAATGGTCTCTACTCCTAATAGAATCCTCCTTATCTGAATGCTCTTGAGTCCTATTGACATTCTGGTCTTCTGAGCTTCCACCAGAATTAGCCATTAAGCTCCACTTACAACAATCTAAAGCATTTCCAACTCACACTGCTAAACATCTTAAAATTCCTCCCAACAATTTAAAAAAACTCAAAAAGCTTCTGAACCACATGGTCAGATTAGTCACAGCCACTACTCCACTTCTCAGTACCAATTTCTATTTTAGTCAGCTTTTTCACCACTATGACTAAAAGACCTGACCAGAACAACTATAGTGGAGGAAAAGTTTATTTAAGGGCTCATGGTTTCAGAAGTCTCAGTCCATACACGTCAGCTTCTTTCCCCAGGGACTCCAGGTGAGGCGGAATATCATGGTGGAAGAATGTGGCAGAGGGAAGTGGCTCACATGATCATCAGAAAGTGAGAGACTCCACTCTCCAGATACAAAATATATACCCCAAAGCCATACCCCCAAGGCCCACCTCCTCCAACCACACCCTACCAGCTTAGTTACCACTCAGTCAATCCCTATCAGAGAATCAATTTACTGAATTGGTTAAGACTCCCTCTACTCAATCATTCTTCCTCTAACCTTCTTGCATTGTCTCACAAGTGAACTTTTGGGGGACACCTCACATCCAAACCATAACAGAGACACATAGCATTGAGGGTAGATTGTCTTCTGGACATACTAGCCTATAGTCCTCTGGGTTGGTTCTCAAGATTCTGTCTTTGGGCTCGTAGAGCACATCAGGTTTTTGACTCATGCAAATCACTTAGCTTAGGCCCTCATAGATGTTCTTGCACCATCATCAACCTGAATCAATTTCCATGCATGTATGAGTATGTCAGGATGAACCCAACTATTATGCTAAAATAAATTAATAGAAAATCAATTTCAAAAATGTGCTTGCACTGAGTTTCACTTTACTCTAAAACCCTCTGATTTTATCAAAGCTAACTAGGAGAGTCAGGAAAATGATTTACTCTGAAAAACGTGATCAAATATCATTTTCATTAGCTGATTGGGATTAGTTCCCTTTGTAAAATTTGAAGGGGACAAAAATCTATTCAAGTTCAGTGAACTGGTCACTTTTGCCCAGGTTATAAAGAAGCTCAAATCCAAAGGATGAATTTTGTTCTAAAGTTGCATTGAATAATGAGTTCGATAGTTGTATTCTGTTTTCCTTTGTCTTACTTATCTACTCAAATATCATCTGGAAAGGAGGATAGGATAAATAATGCCAATGAACAAGATAAAATTTTAGCTGAGAGCTCTTTTTTTTTTTTCAACGCAAGAAAATTGGGACCTAACCCACTACAAATACAGAGTTGAAACAAAAAAAATTTATTTAGCAACCTTTTATACGAGTATATGTAAGATTCCAATTTAGTAGTCTAGCATAAAAGACCCCTTTCCCCTCTTAGTCTTCAAACACAAATCATGACTACAGCTTTTGCATCATTAATATCAGCTTCTGTGCCTTCCCAGTAATATTGTGATACCGTTGTTAAAGCATTTTCCCACATTCCACTCCACAAGTCCTAGCTAGGGCTAACTTCAGCTTAGATAGTATCATCTTCTCATCAGTTTTAAGTTTACCTTCTTTTTAAAGTGGAGAAGGTAGGCGGCTTGACTAGAATTTGACTTTTATTTCCACATGTCTTAGATGGAAATAAGGAATTCTTATTTCTCTTTTACAAGAAAAAACAGGGATGAAACTGTCTTCTTCAAAAGATGGTGTGCCTCTATTACAAAAGTAAAAATCAGAAAACTCTCTTAACATTTGCCTGTCTCCAATCGCCAAGCTTATATACCTGGAAGTTAGTTCTTGAATCTGTATTTCTTTATCTATAAAATGAAAACAGTATTACTCTCACTAAGTAGTTTTAAGTTTTAAATGAAGCATTATCTGTGTATTTAATTGTAAAGTCATTATTCCAGGGTGAATGTTTATTTGTTCATTTTCAAGAAGTGGAGCTGAGACTAGAAGGACCTGGTAGAGTTTTGGACCTGTGTCCTGACTCACTCATTCTGTGACCCTAGACACTTAACTTCTCCAAACCGAAGGCTTCTCACTGGAAAATTAAATTTCCTACAGCCCTATGCACATTAATTGAAAGCACTCTTCAGAGGACATCATTATTAAGTCTCTGGAAGATTCCTGTTCAAGAAAGCATAATTATTTTTATTCAAATTATCTGCTTTTAATCCATTTTCAATGTACAAGATGAATTATAGCTTGCTATATTTAAATTAGTCATAAAGATGAATTTTTTAAAGTGAAGTTTATTACTCACTAAAAGAGATTTTAAGCAGGTGTGGTGATTTGGGAGGATGAGGCAGGAAGATTTCAATTTTGAAGTCTTAACCAATTCAGGGAGACCCTCAGCAACTCCCTGTCTCTAAATAGAAAATAAAAAGGACTGGGAGGGGATCTGGCTCAGTAGTAGAGTACCCCTAGGTTCAATTCCAATACAAAAAAAAAAAAAAAAGGTCCTAATGCAAGTTTGTGAAGTTAATAGTTACCTAGTAAATCTGATCAGTTAGAATGATATGTAGGCCTCAGTATCGTAACAATATGAACATATACAAAAATATAATCATTAATATAATTAATAGTAGCCTTATATCTCTAGAGTTGCTCCTGAAATAATAATGTACTAGAAGTATAAAATCTCCATTTTTCCAAGTATGTGACAAAACTGAATTTTGTAATATTAAAATATGTAAATAACTAACAGTTGCTAAACACTACATCAATCCCATCATTCATCCACACATCCATCCTCACCCCCAATTTAACTTACACCAATATACATCATTCTCTGTCCTCTGCAGTTAGAATTACCCAGACTTTTCATCTTCTTAACAAAAGATTATAGGAAGATAAAAGGAAATACAGAGTACTGGAACACATATGTTGAAACCATCTTTATTTGCACTAAACTTTCTCCAAACTCAGTGGTTTACAGATGATTAAGTACTTAATCTATGCTTCAAAGCCCTAAAAATTTGTTTCTAAACATTCAGTTCCACTGCACAAATGTCAGTAATGCAAATTTGTGGGCATGTATATACACAGATACAGATAAGTATTACACATGGGTATGTTTGTATGTCCACACATATGTAAACATATATATATACACATGTATACATGTATATATACACACACAGTCTGTTAAATCCAGAATAAATTTTTGTTTCTATGTATAATAACTCAAAAAGAAAAAATGTTTTAAAAAGCAGCAGGAGGGAAAGAAATAGTACACTTAGAGCAATAATTGATCAGATTGAACTGTGGCCAGAGTCCTGGTGTCCAGGGCCTGGATCTTATTATTTATCACACAGCATGACCAAAAACTTAGGGGCGGGGGAGGGAGGTAATGAAAGGCCCTCCTGGGAGGACAGACAAAACCAGCCATTGATTGAACTGTATCTGATTGTTCACTGTCCTGTGCACCTGTGCTGTTTCCCACCCCTTTCCAAACCTCCTTGGTCCTGAGGGCTGAACAGTGCTCATCTTGCAAACAATATCCAAATTGAGATCAGAAGAAAGACAAAAAGCTAAATTTACCCTGACACTTTCTTCGTTCCAAGCTTCTACTTTCCTGTGACGCGCAAATGTCATTTTTGATAAAGGAAAAAAAGCTATTTTCAATAATGAAAAATGGATTCCCCTCCCTACCAATAACAGTACAACTGCATCCCACAGAAGTATCGCTTATGGAACTACAAGCAGGAAGGCAGATGTCATTGTGTCCTCTCATCTGTGCTTATTTTTCACAGAGCTTTCTCAGCAAAGACAGAAAATAGGAGTGGGGGAAGACGGCTCCAGCCTGATTGGGAATGATTGTATAAAGAGTCTCCCAAGAAATGCTTTATTTTCTTTGAAAAAGAGAAAAATGGCTTTCAATGAAGTAGCTCTTATGATTCTAAATTTAAATACAATTCCTATCATGCAAGATGCAAAACGTTTTTCTGGTTTGGCAAAAACACGTTTAAATAGTCACAAGGAATGGCTGCATTTCCTTCGACTTGAGGTGATTGTCATTACCATCCTCGAATCACACTCTTGCATCGAGCCCAAGCAAACTAACTAGATCGTCAGCACACAATAAATGAGATTATAGCATATTAAGAAAAATATTACTTCTGAGCACGGGACTACTTGACCAAACCTGGAAGCCCCCAAACCAAGTATGCAAATAAACCATATCTGCTAGGATGTCTTAATATCAGTCTCATGTGAAGAGAAAAGAAAGTTAAAACTCATGGTTGAGCCTTTATCACTTGCGTTTTAAGGAGAATATATATGAATTTTGGAGCCAAGCACATTTATGTGAACTGAGATATCAATACAACTTTCTGAAAATCATTTTATTCACTAAAATACAGAAATATCTATGAGGATTGTTGGGAATAGCAAGTGAATTAATAAATATGTTAAGTGTCAGGCATATTGTAAGCATTCAACAACTACAGTTTTCATATTATTGTGATTATTATTTCTAGTTACAATATAACTAAAGATCACAATATTATTGACAATATTAGTATTATATCATTAGCATATAGAATTATAAATAAGATTACAATTTATTTTGTGGTGCTGGGAATCAAATCCAGGACATTATGTATATCAGGTAAGTGATCTAGCACTGAGCCACATCTCTAACCCTGAGATTACAATATTATTATGACGATTTTTATTTTCTTTTTAAAGATTTAGTTTAACTTTGCAATCTTTTCAAATATAGGACTTCTCCTACAATAGTTCTGATCCTTATAAAAATAATTCGAGGAACAAAAATTAAATATAATGCCATGTATTAAAGAAGGCTAGATTATTCTAATAGAATAATTAAAGCACCAACACCTGTAATTTCTCCCTGAAAAGACAGAGTGGAAAGAAAAGGAAATAGTCAATGATGTGTAAAAAGAAAATCTCCACTCTTGGTTACCTCTTATTCAGTCTATTTCATGCAGCCATGCTTGAGGACACAAAAGGCGACCTGGAGGCTGGTGGTAAAATATGTTTCTGCTCCTCTGAGAAGCAGTTAACTCAACAGGCTATGAACAGATTCCCAGGTCCTCAGAGAGCTGGCACACACTTGATTGTGTTCTTGACATGGGCAAATGAGAGGACATGCACCCAGAGAGCAAGAATGAAGACAAACCCAGAGGAAAAGAGGCCCCATTATGCCTGTCCCAGGAACTCTTCCTGAACCAGCCTCACAAAAACAGGCTTTTGCATTCTGCTTGATTAAATTCTTTAGACTAAACTTACAGTGTAATGAAAGGGGTTTTACTTTTTTATTACTTCCATTTTTCAGATGAGAGGTTAAAGTAACTGGCCTAAAGTTACAGATATAGACTTCTAAAGATTTGGGGCTACTGCTCAGACATACTGCACAAGTGTGGGGTTATGTGGCATGGATTCTTAATCTCATTCATTTGTCTTCCTTGGGTACAGGCGGTTTCAAGCAGATGATGCATGTGAGAGGCAGAGCTGCAAAGAAGGGTGAACTTACAAATGGTTGCATCCACAAAGGCTTTACATGAACTCAGTGTAAAATGAACACATGATACCGAGCATGACTGGGAATGCCCATATTGCAGCAGAACCCCCAAATCTAAGATCACAAAGCTGCACTATAAATTACAAAGATCGGTCAAAACACCAGGCTATAACCCAGAACAGATAACAGAATCAACCTTGAGATAAGAATTGCTCACTTTCCAGGTAAGAAATTGTAAGCTGAAAATGCACACAAACATGCAGCCTTGATTAAACAAAATATCAAGTTAGAAGTTTCTTGAGGCCAAAAATCCCCACAAAATATACTGTTAGTCTTCATGTCAGAGATCTTAAAAGGTATTTTTAAATGAATTGAAAAGCTGTATATGACAAGAAAAAAAATCCCTGTTGCCTGCATAATTTACATAATATTTACATTTCTATGATTCTATAGAAAACATCCCAAATTTTGTCCTAGCTTTCTTTAATATTGGTTTGAGCTCTCATTAAAATAAAAAATGTGTGCTGGACTCACTGGTATGCATCTGTAATCCCAGCAGCTTGGGAGACTGAGGCAGGAGGATAGAAAGTTCAAAGCCAGCCTCGGCAAAGGTGAGTTCTAAGCAACTCAGTGAGACCCTGTCTCTAAATAAAATACAAAATAGGACTAGCGATGTTTTTCAGTGGTCAAGTGCCCCTGAGTTCAATCCTCAGTACCCAAAACAATAAAAAAATAAAAAAGTGAAAACAATCTCTTGAGAATAGGTGTTTTATAATTTAAATGTCTCTTATTACGCAAACCTGGAGAAGAAAGTCTAGTTTATTAATTTTAAAACACAATCAAATCATAGTACTTAATCAATGACCCATTTTGTCAAAAATGTTTTAAAATGTCAACTGAATCAATAGAATATGCTATCAATTCACATGGCAACATTATTTAGGATTTTAGAATGAAGTGCCAAATTAAGGGATCATTTCCAAGATTTTTCTTCATCATATAGAGAATGACAATGATGAGGAGAAAGAGTTAAAATTGTTTTGGAGTTATAAGTGGCTCCCTTTTAAAATGCATTCTTTTATCAAGAACCATAAACATATGATAAGAGCCAGAGGCCAAGGTCAAAACAGGTTATTGTAAACTACCTGTCAGGGGGATGTCTACAGAAGCAGACGTTCCTCTTCACAATATCCATTTGCTAATTGGACAGGTTAATGTCCTTTTAAACAAACTAGTTAACTATCCACCAGAGGGAAAAAACAAGAACTTCCTGACAAAATCAATCTGAGCTTCAAAAACAGTTTTGTGCTGTATATTAGGAGAAAATGATTTGTTATTTTTAAATATTTAGCTGACAGATTGTTTATCTTTGATCACAGATCTGTATCTGCTGTTTAGCTCATAAAACTAAAAATATTCACTTATTTGGCACATTCTTCTGGTGAAATTATTGGCAGGAATTTCAAATTAGGTAGAAATCTTATGCTTGAAATGCAAAGGTGGGTTGCATCTGGTTTTCTGTTGTTGTTTTTTGGGGGGTTTGTTTTGCTTTGTTTTATTGTCCTGTTGTTTGAGGGTATTTTTGATTGTTGGTCGTTTCTTCATTACAGGAAGTTTAAAGGGCACCAGCAAAAGGTAAAGTATAGCAAATAGAGAAAACTAATAATCGTCAGCTTATTTAGTCATTTGGTGAAACCTGTGTATAATGTTTTGTTGTTGTTGTTGTCATCGTTAAGGAGCAGGTATAAGCTAAGATCTCTCATCCTTTACACTATTTTTTTTTTTTAAATTAGTCCTTTATCTACTTGGCAGTCGTATGGATCAAGGAAATGAACATTATAAAATAGTTTTTTTCAGTGGTTCTCTCATCTCCATTGCAAATTGAAGTCCTCACATAAACCTTCTGAGAGTTTTCAAGTCCACTTTCTTCAAGACAGACAAATTTTACCTGTCTTTTAAATAACCATAAGTAGTACCTGGTGGTGAGGAATAGATGCAACACTTTTCCTTCTAGAATCTCTTCATGGCACTGAATTCCAGATTAATGACTCCAAGGAGCCAGAGAACATTCTGTGTCTCAGCTGTCCATAGGTTAATTGTAGCAAACCTGAAATATGCATTGTATATTTTGCTGTTACCTAAAATAACCAACTCTTGATACTTCAGTTTACAAGTTGAGATGTCCTGTCCTCCCTACTCTATCCACGTTGACACTGATGAGTGTAATCTCATAGGATACAATCCTTAAATATCAGTTAGGTCATTATTCCTACAACATTATGATATTCCATTTACAGAGCACCCACCCACAAAAATAGCAGCTGTCACCCTCTCTCCTTGCCCTTCTTTGAGAATTCTTTATCCCTATCATTGGAACTATTGTGGAAAATACAGCTTTCTTAGAAAATATGTATATTTAGAATTTGAAAAAGAGAAAACATTGTGCAAAACAAATAGCACTGGGACCTGACCCAACCGTAGCTAAACTAGTTTGCACTACAAAACTTCTCAGAGCTTTCAACAAATAATGTTCAGTTAATTGTGTGAGGGGAGTCTCAAGGTAGAGTCTGTGCATGGTGAATTGAGCTACCCACCTATTAGTTCTCTGCTTAAAACTTTTATCACTCCAATTGCCACTTACATTTTCACTTTGCTGAGGATCTGCGCCTTACCCCTACCCTCCTCTGAAATTTTAGAACGTAAGTATTTTCTTTTCAAAACTCAAAACTTTGGGAGGATAAGGAGATTGATTGTTCATATTTTTATACCTTAATGTGATTTAGTTGGAGAAGACCCAGTTGTACAAAATTATCCTGGTGGGCTAATCTACACCAGTACTGGTGTAGAAGGAAAGTAGGAATACAGTTTTAGAGCATTGTGTACTGGACTGTGTACATTTCTTGGTATGTGTGACAGCAGGAGGGCCTGAATGCCTGGGGATGTGGTTTAGGTTATTCTGAGCTGCTTTAGGTTGAGTTGGAATTTGTGGAGAAAGTGATAGGAAAGTGACTATAAAACCTGACTCACAAATAGCCTTATTTTCTACAAATACTTCCATCTTTGTCCCACATAACCAGCATTCTGCTCTCAAATTTTTATCTAATTAAATTCTGGGACTTCTGAATGTAAATGTAGCTACAGTTGAGTTGAATATGGTAAGAGTGGCAATATGGAGCCTACTTTCCATTATTTGAAAACTATTTCTAGGACAAAGATTTTTCAAGTTTCGAAACATGAATGTGTAGGTGAGTGCATTTTTTTAATAAAACCTATTGCAATATGTCATCTACTTAGGTTTTTTTCAGCCAAAGAGCTATTTTTCCTAAACTAAATTAACAAATCCATCATCCTAAGTGTGGGAATGTAATTACTAGACATAGAAATATGTGTAGTCTTGAGGTTTTTATTAGCACTTTTCATTGGGGAACTCAAGCTATTGCCAAACTTCAAATGACATGGAGCTCCAAAAATATTTAGTATCTTGTCTGTGAGATTATAAAATGATCCTGAGAGAAGATTATGTATGGTACTCTGGTGTAAGTAAAAACAAACTGAACTAAAATCTTCATCATAGGCAATTATAATGTTAATCATCAGAATTGGTTCTATTAAAAGGTAACCATATCCGCAATCAGAATAAAATTCATGTTTCTTGATAGAAGATGGTGTTGATTACATTTTATTATTTTCTGTATTATTTGTGCATTGGCATTGGGGCCTTGATGAACAGGGAAAGATCACCAACTCCTCCATGGAGAGCCAACTCTTGAGTAAAGGACTGGCCTCTGGTCACAATTTTCATTTGCACACTAACCAATCCAGAGCCCACAATTCTTCACACCTCTTCTATCAAGCTTTTATATTCCAAGCCAATAAATATGACCCCTGTCCTAATCGTTTTTGGGCTCAGTATCAGAAAGCTCAAGACAGGTCCTATACCCACTGACATTATTCGAACTAGCCAATCCTGAGTCTATTAACCCTGTCTTGCACATTCCTTCCCACCGAAACCACAATAAAGGCTCTTGCCCATGTTTTTCTCCCACTCCCACTCCCACTGACTGCCCCCGGGGTGTCCCTGCACGGCCTGCATGGTGTTCTGTGAGCCATGTGAGTTAGAATTGTGAAGTACGACTCTATTTTCAGTCAATCGTCTCCTGATCTGTTGGTCTCACCATACCTGAACAATAGTAAACCTTACATTTCAAAAACAAAGACTTGGAAATCATACCGATAGGTGAACAGCTAAGGTTGTCTACACTTTAAAATGCCTAGAAAATAAGAGAGGGAGAGGTACACCTCTGCAGATGGTGGTCAGATTAACCCCTTTATTTTAGAACCTCTCTCTTGTAACCTCACTTTAGCTCCAATACTCATTGTGAGATGTGAGCTTCGATTTATTTATAAAATAAGAGATCTGAATTAGAAAATTTCTAAGACCTTCCAGATATATGTTGTAATAATCTCTTGGTGTTTATGCTATTATTTATTTTGTTAACAAAATTCCCTTGTTATATCTCTCTCTACCAACCTAAAGAATGATGGTAATATCATTCCATCTATTGCCAATTTTGTCACTAAACTACAATTCCTCTATGGCATGTGCCAAGTTTTTATTTATTCTACTGTGCCTGCCCCCTATGGTGATGTTCATGTGAAAATAGGAGGCCAACAACAAGCACATGGCTTGACTGAATCCAAATACAATGAGCTCCATATCTCGTAGAAGTAGATGGGCATTAGAATAAGACTGAAAATCAGCCTTTTGACAGGATATTTGAACAACAAAAATTCTGTGCTGACACACAATTCAATCTTTTCCTGCTTAATAAGTGGTTGGATATTTTTTAAATGAACGAATTGATCATCTGTCACTAGAAATACTCTCAACAACTTAAAAGAAGTCACAGTGAGGAGTCTTCTAAAAATTTTTATTTCTGGTTGCTTTGTTTCTTTTTTTCAACATAACTGGTATTATTTCAGAGGTTGATTTAAATTTTTTCATCCACTAAAAAGCAACAATGGACATTTTTAATTTTATATAAAAATGAAAAAAAAAATATTAATCTGCAGCCATGCCAAAAAGGCAAACAAAAAGAGCAGTTTTTAATTAAATCCAAAGGATAGAAGTCTTAGTACATTTTTTTCATTTCTCTTCCTTCCCCTCCCAGCCACTAGCTCAGTGTTGCATTGTAACTGTTCTCCTACTGATTTACATTTTTCTCTCTTCAGAAGGAAGAATATTAAAAATCACAATAGTATACATTTTAGAAGAAAATTTTAATTACTAATTCATAAGAAGTAATATTCATGCACCAAGTATGTTACATGATCTAAATTAAAATACTAAGTTGACTTTGCTCTAGGGAATTTTAATGCCAGATAATATAGGTAAAGGGATATGTGGATGTTTTTGATGTCCTGTAAGAGAAAATTCCAACAGGTAAATACCTTTCAGAATCTGACTTAAATAATCCTTTTTTGGAGGAGAAATGAGATCTAAGTAACTAAAGTCAATCTCAGATTGTTCCTGACCCTGGTCATCAAAGAAGATCTTGAGGAGGCTTTGAGCCTCTTTCTTGGAGAATCTCCTCTGCTGGTTTGTCACCAGGAATTTAGGCACACAAAATTAAAAAGAGAATAGAAAAATGAATTGGTTAAAACTGAGTCTAGATGTTCCTGTGATTCTTTTTTATGTAATTGCTTTGATATCTGAGTCTTTTTATCCCTAGATTCCACTTAGCGATTTTAATAAAGATGGCAGTTACTGAAATAAGAAGAGATTGATTGATAGTCAATCAGTTTTAGCCATTTTTATTTTTTATTAAGCACACCATGAAAATTAGAAAATTAGAAATTAGATAAGTATTCCAAAGTACAACTCAAGCAACTGGAGCAGAATCAAAATATAAAGAAAACTTTTAAGAACACCACGTTTCTGTTATAAGCAAGATAGATGATTGAGAATTTTATTCAAATTATCATAATAAAAATACTGAAAAATACAACAAAAAAATGAGAGCTCGTGTGGCAAGAACATCTCTATAAAATGAAAGGAAGCAGTCTCTCTAATTGCAATCATGTCATCAACATGATCATTTTCAGTTATCAGATAGTACAAATGCATTGCTTCTTTCTATTATTTTCTAACCTACCTAATCCCTTATGTAGAATGAATTCTCACAGTGTTTTTAAATCAAGCTATATATTTTTCTAATTCAGTATTAAGAAACTTTGTGTATATAGTACACAATAGGCTAAACCAAACAAAGTCATAAAATCTTTTCAATACACACTGGAAAATTTCTCGGAAAATATACATTTCTTATTTTGTATGCAAAATCAGAAATGAGATGATTGTATTATAATTTGTTATATCTTGAAACAAAAATTGTCCTCATGTTCAGTAGAAATATTTTAGAAGTATTCCTTTAATCTACATTTCCTAGCAAACTGACTTGGCATAATAAACAAAAATAGGACCTATTTGTAGTAATAAACATGTTCCTGGTTCATCCATCCTATAATGCTTTACCTCATCCCCCATCAAAAGTCTCCATACTCATCCCAAGTGTGAGTATGGTATTTGAGCTTTTGGCTTTAATGGTCGCCAAGATCCCCTGGCCTTTGGTGTCATACTGTGGACCAGTCTTTCCCTACTGCTGGCTCTTCTGCAGTAATACTTGGAAGTTACTTACTCTCAGTAGGTTTGAACATGACCAAAGTGAGTCCTTCATGCCAGGATCACTGTTGCTCATGGTAGCTCATGATGCTGCCAGACCCACACCAACTCACCAGAGCTTCTATCAGCACTGTCAAAGCAGGCACTGCTACTGCTTGGGTCCCAGGGCACCAGTCCCCTTCTGTATAGCAGCTGCAAAAACATCTCCCTGCAACTTTTCAATTCACCATTAAATGAGTTACACTACTCTGACTTGGACGGATCCATTTTCTGTGAGAAAACAATATTTACTGGTGATCAATGCACTAGTAATGGAAAATGTAAATAACACCAAAAATGAGATTTTGATGTACCTAATAAAGTAATATTCAGTGGAATTAAAAATGATACATTTCTTTTGGAGTCCACATATGTTTCAGGAGTCATAACCTCATAATTTTTTAAACCAGCAATTTCACTTTGGGATATTATTCCCAAACAAATAATGCAACATGGAGAAAAAGTTGAGTAATGAGGATGTTCATCACAGCATTGTTTATAATTATAAAAAGTAAAAACAAAGGCTTAAAAAATAGGAGAACAATTACATGAATTCTGAATGGATGATTAAGGCTCCATGGAAAGATAAATACAGAGAATGGACATAATAAGCAGATGAAGAAAATAATCACGTCTCTATTATTGTTCACATAAACATGTAAAGACTTAAGGAAATATATTAAAAAATGTATTTGTTATTTTCATAGGGTTGTAGGAATAGTTTTATACCTCTTGTTTCAGCTTTGTAGAATTGCTGTTTTACTTTGTAAATTATGACTTCAAATAAAGTAAAAGATAAATGACTACATATAATTTTTTAATTAAAGAAATTATATACCTTCAGAATTGTGTTAACTTCAGTAGCCTAAAGCTAGTACATTATAAACAACTGGCAAGTTGCCAACTTTGTAAAAAGTTCTAATTGCTCCTAACCTAATATCACTGAAGTCTGGCTGAATGTCTTTTGAGCTGCCTGCTGGATTTCTTGACTTTCTGACCAATTGCATTTTATTCAGAAAAAGCCAGGGCTCTCAGTCAGGAAGGAGTCACACAGATCCTCCTCCACAGCCTTTGTCTGGATATCTCTGAATCTCAGCTGGAAGGGAACAGCCCCCACAATTGTGAATCACCTTCTCAGCTTCTGATGAAAAGTCAGCTTGAAATACTACTGTTGTAAACCATATCACAGAGCTGTTGGGAATATTTAAATCACACCATACCAAAGGAAAGGAGGATTGAAGGAGAAGGGAGCTGTAATGCAATGTTTCAGGTGACATCAGGATCACTTGAAGAGGAGATTTGTGGCTTTTGCTTCCTAGGCTTTTGTGGAGCCCCAGGAACTGGAAATGGAAGGACCCAAGTCAGGTTCAGGAGCAAGGAAAGCATCATCCGTGACAGGGGAAAGCAGCGCAAGGGCCCCGTATCCTGGAGTACCATGCTTCATTTAAACATGTGCAGACTTCAGAGTGCCTACATGGACAGTGTAATTATCCCCAGGACTGACACCTGTGATAGATGAACGTCAGAGCACTGCAGAGCATGACTACCGGGATTAGCAGTTATTCCAAAGACAAAAAAGGCCATCAGACCTGGGTGACTGCTGGGGTGTCTAAATCTTATCCCCTCCTTCTACGTCTGGCTATTTATTTAAGATTTGTGATTTGGAAGAAAGTCACTTAGTCTTTCTGAGTCTTAGTTTCCTTTCCTTCTACTGGAGAACCAAGTCTAGAAAATTTCTAAGACCTTGTTCAACTCCAAAATCCTCTAAGTCTCCTGTACAGAATGGCCCAAGTATTCTAGGTCTTGCTTTCGAAGTTTCTACTTATCAGCCAACTACCCCTTACCATGATGCTGTTTTTTCAGATGTTTGATGTTTTTACTGGGTCCTTTCTTACAATTTGAGCTGAGACTTGTGCTCAGGTCACGTCTTCCATTTGTCTAGAGGATGTAATAGTGAGTGTTAAATAAAGACTTGTTTGAGGAAAAAATAGGGGAGTTATTAACATTCTTACTTCCTTGTACTAAATACTGAAAGACAAAGAAAAGAAGAAAAGCACAACTGAAAAGATGACCCCTCCTTTGTCTGTCTGGGAAATGTTACTGGGTTCCCTAGGAAGCATATTCTGAGCCAGAGATCAGTGTGAAAACAGCATATTAGGGCAGCTTCTCAGGATAAATACCTTTAGATGAAAGATAGGAAGCTGGATGGGGCAGAGGGAGAAAGAAGACTAATGTGTAGTCCCACAGAGGACTCAGCCCATCCCATGAGGAAGACCTAGAATGGGGTGAACCCTTAGAACTGTTCCAAGTGAGGGAAAAGAACATTCACACTTTCCTCCCCATCTTCCCACATGGACTGGTCATCTCCTGAGTGGCCCACAGGAAGAGGTCCTCCAAGTGTATTCCCAGCAAGATCTGAAAGATGAGGAACTGCAGTTGGAAGAGTACCTAGCAGTTAAGGGAAGGAGGGACTCAGTCCTGGGAAGTTGGATAGACCAGGGCAGTCAGCATCATCCGTCCAAAGGAGAAGTATTTTCCATAGCACCCTAATTGTTTCTTTGCACAGATAATAACTATTTACTGTTCTCATGCAACCTTCAATTCAGACAATAATTCTGTGAAACAAGAAGGTTATTGCCTCTAAATAACAACTGTCAGATGAGGTTTTCAAGCATATGGAAAGGTCTGCTAGAGACTTTCAGAACCAGAGGAAGGAATTTGAAAGTTCAGGGATGTAGGAGATTTGGATTGTCACAATTATGAACTGGGTAAGTTCATAGGATAAACCTTTGATAATTACTATCATTGTAGTCATTATTACCCTCAGCCTGCTGTGACCTGGAAAAACTGGATTATAGCCATATTGTGTTAACTTTTCTAACAGCCACCACCTTCTTCTTACTCATTTCAGGTTATTTTCATCTGAAGCCTCAGTACTTTTACATATGAGTAGATGTGAAATCCTATATTTCTGCAAATTATATTTTTTGTACTAAAATAAAACTTTTAAATGTTATATTTACCCTTGTTACAGACAGAATGTTTGTGTCCCCCCAAAATTCATACATTGAATCCTAATTCCCAATGTGATGATATTCAGGAATAATGTTTGGATAGAGTCATCAGGATAGGGCCCCATGATGAGAATATTGCCCTTGTAAGAAGAAAGATCATAGCACTCCCTCTCTCTCTGCTTTGTGATAAAACGGCAGGAAGGTGGTCATCTGCTGGTCACCTTCCCAGGCTCCAGAATAATGATAAATTAGTGTCTGTTTTTATGCTGCCCCAACTGTGGTGGTTTTGTAATAGTCACCCAGGCAGACTAATATATCCCCCAAAAAATACATATCTGGATATATATATCTATAGATAGATATAGATATAGATAAAGATATAGATAGAGATATATGTCATCTCTTGATTTGGGTCTATCATTCTCATATGATGAGGTTGTATTTTTTATTCTTGATTCTGATAGACATTCACCCACTATTCCTAGCTGTTTTGCTTTATTTCATGTCTATAACTGTAAGCCCACTGTCAAAGTTTTCATCGGAATTTTTAAAGAAATAGTGGGTTATGAAGATTTTCCTTTAGCTGGACAACAAACCAATCATATATATTTAATGAAAGTCTATTACCTTAGAACATGTAATTTCAGTGCTTGCCCCTTGTCATCTAAAATGGAAACTTCCAAAGTGCTTTCAGGAACAAATCTTTATTGAAATAAAATCTGTTTCAAAATAATGAAATAAAAATAAATAGAAGCAGAGTTGCTATGGTTCCACGTGGAGATGTAGCAGGGACCCAGGTCTTGCCTTCTTCACCTTCCCTGTAGCAGCTGCCTCCGGGAGACCCCTGAGCTGTCCCTGTGAACATCCCAGCTCTTCAGTTTGCACCAAGAAAACCACTGCACAAAATCTTGTAAGACATTGTGTCAAATGTGTTGCTAAAATCAAGGCACTGACTTTTCCCAATTTTCCCATATGACACCCCACACACACACACACACACACGCACACACACGCACACACACACACACACACACACACTCACACTCACATGGTACCTGGTGACTTTCTCATTAGTTTTCCTGATAAGCCCATGCTGATTCAGAGTAATTGTCACTTTCTTTTGTAAATGCTCACACAACACTTTATTCTAGATTATAGTAGGGAGGAATGACAAGATTGTTGTTCTCTAGTTTCCAGAGTCCACATTTCCAACGTTAAAGAAAAAAAAAAATAACATCTCCAGTCTCTGACACCTCTTCTGTTCTCTACCTGTAACACCTGTGAATTCTTTGTGAATTCTGGTGTATAATTAATTTATTCAGGGCAATGGTTCCCAAAGATGACTGCACATTAGAATCCTCCAAGGAGGTTTTTAAAAATGCCCCTGTCTGGGTTCTCACCTCAGGCCAATTAAATCAGAATCTTTGCAAGTATTTTTAAAAGCTTCTCTTATGATTCAAATATGCAGCCAGGGTTGAGAACCAGTGATCTAGGCTTGCCTTAAATGCATTTTAAATACTTACATGTTCTTTTACTATCCATTTCCTTTCCATGAGTTTTAGTCTCTCTGTTCTCCATTTTCTTATTAGAGATGACTCCATTAAAATGAAATCAGGTTAAGCATTTTAACTTTCTTTTAGTCATTTGCTAAACTAATCCTAAGCTATAGCATATGCTCGTTTACAAATATAATATAAAATTCTCTTTTAGTTATTAGCATTTTTCTCCCAACAGTGCCCAGAACATGTTTAAAATTCAACAAAAATTAGTTCTTATAGTTTATTAAGCAAAGCAAGATAAACACACTTAAATCCAATACCAAAGTACTCCACCCACCTCTCTAACCACTTTAATTTCTGTTCTATGACCTGCCTCCACACAACTGCATACCAGGTTACATAATTCTTCTTGAGCCCTAGTTTTCCCATCTGTAAAATGGAACAAATGCTATCAATTGGATCTACCCAAAAGTCTGTCCTCAAAAAAAAAAAAAAAAAAAGAAAAAGCTTGAATGTTGCTTGAAGACCTTTAGAACAAATATGCTTTGTTATACATAAAACAAAATTATTTCAATATTTAGCATGTTAATATAATTTTCATCACCATCTTAGAAAGCTAGTTTATTTATGAACACAATTAGTGGAACAAAATGTGGAATGTGGTGGGCGGTGGTAAAACACAGGCCATTTCCCTGAGAGGAAAGAGACCCATAACTCATGGGAGATGGACTGAGATGTGAAGGTCACTCACTTATTCACAGGAATAAATTATATTATATCATCAAGTAAGTTTCTTCAGCTAGTCATAAAGAAAAATACAGCTAAGTAATTTACTTGAAAATGATGGTTATAAACCACTCACGCTCTAACAAATCAAATTACATCATACAAACCACCTAGTCATGCTCACAGGGTGACTGAAGTGGGAGTGGGGAGCAGAGATGCAGCCACTTTGACGCTTCTTGGATGCCAACTTTGACTGGCAGGAGGGCTTACATCAGCAGAGAGAGAACCATGAAAGGTGGGAAATACCTAGAGAGCAAGGGTTTGAGGCAAAGGGCCACATGTTAGTTGCTTGCCGCCCCTTACAGTCTGACATCCTTATGTGACACATAAGGAACCTGAGAAATGAGGGCTGAATTCACTGGCCCAGGGTCCTAAGGCAACAAGCAGCACAAAGTTAGAATCTCTATGTCTGCTGCCTGAGTACAGGCCTTCTCCCGCTCCAAGCTTTCTGGCTGTGACGGACAATATCATTGGCACAGCCTTACCAATGTGCTAGCACTTGCTCCCACTAGTTGTACAAGACATTCAGTGTATTGTCATTCACAAAAAAATGATGAATCAATTTTACATCACTGTTATTGTTTTGATATATTTTTTCTTAACTACAGACAGGTTCTCGTTGTCAAAAATTCAACTAATACAGAACTATAAACAGTAAAATGTGAGCTCCCATCACTAATTCCCATTCCTTTCTCCTCTTCCTAGAACCACTCTTAAGGGCTTGGAGACCATTTAAAAACTTTTCTATGCAGTTTTATACATTATAGATGTCCATATACAGATACAGAGTCTTAAATGTGATTATACTAAACAAACTGAATTAAAACTTTCATTTTCTAAGCTCATAATTTCTGCCACCCTTCTACTTGAATATGTAGTATCTTCTAGAGCCCTGAACAGTATTCCCTCTTATTAAGGGTATTCTTCATTTCTTTGAATTATTTATCAGTTTGTAACTTTCAACCTGGTCTTTCCCCACATTCCAAACTGAATATTTTAATTTTTAAAGAAATCAATACTTACAAGAAGTACATTATAGTGTTGCAAGCTGTAGATTCTTTTCCTTTCAGTAGAATTTCTGGGTGTTCCATTTTATGGGTAATATTAACTCAGATTACTGACTCTAAAACTCAAAATGAGATGGATGCTTTCCCCTTGAGCTTTAAAGATTGTTGTTAATCCTCAAGGTGTATCAACTTATTTTATAATATTTTTCCTAATGGTATGAATTTTAATTCTTCTTCTGAAGTATTATAATTAAATCCATTGACCAAAATGGCTAGGAGGGACTTATATTGGTGTGTGTATACACACACACACATATACATACACACAAACATGCACACACATTAATACCAGTTATAATTTACCATGATGCATTCATAATCTTTTATTAATTTCTATAAATTGAGAGGAAAAGATGGAGCAGTAGGTTGACAATGACTAATTTTTCCCTGTAGAGTTACATTTTCCAGTTAACGACTAACTCTAGTAATGCTCTCTTCTTTCAGGGTTGTCCCTAGTGTGACTTATCTGACTCCAAGAAAGTGGTATTGTAGTGATGATAAATCAAGATAAGCCATCACTCTAAAACTAAAAGTGGTAACAGGAAACTAGCAACTAGCAGTTCATAACTAGCAATAACTAGTAGGAAAACCTGTAGAAAAAAAAGCAATTTATTACATCTTGCTGAAATTACTAGAAATGATCCCCCAAATCCATTGATGAATTATTTCTCAAATCCTTTCATATAAGCTTTGATCAGCTTAGATTCTTGAAAGTTCCATAAGAACTTCCTTTTTATTTATTTTTTTTAAATCATGGGTTACTGTACTAGTAGAGCAGATAATTTTTAACTTTTAACATTTTTAACATTTCTAATTTTTAACATTAGAAATTACTTAACTACCAAGTAGAAACTACCATTTAGAACAGAAGTTTCTACATATTTTGTTCTAATATTATCAAATTAATTTTCTTTAATTATGCACACCCTGGAACCTTTATAACATATAATATTTTCTCATATGATTAATTATTAAAAATGCCATTTCTGGAATGTTATCAATATTGATAACTTAAAAACCATATGCTTCACTGCTCTTTTAAATCGTTTAATGAAATGAAAATTCTATAAAATTTTGCATTCCATAATTGCCCACTTAAAAATAAACAGAAATTTTATGTTATAACTTTTGGTCCTTAATTACTGTTTTCATTCCACTTTTCCCATAGGATGTTATACTAAAGTAATATGATTTTATGCTTGAAAATCTCTTTTTTTCACTCTATAATAATTCTCTGCAGTAACATGTATACAAATTTAATTTTTAAAATTTCCTATGACCATAATGCTCAGGTTAATGCTATTATAATGCAAGTAATGTATGGATTTTAGAATATTTCTTCTGATTTTAGTTGTTGTTACTTTTATTAATGACAAATAATGTATCAAGCCCCAAAACAAATTGATAAATGTTAATTCTAAGAAATAAAATTTTACTGTAAATCTCTCTTACTAAATAAGTAATTGCTTATGGTGTCTACATTAAAGGAATTTTCCATTTGTTCCTGGTTTGGTAGGAGGCAATCTATACTTAAGACTCATTACCACTGTAAATTTAGTTCCAGATGGATGATAAACCTTTCTTTGGGGAAGTATAACAAGAGAAAAGAGCAAGATTGGCAAGGGCCAATCAGATGATTGATAGCTTCACTAGTAGTTTGGCGAAGGAGAAGACATTGAATATTAAGAACTGAAAATTGATTCTGTTGATTCTGTTAAGACTATTTATATTTGTGGTTCACTTGGAAAGTGTTAGTACACCCTGGTTTGAAGACCACTGTTTTAAAACACTGATACTTCTTCTTTGCCAAAAAGCTTTCTCAACCAGCAAAGATGACCAGAATGTGGTGCAATCGGAGTTTATCTTCTTGACTACATGTATTTACTTGAATTAAGATTGACCATACTCTCCAAGAAACATCTCTTCATTGCTATGATCCTTACACAGTATTAATACAAGCTCAAGTGCCTTGTGAAATTGAAATAACTCATTAATAACTATTTTTGAGATAATTCCATCATTTGAAAGTTTAGCTTTTAGAGATCAATACAATAAAAAGGAAAATCACCACTACCAACAACAAAAAAATAGTTTAAGGAAAAAGAACCCTTTGGATTCTAACAGTATAAAAGCAAAAACCAGATGATTAGTTAATCTATTTAAAATTACCTATCTGCTCCAATGGATGCCCACCACATATTCACACACATATCTTGCTTATATCCCAAGCACAGCTCAGTGCTAAGCAAAGTGAAAAAGTCAGAAAATAACAGGGCAGAGATTACAGCAAGGTTGCGGTTGGGGGAGGGGAAAACAGCTTCTACAGAATAATAGGTTTTAAATTGGAGGTCTTTACTTAAAACCCTCAGGAAATAAAAAGGGTCAAAAAAAGAGAAAGAAAATTGCACAGGGGTTTTATTACTTTAAAAGACAATCTCGTTTCTCTTTCAAAAATTGCTGTATTTTTTGGAAGATGCCTTTGACAATGGATGTCATCACTTAAGGACCATTGCTCAATAAAAGAGTAGTCAAGAATCTTGAGTTTTATGGCACTAAAATGTTTCGGCCAGTTTGTAGAAAATGGTGCATTTTTGATCAATTTGATTTAAGGAACTGAAAACTCAGAAATGTAAATGAAGAAAATAAATTTATTCTCATTGGTTGCTTTTTTCTTCCCAATCAAGAATACATTTTTTTTCTAAAAACTCATTTTGAAAACATAGATTCAGACTTTATTGATTCCAACATTCTGAATGAAGTCATATGATATGTTAAGAAAAAAAGTGGTAGAGAAAGCAACAACTGTGTAATCAGGGTAAATCTTGTCATATTGTTTCATTTTTACACATTCGATAACAAGAATACTCTTTGTATTGATAGTAGAAGCTAAAATTATCATCTGAAGTAAAGCTTCTAATGTTAATCAGAAGGGAAAAATATTTTTTAATTCTTATGTGTGGATGAATTAAATAGGTATTACCTTAGTACCCAAGAACTCAAACTCAATCAATATGTTCTATTCATGATAATTGTAATAAAGACTTGCAAAAATTTATGTATGCATTTTTTCCTAACTATATAAAGGGATATTTGTTTCATGAATATGTCATGATTCATATAACTGCTTTACTAATAAATTATTTTTTCTTATAGACATTAGCTTGGTTAGTCTGTCACATATGTATTAAAATAGATTAATTTTTAATTAATAAATTATTTTCTTTGTAGTCATTAGTATTCAACCCATTACTGTCATGTATACATTATATTGAGGTTACAAAATTTAGTAGGCTCCAAAGTTAAAGTTTTACATGAATCATGCTTAATGATTATATGAAATAAAAGCAAAAACAGGAGTAAAGGCAGTGAAATCAGAAGGACAACAGCCAACCAATGACTGAAGATACTCACCTTTCAACCAGTTACACGATGCTTTTTACTTCCACTTGCTGTTAGGCAAAATTGGATTAGGTGAATAATAAATACAAAACCAGAAGAGAACCTGAGTCAAAGTCAAAAGTAAAATGGATGCAGGAAGAATTAGGCAGAGGTCACAGAATGAAAGAACTTGACGGTTATTTATAGTGTTACATAAACTAGTGAACATTTTGTGACTTTTCCTCATTTATTTTTCCTCATAAAGACATTTAGTAGGATTGTAGCCTTGACAAATATCATATGAGGATATAATATCTAAATGTATGTCTACATGTTTTCAAATAAATGCATGTCAATATCTGTACATACATTGAAATAAAGCTATGTGTATGAAAATATGTGGAAATACACTTTTAGATAAATACATAAATTTCTATGTAAAAAGCATTTTACATCTTTTCTTTCAGTCTCCAAATCCATTAATAGATATAAAACAAACCAAATTTTAGAAACCTAAAATAATTTTAAGAAAACTCATCGAATGATTTAAAATTTCATCTGGGAGAATAAACAAAGACAAAAGGATTACTTGCTTTATTAGACATTAAAATGTTATAAAGCTTAAAAAAATATAACACTATGAAAACTGGTCAGTGGAAGAAAACAATAAGGTAGCATTCACTGGTGTACATGTAGCACAGGGTGAAGAGAACACCATATGCTAAAGGAGAAGACCTAAACCTACATTCTACACAGGAGAAATGGGATGCGTACAGGAAAATGAAATTTAACGACTGTCTTAGTGAAGATATAAGGGGTTAGAAAATTCAGTAAATACCAGTGTAAGAGCTCTGAGGTTGGTCAAAAACATTAAAAAAAAAAAAAAAAAAAAAAAAAAACCACAATGCTGATTAAACTTTTTTTTCAACTTTTATCTGTAACTGTAGATGGACAGCATGCTGTTTATTTTTATGCGGTGCTAAGGATTGAACCCAGTGCCTCACACATTCTAGGCAAGTGCTCTGCCACTGAGCTACAGCCCCAGCCCTGATTAAACTTTTAATAAAAGATTACAGCTCCTTTTTCCTTTATAACAATTCCCAAGAGTGCCCCCTAATCTAGTATTCCATATAAATCTTGGATTCACTAAACAATGAATAATGATGGTTTATATAAAAATCAACAAGTATTATTTTTAAAATATGTTAACATCTCTTTACCTCCTATGTGTATGTGTGTGTGTGTGTGTGTGTGTGTGTGTGTGTGTGTGTGTGCATACCCCCTGAGGCCCTCATTCCCTCTGACAACTTCACAGATCAGGGGACTAGGTTTTGCTCTTTTCCTTGAGAAGAGTCTACTCAGGCTAGAAATTGGAAAGTTATCACACAGTGCTAACACTCCACCTTTGGCCATGCACTTTGTGAGGTCCTGCACTTCTGGATGCACTCATCCTCTCTGCTACAGATTCAGACAACAGGGGTTAGGATGCAGGCCCTAGGTTTGCGCTCATCATCTTATTGGATGGGTGCAGCCTTTAAAATATCAGTAAAAGAAATTTCTTATTACTGTGGGTTTTATAGAGATTTTTTTTACCTTATAGAGAAATGCCTATAGAGATATACAGACAGTTCCTAAATGATAATGGTTTGACATGGGATTTTTCAACTTTAGGATAATGCAAAAATAATATGTATTCAGTAGAAAATGTTCTTTGAATTTTGATCTTTTCCTGGCATGGAGAGTTGTGAGATGGTCCTCTCCAGCAGCTACCAGGCAGCTCGGAGATCACAGAGATCAGGAAGCAAAACCACTGAAACTCAGCATTGGGTGGCTTAGGTAGTTAAATGCATTTTCAACTTAAAATACTTTCTGTCTGTGATGAGTTTATGGGGTATAACCCTATTGCAAGTCAAGGTGCACCTGTATTTCTTTTTCCATGATGAAACAGTTATTTGCAGTGATTGCTATTGGGAATAAATGCTCCCTTCGTCTACAGGATTTGGGTTAGAGTTTGCTTAGCCTGAGCCACCCCCTGAAGAAACTTCCCTAAATGAGGTTAATTTAATTGTGATTTAGAATATGGAGAACTCTTGCTATAAATATATATCTCTTTAAGTCAAATTGTCATCTTTATAATTTTATTTTCTGTTTGTTGGCAAGATGGCAATTTCTTTTTATCATGAAAATTTTTAAACATATGGAAAAGATGAAAGAATTGTGTAACGAACACCCATTTACCCATAATCTAATATATTCTAGGTTTTAAAATGCTAATGGTCTGCTTTTCTTGTTGTGGACATTTTATATCATTTCTTCAAAAATTGTTAGGGCATTCCTTCACAATTGCTATATAACTACCTTGAAAGATGGTTTGTAATGAAAAGACGTGTTTGAGACTTTCCCTTAAATTACTACATTTCAGATTAAGGAATTGGCATTAAAGTCATCTTTTATAGCAGCAGTAGGAGTTTATTAATATTTGCTTTTTTGGTTAAGCATGATTATAGGTTTATAGATTTTAAATATTAAATTGCATAGATCAATCACAGTTATTATTCTTTCTGACAGTCAGATCGTTCAACTTTGAGCAGTAGTAGTCCACTGATTTTCTTCTGTCTTGATTATCTGTTTCTCAGGGGGTAGAGGGCATGATTTACAGGCAAGGGCTGTGGTCAGAGACGAGGAAATTGGGCATGTAGTGAAGGCTTACAGGTGGAATGATAGCAAACATCGTCACATTTACCAAACAGATGGCAGAGAGAGAAAACTGAGATTAAGCCAGAAGGAACTATGAAGCTTTATTTTGACATGTGGCTGTCTGTTTTAGATACTAAGAATGATTTTTAATGAATACCTACAATCGTTTTTTCTGCTACCCTTTAAGTGGCACAGAGCTGCCTTGAGCTCAAATTTTTCATTCACACTTCTACCTGGATAAAGGAAGAGGTACAAACATTTTGGAGACCTTTTGATTTTTCAAAGAAAGATGGTTTGTAATAGAAAAATATCTTAAGACAGGCACAGTGGCTCACACCTGTAATCCAGTGGCTTGTGAGGACCCCAAGCTGATATCTAGCCTTAGAAACTTAGTGAGGACCTGAGCAACTTAATGAGACCCTTTCTCAAAAAGTAAAAAGGGCTAGGCATGTGGCTAAGGGCTTGAGCATCCCTAGGTTCGATTCCTAGTTCCGCCTCTACCCAACAAAAAAAAAAAAAAAAAAGAAAAGAAAAAGAAAAATATCTTAAGATGATGTTAACTACTTTCCAATAAGTTCCAGTGGTTTTAAAATTTATTGCCAAATAAATACTTACAGAAAACTAAAACTACAACTTTTTCCTCATTATAACTTTTATTTATTTTGGGTTTCAATCCCTCTACAAGGATGATTTGTTTTCAGTTCTTAGGTAGGAGAAAGTCAAACTATTTAGGACATTTGGCCTGTCAACGTCAGAGGAATAGATATTTTCAGTGCAGAGAAATGTAAACCATCTACACAATTCAATTAAATTATAAGGCTAAAAATTGAAAGTTAAACCTCAATCATCCAAAAATTAGGTACTATAGCATTTTAAACCCTGGGGAAAATATGATATTAGGAATAATATTTATTGATCATTAAATTTCCTTTGTTTTTTTTTTGTGTACCTTCTTTTATCACACATAGGATACTCTTAAAATGGTAACTGACTACAGCAAATAATGACGATTTCCCAATTAACTTAGATGAGGCAGGGATAAAATAAATGTAGGAAAGAAGACTGCCACAGGTATAACTGAAGGTGGGAGGATTTGGTCCCTTACGGCCTTAGCCCAGGAAGATTATTGTCACCCCAGTGAAGTTTCAGATCTGTGTTTAAGCCTTGGAAGAGAAGGCTTGCATTCATTATTAACAGCAATAGTAATAAAAAAAAAAGTGTCAACACGTTGTATCACCACATTCTGTTCCTAACATTTATAAATATAGTCTCTAAACTACAAATAATTTACTCCACATCAAATGAAACCAAACCAAATAAATAAAAACAAGAAATTATTTATATTTCATTTCTTGACTTTTAAAATCTTTCCTATTTTTATACAGTACTTGTGTACAAAAGGATAAATTGCATAAAATGTATTCAGATGAATTTACGTACTTACTATGCTTCTTTTTCATAGAAATAGGGCTACAGAGGATGAGAAAAAATAAAGGAAAAGGGTAAGACAACCACCTGCCAAAGGTCAAGCAGAGGAGGCTGCACTGTATTGCTTGGTTCAATAATACCTCAATAAAGTTCACCATTACTTTTTTATTATAGTATATTGGTGTTTCTAAGAACACTAACCGTGAGAAACAAATGAAGATGGCTTCAGATGCTCAGATGACAGTGGGAGGCCAGGTTTAATTCACTCTTACGAAGTCTTCTTGAATTGTGTCACTTCTAGAATTTATACTTGACTTTTGGAAACATAAAATGTTCTTGCCACTGAGAACTAATTAAGAAATCTGGCCCTCTGTGACTGAGCTCATTTTGTTCAGGTTGACTGAATGCTCAAGTTTGACTCAAGATGCTCATCAAATGTGTACTGTGACCAACTCTTTCAGTTGGTTTAAGAAAATTGCCTAGCTTGACACTACCCTGCTATATGCCATAAGAATGAAATGCAAAGCCCTTAAGCGAGAATGCTACCAAGTCATCACTCCAGGTTTTTAGGAAGCTTAAAGTGCAAAGTTAAAGTGATGCCTTGGAATGAACCCAAAGGAATCTTATTCTATGACAGCACATCCAATAAAAGGGGTGTGCTACCTCTTATCAACATGAACAAATCTAACAAATATTAGGGTAAATGAAAGAAGCCAGACACAAACAGCAGCTGCTTGTGATTTTACTTATATGAAATTCAAGAACAGGCATTCAATGTGCAGAGACAGAAGTCAGACCACTGACTCCCTCTGAGAGGTGGGTAGTGACAGAGCAGGTACATGAGATTGCCATCCAGGGTGCTGGAGATTTTGTCTCGATCTAGAATGTAACATAGGGTCTTATATGTCTATAAAAATTCATTAAAGTATACGTTTTCTTCATTTTATTTTGTGTACAGTTATACCTCAACAAAACCAACTAAAACATTTGGGAAAAGTACCAATTGGCACCCCAACTACCAATGCTTAAAATGAATTTAAAAAATACTTTCAAATATTTATGTCAAAGGCCCCGATAGTTTCACTCACAGTGCTGTTATTTCACTATGGTAACTCTGTAAGAGCGCTACATGCTAGATCTAATTTGCTTTCTTTACTACACAAGCTCAGTAAAGGCACCGAGTTCAGCCTAGACTATCTAAGCAAAGTTTGCACACTCAAGCTCCAGGGTCTCATTGTGTCAAGTATGTTTACAGCAGGAAAGTAGAGAAGTTAAGTCTTCCATGAGGGTGGAAACTATAAGCCTGGGCTTCAGGAAATTATTCATTAAATAAATATGAACTGAGTGCTTTCTGAGCACTAGACTCTGTTACAGGCCTTGGAGATATGTGCATGAACAACTAACTGAGGTTACCTGCAATCACAGACCTTATATTCTAGGAATAGAAAAGAGAAGATGACAAGCAATTTAAATATAAATGCATAGTTGGAGCAGTGACAAACACCTGTAATCCCACTGGCTCATGAGTCAGGAGGATTAGGAGTTCAAGGCCAGTCTAGGCAATTTAGCTAGACTCTGTATCAAAATAAAAAATAAGAGATATAGCTGAGTGATAATGCGTCCTTTGGTTTGATCCTTAGTACTGAAAAACTAAATAAGTAAATGTACAAAATACTCTCATCTAGTGGTAAGTGCTACACTGGAAGGGGCCATTTTAGACAGAGGGTCAGAGAAAACCTCTCTGAAGATATGACATTTGATTTGTGACCTGAATGAAGAGGCAGAGTCAGTCATGCAGAAAACCAGGGAAACAGTGAACCAGGTAGACAGAACAGCAAGCCAAAGCCCTGGAGGAGAGAAAAAAGGTTGACATGTTTGATAAACATAAAGAAGGCCAGTATGTCTTTACCTGAGGGGACTAGTAGGGAAACTGTATAAGAAAATACAGTGGACAGTTCTGAAGGCCATTTTAGTAAATGTGGGTTTGATTCTAAATACAAAAAACCATTAGAGGGTTTTAAGGATAGGTGGAGCAGAGATGGTTAGGGAGGTAGACTTGACACATACTTGGAGGTAGAAATTGGTCAGATATATGGATTAAATGGTAGTAAAGAGGGAAAATGAGGATTTAAAAAATAGCTGCTTGGTGTTAGGAGCAGCAGATGGTGGGTATGATGATAGCACCAATAGCCAAGCTGAAGAAGATATGGGGATTAGCAGATTTGGGGAAATGAATTTATTTTGGACAGGTTGAGTTTGAGCTATTTTAAAAAAGCCATTTCACAAATGAATACATTTGGCTTTAGAGGATGAAAATATATGACTTAATGAAGCTCCAATCATCACTCCAGGTGGAAAAATGACCCCAAGCTTATGCCTGAAAATGGATGTGGGCTAATGGCATATATATTTTTAATAATGAGGGTGGACTTTTGAGAGTCAACAGAGGTGTTTCCAATATCATCCCGCTGAATTCCTAAGGCAGAAACCACAAGAAGAAATTTTTAAAACAGGAACATACCTATTACATCATGCCATCATCTTATCATCCATGACAGAATAGTGCCAACTATTTGTAAGGCTGCTAATTGCAAAGTTCTGGAATTTCTCAAAACCTAGAATACACTGTTGGTAGAATTTTCTGACAACCGGCACTACATTTTAAAAGGCAATTTGATATTGATAAAATTATAAATATGCTGGCCTTTTGGCCAGGTAATATCACTTCTATTAATTTCTTTAAAATATTCGCATAAATGTCATAAAGATACTTATTTCAGCATTTATCTGGAAAGAATTCTAATATATATAACTAGAAAACTGATTAAATAATTTATGATTTCTTACACATATTGGAATAGTATGTAGTCAATAAAAATAAGAAAGATCTATCTATATATACTGAAATTTATTCACATATATATATATATATAAAATGTAGATGTGTGAAAATGTGAGTTATAGCAAATACAGTCCAAACTCATTTTAAGCAAAATGGAAGTCTGAATGAAAAGATCAAATGGTGATTAATTTCTTTAATGACTGGGATATTTCTATGATATTCAGAATTTTGCAGTAATCCTATATTACTTTGCAATAGAAATGATCCATAAAAATATTTTCTAGTCATCTGATGTAAATTGGCCTTTCAGTGTTAAGAATGCTGAGGTCAAAAAGTCACAAGACTAAATTTAGTTTTGAAAGAACTATAGATTTTGTTTAAAGGGGGGAGAGGCAGGGGAGGAGGAAGAAGAGGAGGAGGAGAAGATGATTTGGAATAGAAGTTTGAAACTGGATTTAGAAGAGTTGTACTCAAGCTCCCTGCTAAATCTGAGTATCCTTCTTTTCTTCTCTCCAGAGAAGGAATTTCCTCTGACGAGACGGTTGTCATGGTTAAGACGTCACAGGAGTCAGTTTTCCTCAAGTAGTCAATGACTTTGAGAAGGAGACTGAATCATTATTCTGGTTCTAATTATTTATATAAAATTATAAAGGTGGGCCAGAAAATGGTTACTAATGTCACAAGAATGTCTTGTGTAATGAAAATTATTTCAAAGAAAAATATGTCCTAGAAACTTCCATTCTTCCAAGGATAGTGTACACATTTCATGCAATTTTAGGCAGAACCTGAAAAGACCTTCTTTAAACTAAATTTCTTTCAGTAGAGTATATGTCTGAAAATAATGCAACTAATTATGAAAAAGTAGAATTGTATAGGAAGACTCTATTTTCTAGATAAAATACAGGAAAGCCATTATATTCAAAAGAGTATTTTCTTTGACTTGTGAATGAATAATTGATCCCTGGAATTAAATAAAGGGTAAAGAAATAAATCCCAATGTACTCAGTATGTATTTCATTTCAAAAATAGGTTATAAGTTAACAAATGGTTCTCTCTCATTTGGCTTTTCCCAGCAAAAAATAAAGTTGAATCCCTACCTCACCACATGTATAAAAATAAATTCCAGATGGATTAAACACTTAAATGAAAAGCGTAAAACAATAACAAGCCTGAATAAAGTTAGTATACATGAATTAACTTAGGGTTGGAAAGATTTATAACAAAGACACGTGATCAACAAACTATAAAAAAAAAACAACTCTATAAAATCATAATATACTTTTATGGCAAAACTATCATTAATATAGTCAAAAGTTAATGTTTGAAAGCTTATAAAAATAATCTGTTACAAATTAAATATTAAAAACCACACAATTCCAATAAAAAAATAGATGAAGGACCTAAAAAATGACAATTCAAACTGGAGTAAATCCAGATTGTCCATAAATACATGAAAGGTGTTAAAGAACCAATAAAGTACAACTTTGCTAATATTACTGAGTACAAGTACTTCTTGAGAAGTATATTGTAATAGCCTCATGCATTCAATGGACATGTAAGGGGCAGAGTTTAGAAAAAAATAACACGTGGTAGTGATAAGAATAGCATGTATATCATACATATACATGCATGTGTGGAAAATGATATGATGGAAGAATAGTCACCAAAATATTAATTGTGCTTCAAATAGTGGGGTTTGAGGTTAGTCTATCATTCTTATGCTTTTAATTCTTTTTGTAATTTATGTAATACTGTCATCAATTAAAATGTGACAAAATAAATTCTTATGAAACTCAATAATCACACAAATATACCCTTCTTTCAACCTTTCTTTCCCTACCATCATTTCCAATTCGTTTTATTTTAAAGGGAGTTGGGGTGGGGAATACCTAAGGGATTAGAAACTTGAAAATATGACCAATGTGGAAAGAGGGCTAAAATCTCTGAATGAGATGCAGATAGAGTTACATAATACAGCACTTCTAAAAGTTTCCATTTCATGTTTTCTCATTCCTATTTTAGTAACCTTTGACATTTAGAGAAACAAAAGCCTACAGTCATTTTCACTCTTCTCTCCTCCCAGGGCCTTGTACAACAATTGTTAGAGAATATCTTGTGCCATTGATAGCAATCACAATCTGTAACTTGCCTTCTCTGCTATCATTTTGAGCTCAAGACAAGACAACAGAAGGCAGGGGCAAGTGGGTCTTGTCTTAGCCACTTGTCTGGTTAATCCTCCTGTATTTCAGATTTACAGCCCCACTCCCCACCCCAGTATCATCCACAGCTGAAATCTGAACTGACACCATCTACCCTGCTTGCTTAGCTGCTTATAAAGACTAGTTGTAATTAGACACAATGTGGGCTACAATGTAAGTCTGTGTTCATAATAACAAGTGGGATGTACAGCATCGAGAGACAAGAAGTGCCCTTTATTCCCATTTATGTTACCGGAAAAATAGACATACATAGAAGCAGGGCCATGTTAAGTTTTTTAAGGCAATAAAAGTGTTTTGAATTCCTAAACATCCTACGAGTTTTGGTTTTATAGAATGTGCCATCTATTTTCTTTCTTTTCCCTCAAGTCTTTTAGCATCACACATTCAGCCTGGCCCTTTCGCTTGTCGAGAGGCCCGACAGGGTTCCCAGCATACGCTTATGCAAGAATAGGGATGTTTGCCTTCTTTCCAACCTTGCCCCCGCACCTCCTCATCATGCAAGGCTGAGAAACAGCAACACTATACATATCCTCCAGAACCTCCAAATTCCAAAGGAGTTTAGAGTTCTGAGGAGGTCGGGAGTACATAGAGAAATAGGAAGCATGCCCCTTGCCTCTCTAAGTGTTCCCAAGGACAAATCCCTCTGGCCTCCATGGCTACCTTTCATTATACCTACCCAGAATATGACCCCTGGTACCCTCTCCCTATTGCTGAACAGAAGAGAAGCCATGCACACAACAGTCAGGATTTTACTCAACAGTAACACTGTTGAGCAGGCAGGCTCCTGGTCATCCGGGAGGTAGCCAGAATTTGACCTACTTTATTATACATTCATTGAGTGCCACTGCATGCAAAGTTCTTGAATGGGAATAAATAGATTATAAGGGAAATGATGAAGCTGTAAGAACATCATGTGCAAAAACAAGAAGTATGTGAGCATATTTCAAGGCTCAGTGGTAATTCTGAGTCTCAGGTGTGGAGCAAATGTGGGCATTGCCTGAGCTGTAGACAGTATACGGTTGTGAGCAGTCTCCTGAGCTTGTTAAAGAGCTGTAATGGGCTGGGTTTTGTTGTTGTCATTTGTTTTTGTTTGTTTGTTTTGGTCATCAACTTTTAAGGAACAGACATAAATAGACTTTTAGAAATACAATGATGGAGAACAATCAGAACAATATTGATGGACTGCTGAATTATCTGTGGATGTTGGAGCCACAGACAATAGTTGAGGAGATAGCAGTTTCCATCAAGTGGAAATCATGGAAGCCCAAATCATACCTGGATGAGGACAGGATAGGACAAGTGGGGAAAATGTTTATAGAAAGAATGGGTTTAACTTGGATGATATATAATGGGGAGTGGTGAAAGAAGAACAGAGGAACTTTAGATTATGTAGAGGGAAATGAGAGGGTGGAGGGTGCGAGGGTTTGGAGGATAGTGGAATGAGACTGACATCATTACCCTATGTACGTGTATGATTACATGAATGGTATGAATCTACGTCATGTACAACCATAGAAATGAAAAGTTGCACCCCATTTGTGTACAATGAATCAAAATGCAGTCTGTAAAAATAAAAAAAAAATTTTAAATGAAAAAGAAAAGTAGTGGAAGGAGAAAGTAGCTCTGTTTCCCTTACAGAGCTGCCAATGTGTGAGAAATGCTATGATTTCTCAGTTCATGACACAATTGGGTTGATCCTGTATATATATCTTGGGCACCTGGGAGACTATTACATTAACTTAGATTGATTTGATGAATCAATCATGTACCCTTCACTCTTAAGTTGATATGGAGTATTTATAACTTTTGGCATTTTGTATTATAAGTAAGGTGAATATTTTATGGGAAATTGTACCCCAATATGAAAATGGCATGTTCAATTTGCAAAACTTTGTAGAATTCCCAAGTGAGAATCTCCACGCATTAGAATCCACTTCTAGAACAGTTTGAGAGATGGTGCCAAGGCTCAGATACCCCTCCAGAAATAAGGCCTCACCCACCCATGTCAAGATAGACACAACAGCAGTAGGAAGGCATCAACAAGGACACCAAACAAACACAGAGCTCTAAAAACCGAAGTTCTTCATGTAACAGCAGCATATTTAAAGGGTGGAAGAACCAACCAACCCAAAACAAACCTACCATGCCTTGTTTCTTGGCTCCTTTATACCCTCCTAATCAAAAAGGTATCTAAGTGAGTCTATGTACAATTTAAAATAATGGCTCAAGAGATCCCTGAGGATGACCTTAGGTCATAGCAATTGTATTTCTGGTAAAATCAAGTATGTTCTTTTGGAAGACACTTGCATTTTTTTACATGTAAAGTCAGCCTCCTTCTTTCATTTTTATCTGATGCCTTGTTATTATCTATCATTTTCACTATTTGGGGGTTTTTCTTAGGTAAATTGGTAGGAACAGTGGTGGGTAGTGTGCTATGTGAGTGAAAAACACTTAAACTAATTTTCATGCCTGGATCAGGCAGGCTCTGGCCTCAAGACCTTGTTCTCATTTCTCTACCTCAGGAAGAACGAGAGAGACAATTCAAATTCCAAGCTCCACCCAAACCCAACTCTGCCAATTTATCATATTTGTGACCTTGAGCAAGTCCTACAGTATCATCATACCTCACTTTCTTCACCTTTGAAAAGGGATAGTAGCAGTACCTAATTGTAGAGTTGTCATGAAGATTTAATTAGTCAATATGTGCAAAACCCTGAGACCAGTGTCTCATATATTAAGTCACCTCTAACAGTTGTTTTGACTGTTATTGATGTGCATTCTGAAAATTTCTCCTGAGATGGGCAATAAGATCAGTTGCATCTCAATGCCAATAGGACTTTATTAGAGTTGGAATAATTGAAAAATAAATTACTAGTAATTTTTAATCTCCTTCCCATTTTTAATTTCACTAATTGGTTTCTGGGTTTTGTCTGCATATACCTTGGTTCTACCCTCTTAGGAGACAAAAAACTCAACATATAGACAAAGCACTTTAAAGCAGCTCCATTTTATGCCACTATAGTTTCCTTCAATTTCTTTTACCTTCAGTATGTAAACATGCAATTCTTCAAAATGTTTATAGCGAGGAAACCTCTTTTCATATCCATGTAAATGGGTATGAAATTTTGGGTTCTGTAAGAGGAAAAAGTATTCTTCTCCAACTGTTCAAAAGGAATGATCTTTCTACACCGAAATAAAAACTTGAAACAAGGGAGAATTATGTCAGCTATGTTGACATATCATAATGACAGAAAGGAAGGAATCCTTGTTCTTTGAGTATAAATTTCACATTTTTATTTTACAGTTCCAAAATTCTACTCATCTAAAAAGTACAGTAAGAGGTAATTTGTGTAAGTCAAGTCTGCATTGCCATTGGTTGATTTTATACATCTTACATTTCTTTCACCCAGAGCTCCTTGCTGTTTTATGACAGGAAAATGGAGGTGGTTTGGGCCTTCTGAAGAATTCCAAATCCCTGGGCAGCAGGAGTTGGGACCTGAGGTCATGGCAGAGAAGCAAGCTCCTGAGTTCCCATCCCTGTCTCAACAAAGGCTTGCTGAGAGCCCCTGGGCAAGTCCCCTGGCCTATGTCTTCACTGCCAAGGTGAGAATATTGCTACTCAGCTCCCTCTCAGGGGGATTAAGTAATTAGGAAACTAGAGTCTCTTCCCATGTAACCCTTAGGAAATAAGAATTAAAATGATTCTTAAGTGTGCTGAAAACTGAAAAGAGCAGAAATTTGGTTGCCGGCACCTAAGATTGGTGGAGACTAGCTTCTTCATTTTACCTAAGCAGAAGAAAAATACTTAATCACACATTATTTTCTAATAAATTTCTCTATATTGTTCTTTATATTCTGTGTCACACACACACACACACACACACACACACACAGACATGCACGTGCACGCTTGATTCTCTTTCTCATTCATTTCTATTTTAAAGTACTTCATTTATTTCATCTCAAAATAGGAACCTTCCAAATAAAATCATCAGCCTTAAAAAATGTTTGAAATAATTAGGTTACAAATTCTGGAGCCCTTTAATACAGATGCAATTCTATAACTATCTGTGCATTCCATGTATGGCCCTATTAAATGTACCAGGCACCAATGTTGCCGGCTGTCAAGAAGCAAAATGAAAAATAGTTTTAATAGCTGCTCTTTGACCTGTTTTATATTTTATGTCAATTATAACAGCACACAACCATGCATAATTATGAAGCATAGATGCATTAAAATGTACACATAATTTGTGTTCTTATGGCAACCATTGCATTAGGCTCTAGAAAACAAACCTATTGTTATAAGTCATTTGTACATTAATATATTAGTATTAAATATCGAAGACAGATTTGTCTATCCATCTGTTTTGAGTCATTGTAAGTAAATATATCTTTTCTGAGGGGTGGACAAAATCTCTACATAAATGCACTGTAGGTGCCATCTGTACCATATATTATAATACAGAGTTTAGCACCATCGTGCATAGCAGCTCCAGCAAAGACAGTGCCATGTGATTGTCATTTGAATGTCATTTTTAAAAGATGATCTGGTATATGGACAGAAGGAGGAATTTTTTTCTGGCACTGCCATGAAAATTCCTTCATTCGACTATCCTGTGGTTTTTTGGATTTCTCTCTTAAAAGCTTTTATTTTTACCAACGATAAGAGGAAAATAATTAGCTTAATGCTGGGTGAGTGAACCAAAAATCTGTTTTCTTTATAGCAAAATTACTAAAATACCAGGGTAAAATTTCTTTAAAATATCTGCTAATCATAAGTGACCCAGAGAAGCAAGTGACCAAAAAAAAAAAAAAAAAAAAAAAAAGATCTTGTCATGCTACAGATGAAGAAACCAAGGATTTAAAAAGAAAAAAAAAAAAAAAAATGACTAGATGACAAAACAGAGTTATCAAGAACAACTAGATAACTCCAATTTTAACTTTTTAATCATTCTCACGAGTTTATAGAAAAGGAAATTGCTGGGGTGGAGGGCACAGGAGGGCAATAAGAAACCAACATCCTAGCTCCAAGTTTTCCCATTGGATTCCTGAATGTGCATAATTTTGGAGAGAGCAAGCCCCCACTGTCTATTCATTTTAACCCTATTTCCCTACAATTGCTGTGGATATCCATCAGACCTTCCTTCCCCTCAAAGTTAGGTCTTTCCTGGAGGAAGACAAATCAAGCAATTGAATTGCGGGATGGGAAGTGCAGGTGGCCGTGAACAGTTCCCCTGAGCCTTAACTAAATCAGACACTGCTTGTCTCTGCTGACTTCAATTTAAGTAATCATGTTGTTTTTATTTTTTGTCACCCAGGAAAACTACAACCATTTTAACATGAATTTCTGAAGGTTCATCTAAGTGTTTCACTTCTCTGTGGTTTTTGTTTCTTTTGTTAATATTTGGTAAGTGTACATGCTAAGTATTTTTATCTTATTTTCATGTAATTGGACTTTGAGTTCAAGGACATTTCTAGGATGACTTCAACTAACAATGACTACTCAATTCACCCACATATTAAATAATTTATGACATCATTCCTAAAGTATCATCCAGATTATTTTTTAACTTTAATTCAGCTCATTACTGAGAAGTTTCTCTAGGATCTTTTAAGATATTTGTCTCTAACTATAGTATCTGCCTCTAATCAAATAAAATTAAAATATTTGGAAGAAGACTGGGAATATCTGGCTTTGAAGGACTGTTTTTATATAAACTTACAGCACTACAGAAATAAAATGGCTCTGAACCAATACACTTTAGATAAGAGAAACAACTGTGTGAACAGAAAGATACTAATGGGAAAAAAAATAGAAACAATGAGAAAATAAGGTGATGGATGTAGAATGAAGAAAACATGGGCCTGAGAAATTAGAGAAAGAATAAGAAAGGATTCAGTGAATCCCACTCCCAAATTTCCAGAAACAGCTGACAAAATTCAGACAATGGGTATACAAGAACATCAGAATTTATGTCTCTGACTCTCAACACTGAAAACTTTGGCTCGTTCTGGAATGTATCATGGGTCATCCTGATTCCACATGGCTTCATGCCCCACTATGAGCATTTTGCAGACAAGATTTTGAGTGCCACACCACCTGCCCAGGCAGTGACAAAAGACAGGTTGAAGAGGTAAAGAAGACCACACAGCCAGACAGACAGAAGGATGGGCATGTGCTCCCTTTGAGTAATACTGAGGTACACTTAATTTAAAATCGTATGCTTTACAAATGCTAAATCCTAAGAGATCTCAGATTTATGGAAAATGGCAAATGGGTAGGTCCCCATGAAGCAAATTACTGAACATTGTCTTCAGGATGAAAATAACATAATCAATCCTAGATTATTTACTCATTGTTTTTAGCACTATTTCCTCAATTCATTTTCACAACACAAAATTCATATTTGTTTAACCCACAAACATTTGACAACTATATCTGCAAGTCTCTCACTCCCATCTGCTAAGATGGAGTTTTAAGCTTTCAAAAAATTATTATTATTGGTTTATTTTATCCATTTAAATTCACATAAGAGTGGTCTTTCTGCCTTCTATTATACCGAATATGTTGTGTGCTCATTTAACAACACAATTCACTGACTTCCAAAGCTGCTTCATTTTTCTACACTTAATTATCCAACCCAACTAAAATTAACTTTTCAAAATAACATTCTTTCACATGCCAGTTATAAAACTAACTACAAAGAAAGTTCTATACATTTTGGTGCATATTTCAGACCAAACTGTTTAAATTGATGGAACATCTTTACCATTATATTTAAGAATCTTAGATTTGTCTTCAATTTGTTTTCTTAGCATAACTTCTTTTTCTTTAGTGAAATCTACCAGTTTTGTCCTCTCTATCAATGTATTAGTCAGCTTTTCATCTTTGTGACCAAAATACCTGAGAGGAACAATTTAAAGGAGGAAATTTGTTATGACTTGCAGTGTCAAAGGTTTTGATCCATGGTCAGATGGTTTCCTTGCTTTTAGCTTAAGGTAAGACAGAACATCATGGCAGAAGGGCATTGCAGAAGAAAGCTGTAGAGCTCGTGGCAGCTGGAAACAGAAAGGAAGGTGGAGGGGCCAGGAACAAGATACAATCCTTAAGGGCATGCCCCCAATGACTTACTTCCTCCAATTGTGACCCACCTGCCTACAGTTTCCACCACCTCCCTATAGCCCAGTCAGTAATGGATTAATTCACTGAAGAGGCCAGAGCCCTCATGATGTAGTCATTTCAAAAGTCTCACCTGAACATTGCTGCACTGAAGACCAAACCTTCAACACATGAGTCTGTGGGTGGGGAGGACACTTCATGTTCAAACCACAAGATTCAGCCCCTACCCCAAACAGCTTATGTCCATCTCATAATGCAAAATACATTTAGTCCATCTCTAAGAATATCCAAAGTCTTAACAGTTCCAGCATTTCTCCAAAGTCCAAGTCATAGATGTCCTATGACACTTAAGGCAAACTCCCGTGACACTATAAAAACCAAAAGCAACTTACATCCTTACAATATCACAGAGTAAACATTCCCATTGCAAAAGAGAACAATGAGGTACAGAAAGAAAGGAAGGGACCAAAGCAAGATGGAAACCAGCAGGGCAAATAATCAAATATTGCAGCTGTACATGGAGCATCTGGGGCATGTGGCAGCAAGATGTGAGCCCCAAAGGGCTAAAGTAGTCCCACCCCCAAGAATTTTCCAGTTGCAGTTCACATGGCCTCTCTTCTGGGCTGACTTTGTTCACTGCCATTGGCTATTCTTAGACTTCCATGTTTCTGATATCTCTAGCCTCCTGGTGTCTCCACTGCAACTTTAGCTTCACCCTTACAGTTTCATGTACGGCCCTCTTCAGGAATTCATAGCAGGCCTTGCTATGAAATATCAGTGGAAGCTTCCATGACCTCATAACTTTTGCACTCTTCATGCCTGCAAAACCAGCACCAAGTAGATGAGGGCAAGGTCTGCTGCCAATAGGAGAAGTGACTGGACCCCTGTGGACCACAGGTGAAGAGTTAGTTCTCTGAGTGCCTGGGGGGCTGAGCAGAGTGAAACCACTCCTGGGGAAACAACTTTGTAGGCTGCCTTGTGTGAACAGGTCATCCAGAAGTTCTCTTCAAAATAAAGTCTTTCAATTGAGCTTTCACTTTTACACTCAGAGCCTGCCCTGGGTGGGGTCTTGCTGATAACTGAGATGCCTTCAAGGCATCTTTTCTACTGTGTCTTACAAAGTAGTTAATTTCTTTTTTAATGGCATGAATCTCTTCAGCAACCAATTTATTTAGCCCCTGGTTTACTGGGCTTTTCAGTCAAATTGCAAATTTTTCAAATTCCTGCTTTTCTTGCCTCTGATTCTCACTGTAAACCTGACTAAAAGTCATCAGCAATATTCACACCACTGCCTGAATGCACTGTCCTGAAATTTTCTCCAGCACATTAATCCATCAGTCTCATGAAAAGTTTCAGGACATGTACAGAATGTAGACAGGTGACATGGCTGGCCTGCAGTCCAATTCCAATACAATCCTCATTCCCTTCTGGAACCTCATGAACACAGTGTTTAGTATCTACATTCTTATGGACATTCCGGACTTCTGAAATCATACCAGAATTGTCCATTAAACTCTACTTACAAAATTCTAAGACTTCTCCAGCCCGCATCTCCAAACTTTTCCAAACTCTTTAGCAAACCAGTACCAAAATATTCTGATCCACAAAATCAGTATAGTCACAGAAACAATCCCACTTCTTGGTACCTATTTTCTGTGCTAGTCAACTATTCATCACTGTGACCCAAATACCTGATATGAATAACTTAGAGGAAAGATTTATTATGATTCATGGTTTCAGATGTTTCAGTCCATGATGAACTGGCTCCATTGCTTTGGGCCTAAGGTGAAGCAGAACGTTATGGAGAAAGGGCATTGCAGAGGAAAAGAAGCTGCTTGGCTCATGGCAGCTGGGAAAGAGAGAGAGAGAGAGAGAGGGAGAGTATGTGTCCAGGGACAATATATAGTACCCCCAATTTCCATCAGTTATCACCTATCTGTCTAAAATTTCCACCTCCTCCCAGTTGTCTTTCAAATCATTAATCCATCAAATGGATTAATCCACTGTTATGGTTTGGATGTGAGGTGACCCCCAAAAGCTCACATGTGAGACAATGTGAGAAGGTTCAGAGGGAAAACAATTGGGTTGTAAGAGCCTTAACCCAGTCAGTGAATTAATCACCTGATAGGATTGAGTGGCAACTGAATGCAGGTGGGCTGTAGCTGGAGGAGGTGGGGCACTGAGGGTGTGGCTTTGGGTATATATTTGTATCTGGGAAATGGAGATCTTTCTCTCTGCTCTCTGGCCATCATGACTGCCACACTCGTCCACCATGGTGTCTTGCCTCATCTAGAGCACCAAGGAATAAAACCTGCTGTCCATGGATTGAGATCTCTGAAACCGTGAGCCCCCAAACAAACTTTTCCTCCTTTACAATCATTCTGGTTGGGTTCTTTAGTCACAGTAATGAAAAAGCTGACTTAAAACATCCACTGATGAAATCAGAGTCCTCATTATCTTGTCATTTCTCAAAAGCCCCACCTTTGAACATTGCTGCATTGGAGTCTAAGCCTTCAACACATCAGTATTTGAAGAACACTCATATCCAAATCATAATCATCTTCATTTCTACTCTTCAGTTTCCCAAGAAACAGAACAAAGCAATACAAGATTTTGTTTAAATACTAAATCCTTTGTCTATCATATACACCTGTCCAAATACTACTTTGCTAATATCTACTTGGATCTCTTTGAATTCTAGAGAATTTTAATGAAAAAATTTTATTTAAAAAATGTATTGACATATCTATCAACTGACTCATTAAACATTGGCTTCTCCTTTAATCCGTTCAGCATTTCTAAGATTAACAGAAAATATTTATACATTTGGCAGGAGTTAATATACCTTTGATATTATAAAGCATCTCACATTAATGGTAATGATCCTGGATTCCACACTGGAGAGGTACAGTTGTCAATTTGTCCTGTGCTAAACTTCATTTTGAGATGAGGAGCCCCTATTGAATGGAAAGAACCAATCTGCAAGCATGCAACTGGCATTACCCTTTACAGAACTTTGAACTTCAGGTAGGAGATTGGTGAAGCACTGTGATGCATATCCAATTTTAATTGAAGAATAATTATCATGCAGCTTCTGATCAGAACAAAAGGTAAAAAGATTTGGGGAAAATATATTTCTTTTCATCTTTAAATATTCTTTAAAAATTAGCTGGGCATGGTGGCACATACCTGTAATTCCAGCAGCTTGGGAGACTGAGACAGGAGGATCATGAGTTCAAAGTCAGCCTCAGCAAAATTGAGGTGATAACCAATTCAGTGAGACCCGGTCTCTAAATAAAATACAAAATAGGGCTAGGGGTGTGACTCAGTGGTCAAGTGCCCCTGAGTTCAATCCTCATAACCCCCTCAAAAAATATTCTCTAAAAATTACAAGAAGCCTGCCCCAGGGGTGGGGGAGGTGTTATTTGGCAAAGAGGAAACTGTTGTAAAACTATATGCAATTTGGTCTTCAAATGATTTCAGTATTCATCTTAGAAATAATATGTCTTAAAATATAGATTTTAAATAATACAAGTAATTCCCTGTACAGTTTAGAGTTCACTGAATGGAAGTTTGGGGGGGGGGTCCATGCAGAGTCTGCAGCTGAATCTGATAGTGTATTTTCAATAGCTTTATTACTTTTCCTAAAGATCTAATCATTGAGATCCTTTTAGGGAAACCTATGTAGCCTTAAAGTAGAAACAGCCTGGAAAGTATAAGAATTTTAGTTTTCAAAGTTATTACAAACGAAAGATTTATTGAGTATCACTAGGTGCCAATGGTGTTTAAAATCAAAATATTAACCCTTAAAAAAAGTTACTGAGCTTTATATGTCCACTTAGTTGCCTATCTTGATTGAAGAAGAAAAAAGGCTCAAATTTGATAAATAACTCTGTGGTTAGGAGTTTTTGTGATTTCTATAAAGATTAAACTTTCCATAGTTGATTTAAGAATTATGTGACCCTAATTAGTTTTGGATATACAAAAAAAAAAAAAAAAAAAAACAAACAAACAAACTAAGAATCCTATACCATAGCCCTGAATTTCTGATCCACAAATGGTTTAGGAAAACAGGCTCTTCTACACGTTAAAATTCTGGTTATTCAAACTACTCAGGTGATAATGTCTGAATAATCTAGTATAAGTAACCATTTGATATGAGGCTTATTTGGTAAAAAGGAAACGACTTATTCATAATACTTCCAACCTTTCCCTGGGTTGGAACAGAAAATCAGACTGATGAAAGCTTACCATTTGGTTCCTAGACCCAGCAGATTGCTCAAGAGAAAAAGCACTAGTCATTGTCAAGTCAGAACAGGTTTGGGTCAATCATTTACAGATAAGGTGGATCTGCAAAGCACTGTTGGCATTTGGGAGTTGCTGAGACAGGCTACAGGAGGAGATTTCACTCTTCTTTAACTTGGTGGCCAGCCTGCAAGCTACTGCGGGAGTCCTTTCCCCCTAATCCATACTGTTCAATTGTCACGAAAGCTTGTAAACAGGAGCCTCCATCAGTTACCTCAGAGTGGTTTGAACAAACTAACATCATAACAAGAGTGTTTATGGAAAAATGCTTAAGCACTGAAGCAGAAAGGGCTTAGCACTGATCAGACCTCTCTTCCACCTTTATTCTTCACTGTTCACATTGAAATGCAAATATCAGCGCAGGGTTTCCACTGGCGTGCCACTCACAAATTGAAAAGCAGTTTTTATCTATGCAAATGTAAGCATGGTAATTGAAGTTAATCAATCAATGCTAGCTTTCACTAAAACCTTGAACATGATTGAATAAAGTAATTATCATTCAGCAGAAAATGATGAAGTTGTAGACAGCATGAACCTTATTAAAGGAGGATTTTGAGTCACAATGGCTTAATTTAGCTAACAGCCCAGCCTTAGCCCAAGCAACATATTTCTCTTGCTGCCTAGAATTGTTTTAGGAAGAAAAACCAACAACAACAATAATAACAGGGGTAGGGGAAGGCGGAGGTAACAGGTAAAGAAGAAGCTTTTATTATTATTATTTTTAGAGTTCTTAGATGAGTACAACAATGCTTGTCATGCAACAGAGAAGCCATGGTTAATACTCTTACAAAACTCCAAATAGATCAGTTATCAAAGATTGCTCTGACGTTTTTGATATGCCTGAAAGCAACAATAGGCTCTTAATGTCATTATATTTTTAACACAAATGGATGAAATAAAGTGAAAATCTCAGAAGTTTTTGTAAAATAAAAACAAAATGGGAGAACTACTTCTACATGCAAAAATAACCTATTGAGATTTCATAAAGCTAATGCTATACTCTTAAAAGCATGATGTCCAACATTTCATATTTTCTTTATTAGTTTCCATGAATATCAATAACAGAATATAAGCTGCATTTTGCTCAGTCCTTCAAATATTTCAATTTTCCAGAGTAATATATTCAATTACTTTGATTTTAAAAATACAGTCCACTAGAAGTTGTTTTAATATTAATTCTAGGATACTTGTTTCCCAGTTTCTTTATACTCATCTCTTTGTACTATTGATTTAAATGTTTTTGAGCCTTTGAAAACAAAATTATTTTATTTAAGCCAGTGTCTAGCACTATTGTCAAAAAAAAATCACTTCAGGTAGCATAAGGGAAATAATCCATCTCTGGAAAATGTAATCAACAGTTAGTGTGCAACATAATGTAAACTGATTATGGAAAGAGGCTCCATTTAGCTTTTTCCAATGTATTTTTGAAAAACAAGGTTAACTAGCAATATTTAGATTAGAGTAGCCCAGCAGGATATGGTGACTCTTAAGAACCTACAGTAATTCTATTGGATTCAATTAGATTGAAAAAAATTAAAGGTCTGTAATCCTGCTAATATTATTGTACACCCTTAGGGAAGTCACTCCCTCCCCCAACTCCATTTTGGTTGATGCATTTTGCATTTAGTGTATTTTGAATAACAATTTGTTGGATTAAAGCTGTATGCCCCATTGAATAGTAACAAATACCTTTTTACAAAAATAAATAAATATACAATGCTATGTATTTTCCTCAAATGCAGTCTCTATGTATCCAAATTTTCTAAAGCTGCAGTAAGTTTATCTACCATCACCTGTATCATTAATAAATCAATAGTGACACAAAAAGAAATACCTAAGTACTGAATAGATTATAGTAAAAAGTTATGAGGTTTTCCTAGTACACGTCTCCTCTAGAATATAATTGTCCTGTCTCCTACTATTTAAGTAAAAGCCATCTCCTTATTTATTATCTTTTATTCCATCCACAAAGCATTTAAGTGTCGGGACTACTATGGCAAAGTGACATTAGAGTGCTATATAAAAATAGTTAAATAGAATCAAAATGTCATTTTTATTTGGATAATAATGTGCATTAAAAATATGATATTGATTGTTTACCTTAAATGCCCTAACAGCAGCAAATTAGTCATTTCTGACCTTTTATGGTTATTTCCCACTGCAAGACCAGCCCGAGACATAAGTTAATACATCTCATTTTCTTATTTCTACTCAGCTGTGAAACTAACAGTAGCAAAAAAGACCATAGCATAGGGGTAATACTGTCTTTATTTCTGACCCTTTATTTTTTGTAACAGCTTGAAGTTGATATATTTTGAATTCTTTTTTTAATGGAAGAAAAAATTCCTGATCAGCCATGCTAATCAGTTGCCAGTATATTCACAAAAGATCCAAAGTATATAGAATATTTGTTTTATTATCACTAGAATTCATATAGAGTAATACAAGTATCTTTATAGCATCAATAAATAGTCTCCCTCATATAACATATACACTTCAGGGCAGCTTGACTCCTGATGAAATGACTTTCAAACTTCTGAAGAAAGAGGATATTATAAGTGGGCCCCTTCTAGATAGTTGTGTTTGTGTGTGCATGAGGGTGTGTGTGTGTGTGTGTGTATGAACATGCACATGTGCATTTTTCTAACTGGCCTGTTCTATTTGTCTCAATGCACAGTTTGCAGAACTGTAGAAGACTAAACAACTGGATAGTGAAGAAGCCAAGAAGCTGTGAATCCAACAGCTGCTGATTTTCTAACTGCTGATGGAACGGAGAGAATACAAAGTTTTGTTAAAGGACAGTTTTTTTCTTTGCTACCTTGCAAACTCAAAAGGAACTCTGAAAGCCCTAGTGCTTATAAATTAAAATCTATTTGAAACAAGTCAAGGCTTTGTATTTTTGTTCCAAGATATGTTGCATGCCCAAGCCTTCCCTGCTGAAGGTTTTCTATTAATTGAGCTCTCAGTCCAATAGTGGGCTCTCTGACTCTAGCCTTCACTTGTCTACCATAGCTGTGATGGTTAAAAGCTTCTCCGGTTTGTCACAGAGTTTAATATGCACCCTACATAATTATGCAGGATTCACTGTGCTATCAAACTGCAATTCAAATTAGTTCAGGATTAAAGGCACAGAACAGTACTGCTTCCTTAATTGCATTGTACTGTGCTGATCACATTCAAATACCCATTACTCATTCCCTCTGTGGAGCAATAAGTCAGGGGGATTAATATTCAGGCAGGTGACAGGGCCAAGCCATTAAAAGGCAGTTATGCAGAAAGCATGGCTGGTTTTATTCACGTTAATGAAATCAGTGAAATGAAACTGTAATAGATTTATCAAAGCTCAGATGGATTTGCTGTAAATCAGTTTGATTCAAGCAATCAAACTGGACAATAGAGATAGTTTTCAGCTCTAGCAATGGGTGTCAGAAAGCAGCATGTGAAAAGTGCTGATATTCTTCATGTATGGATTTGATATCCACCTCGTGCACAGGCCTATTCCCAAACCACTGCTGCTAATTTTTTTGTCTTTTGAACTAGGTGCCAGTGGCTGATAAAACATACAGCATATCATCTTAATACAGCACTTACACTGTTTTTACTCCTCATTTTTAAGTCCCCCAGAACATCAATTCTTTCCCATTGCTAGTAGGAAAAAAAAGAAGAAAAAGAAAAGAAAAAAGAAAGTTCGACAGAGCACAAATTAGCACTGCTGTTCCTCTACTGCTCAGAACAGGAATGAAACTTTGGCCAGGGTGACTACACAAACAGCACAGACGTCTCCTATGGCAGCGCTTGTGCAAAGGGAAATGTGGTCAGATCACAATTTCCAAGAGTGATGGGCTGGTGCAAGAGCCCCGTGAAGCTGAAAATTTACTTTTGTTCTGGGTCTAATGAAATAATTTGGTATCCATTAGAGGGCAGCATAAGAACAAAAACTAAGCACAGCAAGGGAGGTCTCCCCTGCAGATAGACAAGCACCTTTGCTGAGGTAAACTTTTTCAATTTGGTCATATTTTTCAAGTGTAAAGTCAATGAACGGAGAAAGTAAGTAACAGAGAAGATAGAAACAAACCCTACTGTTGGAGAAAAATGACTCCAGGAATAGTACGTGCCAATTTAGCTTTAGGGAGTTTTCTTCCCATACACTAACACCCTCCACGTCTCACCTTCCCTTTAGAAAGTAGTAGAAAGTATAATGACCTCGTGAGTATTTTGCAGATGGTGTTTTTGATGGGATCCTAATAAAATATGAAATAGTAATCAAGTTTTGGTTTTCATGAAAAGTGCATCTACAGTAAGATTATACTAAAATTACTCCAATTGGTCTAATTTTTAATTATTAGAAACAAATTGTTCAAGAACTAGAGCCAGTTTTTAATGATCCAAAACAGAAATAAATGTTCTAGTCTATTACCGTCCTATATGGAATAAATCAATATTAAAGCTAATTAACCCTTTTCAAAGGCATTTTGTCCCAGGTTTTTATTTAATGGTTCAGTGCTGCTTAAAGCATGGATCAAGCTGGATAAGCTCCATTTAAAAAATGGCCCATTTTGAAAACAGTTTAGCAGTTCACTATGACAAATATATTTATTAGGATAAACTTGACTTTTTCAACTATATAAATAACTGACCATGGTTCCTTAAAAGATCTCATAACAAAAAAGATTTGGGGCAAGATCCAAATCTAATAACAGTATAGCATAGTAGCTGATTTTATTCTGTGCATTTTAAAGATATTTTGATAAATATTTTCAGTATTTTACTTTTAAGAATATTCCCTATAGGGGTTACAGGGTGGGGAGTGGTCCCTATGTAAGTCCTTTCATTTCAGAGCATATATGAAACACAAACCTATGATCTCTCCTTTATGGAAGCAGCCATGATTTTTTAATAATGTCCAAACACATAGTTCAAAGCACACACCTTTCAGGACATAAATGACTATTTTGACATATGAAATCCAATGAAAATTATATACATTATTTAAAGAATGTGATACTCTTCCCCTGTTGCTATATTAGCAATCACATGATATACTTTAATATCAAGCTATTTTTGACTTATAAAATAGATGGTATATTTTGTACATGAATTAAATTCCTCACAGTGCCAGAGGAATTAATTTGTAATGTTATGAAATTTTGATTAGCCTGCTGTAAAATCAGAATTGTTTACCACAAGTGTCTGGATTCTGACTCTTATGGTCTTTCCAAACAGATAATGAAATGAACTGAAGCTGGGGAGGTGTGCAGAGTAATTTATGAAAACATGCTACACCATAATTTTGCCATTTTTCTGCAATAAGGATGGCAAATGATTCATGGGATAAAGTGAAATATTTCTCACTGTCATTTCAATGGATCTGAGATTTACAGCTTCTTAACTTGGATAGGAAAAACTCTGTATGCATAAAAATGAACTGTAAATCAATTAATGATGGGAATGAAAAACAAAAAAAATAGATATTGAAGCAATGGTGAAAAAATCTAACAAGTAACACATAAAAGGGAAGAAGAAGCAACTATTTAAATGTTTGAAGGAAGGAGTTAGGACAGAGGGAAGTCCTTGTTTAAAAGAGGGCTTTAGATCAGATTAAAGAAAAAGTGACATGTTAGTGGACTTATTATATTTAGATGATTTGGATAAGCAATAGCAGATATGCCTAAATTGAGCTTTAAAAACACACGAATAAAAAATTGACTCAGTTTTATAGTATAAGGTTAGAACAAATAAAGAAATTCTATGAGTATGAAAAATCACTCTCCAACTGAAGATTAAGTGAAACTAATCTTTTTTAGGTACCATGGTCAAAAGAAAAAAATACTTTGAATATATATGGGTAGATTTATTTTAAACCTCCCAACTCCTTGACACAGTGGAAGAAGGCTATCAGTGACCAATGAGAAGAAAAGTAAACCTGATTCTACAGAAGCCACTGTATCTGGAAAATGAGCACAGGATGCTCTGCTTAAGACAGAACACAGTGGATGTGAATGGCTCAGAAACTCAGGTAACCAGCAGTAGTACCACCTGCCATGCTCTAATATCTGAGGCAAATTCTACAGTACAGTCCTCCTACCTCTTCCATTGAACATGATATATTACCTAAGCCTATAGAATACATCCCTAACCTCCCTAGATTCAAGAACTCCAATGTGAATTCCTTCAGCAGGGTATGCTAAACAATTCAATTCCATGCCAAATGTAGAGAAAAAAGATGGTACTAATAATTCTGCTAAAGCAGTATTTTGTTTAGATCACATGGATCTTATTATTCTGGACCAGGTATCGAACAAAATGTAAAGATACCTATTGATTTTTGCAAAAGGCCCACAGCCTTCTTAGCACAAGACCTGCAGGACTGTCTGGGTATCATCAAGGTTCACATACATCATGTTCTCTGCCTGTATTTTCACAAGTTAGGTAGCTAATTAGAGACCTAAAATACAAAGTACGGGAACAAAAGGCTCATCATTTCTGCCTTCTAAACAGGAATTCTCTCATTACCAGGGTGCCAGATCAATTTAAAACTTCTGTTGTTTCTTCCCTTCATAAGTCAAATGCCATCAAGTAAAATCTGACAACAGTGACAATGCACTGCTGACAAAAACTGCAAAATATTGATGCTAGTATCATATTTCCTGTTTTTTATAACCATCAATTTTATACATTTTGAAAACTGGGGGCAATATTTTGACAAATTTTAAAGTGCTATCAAATTTGATAAGCTGGATCAATGAAAAATGCCTTGAACAGCTATGTATTTTTTTCCAGGCACTGAACAAACAGTTCATTGTTCCAAGTCTGTCTGGGAGCCATTGCTTTGGGGTATTCTATACGATTTCAAAGAACCTTCAGAAGCTCACGATGCCTTTGAGCATGCAGACCTGGGAGGCAGCACATCTAAACCACAAATTGAGAATGTACCCCATGTACATGTGTAAATTAAAACGTACAAAATAACATGTGCATTATAAAATTTGCCCTGTGTTAAAACTGATAACAGCCTTACTGATTTACTGACAATGAAAATATATAGCATTTTTTTCTGTCAGAGCATTTATCAACACTTGGCAACCCCGCACTAACTTGACATGTAAGATGATCAAAATGGATTATGTAATCTTTCCCATTCATTTCTATTGATTTTAGTTATGATAAAATTCATCAGTGTGCCTGGGAACACATAGGCGGAAAGGCTGTAGTTGACCAAAAAAAAAAAAAAAAATCCAACTGAGTTGTAATAGGATGAATGTAATTTTGGAATAAGATTGCACCAATACAAAAGTCATGCCCTAAAGGCTGCAATAACAAATTAATACAAATAATTCTTGTGTCTCATAAATTCACATCTGTCTCTGCAGCTATTTCACTTTTGGAGATAAAATTACAAAATTCCAGGCTTAAAAAATGAACATTGTCATTGAAAATATAATTTCTGAAAATATTTTCAAACTTTCTTTTAAACTTCAATAGTAATCAAAGTTATTTGTCTGACTGCAAGTAACATCAAAATGCCAGCAAATGGACCATTTTAATCAGTTTTATTGATTCATGCTTTCAGTTCTTATTCAGTTAAAAACAAGGCACATTAAATACATCCTCTTATTGCTCTATAAATGCATGCAGCTCATTCTGTATATCAAAAGTAATAAATAATGGCGATAAAACACCAAGACAGTTATAAAAATGACAACCCAGCCTCAAACATAGTATTTAACAGTCCAATCTAGAACAATAACCCAACACAATACATAAAAGTGCCACATACGCAAACATGCAGTGTGTATATCCACTCCAGTATGGGCTTACACTTGATATTCATTGAAAACATAGTAGGACTTTTTTATTTCCTGTAAAAAGTAGACATAATGCAATACAGTGCAAGTTATAGCATTGACTTCAATATGATTACATTCATATGCCAAAAATCTTTACAAATGCATACAAAAGAGAAAAATAAAATAAATGATGATCCTTAGAGTATATTTAGTAAAAGAATGAAATTATTGTATAAAACAGGAAGCTACACATTTTGAAACAGACAAAACAAAGCTAGAAACTAAGGCACAATAGGAAGCATGCATTTAATAGTAGAAATTCTAAAGTTACAGAATAAATTGATTGAAAGCAAGAAAACTGCAGCAGGATGGATCTGAGGCAGACAACCTTGGCTTAACTAATCATTCAGCATTATCACTACTGTGATGACAGAGGTGGGGGCCATTTAAAGGAAATTCAACTCTCCAGCATAGGTGGGGGTTCCTTCACCTCAATCCCCCTGAAAGGCTCTTGAGGTAAATCACTGTACCATAAAAGGCAATCCCTGCATACCCACCCAACACCCCAAGAGAAGCAACTAGTGTTGTGTTTATGTGAAAGGAAAAAAAATTGTTTTGTGGTTGGCATGAGTTTTGAAGGGGTTTAATCCCTTATTTCTTTATCTTTTTTTAAAAAAATCAGGTAACAGGGATATATGGGTTTAATGAAAAATTCACACAAAAATGCTGGGGTACTTTAACTATAGTAATGGCTTTAAACTAGTTCACTTCCAAAATGAGTCTGTGGGATTGGTGAAGGAGAGAATGCTTTTTAGAATTAGCAGATTTTAAGCAAAAGCAGATATGTTCAAGTGAAGAAAAGTACACTTTTCTTTGTCCTTAAAGGAACTTCATTCACAGCAAAGCGTGCGCAAACGAGGCCTGTTTAACAAACACAGATCTGCCAGAGCCAGTCATTCTAAGCCTGTCCCTACTGTAACGGAATCAGGGAGGATACAAGTCATCGTTATCTTGATCTAACTAGAAAAAAAGAGAGAGAAAGAGAGAGAGAACAAATGTACAATATTGTGGTATATCATCTGGGGTGTTTTAAAGGACAGTTCTTCTACCTATTTAGTGTCACTGGGTTCTAAACAGTAAAATTTATTGTGTTGATAGAAAAACACTTCAGTTGCAAAGTCACAAGCTTCCATTTATTAAAAGAAGAGAAAAAAAAAAAAACAAAAAAAAAACAGTGTAAAGAATTGGAACTTTGAAAGAAAAAAATTCACAGTGACACCTGAGAGCATCACTCACTCTGTTTTAGGTTTTCCTCTAGGAAGTGGTTAAGTATTTAAATTTCATGTTAAAATAAAATGAGTGAACATGCTGTCTCTCCCTGCGGTTTCTGTTCATTTCAGAGGGTGTGGGTGGAGGTTCAGGTGAGTGAACCTCCCAGTTCATATTATGATACACAGGCTCAAAACCCACATGAATGAGGCATACGGATATTCTACAATGTTGACATAAATAGAAATAATAGCACAAAATGTTTTATGTACCAGTTCAAGAAACTTGAACCGCCAGTCCAGGCAATGAAAGCCCATGGTGAAATAAAGTGTTACATTTCTTATCACATAGAGAACCCGATCTTAAAAAAAAAAAAGTAGGTAGTGTCAAAAATCAAAAGAGGAAGCACAACTAATAAATATTGATGACTAGTTAAAATGCCAATAAAACTATAGCCAACGCATCCAAACTGGCATCTTTCATTCAGTGCATTATTTGTTAAATTCAGTGCACACTGATTTTTGTTTTTGCTGTGTATATATGTACCTATGTATTTGGGGTAGTTTTCATTTTGTTACTATTTTTATTTCTGGTAAACTGATTATTTTTTCATTGAGTACATAAGGAGGAGGGTTTTAAACAACCAGACTGACCTTGGATACTGAAGTGTATTGCCTTATTTTACATATAATTATGATTAAATTAACTAAAGTTTATTTGTTCTCTTACTATGGGTTCGCAGATAGCCATTTTTAAAAAGTTCAATAACATAAGTATTGACGATATCACATACTTCAAAATTTAGGATTTGGGCATTGAAAATGGTGTTATTGTGAATTTACAAAGAAATGTTTTTAACCCTTAAATGTATTACTACTGTAAGATTTGGTCTCATTCCATTACATTCAATTTGCCACTTAAATGCTGGTTTTAAAGTTAAAAAAAAAAAAAAAAAAAAAAAGGCAAGGATATTCCTGGCACCCATAATAGTCAGAGAAAACCAGCAGTGACTAGGGAGAAAAATGAACTGCTGAGATGAAACTATCACTATAACTCCCAGCAAATGTCAACGCTATCCTTATCTTACACCTGTGATTCTGTCACCTTTCATAGTTTCTTTTTGAAATTTTTTAACCAGATCTAAACCAGATCTAATCTTTTTCTTCCCTCTCCAGTTTTGCCAATCATGCTTGAGATATAATATTGTGTAGTATTGTTTGGAAGAGGAAGGTGGTCAGGCTGGAGGAAGAAGAGTTGAGAAGTCTCAGAAACACCATCAATTCAACAGGTTACTCTCTTTAAGAGCAAAAACGTTATCCACAAGCTTAAAGTCTACAACTGTTTGTGTGTCACAAAATTTTCCCAGCTTCTCTTTTCAATTTCTACCTCTGGAACTACTTTAGAATAAATTAATAAACAAAAAAGGACAGTGTTGTCTAACAGGTCACAAAATGAGTGCAAAACATTAATCAATGTGCATTGAAAATGAGAAAATACACTTTTTAGAAATTAGACTGAATGGCAGACACAAATGAAATATTGGCAAATTAAGTTGGCAAACAGACCAACATTCTAAAATTTTGGAATGTTTTCCAGTGTTAAAAAAGGTAGCTACCATAGCCACTGTTTTAGAGTGGTTGAAGTCATTTCTGGCTGTTACATGGTGATTTGTTGTTCCTATGTTTGTAGGCTGTGGATTTACTGGTCAGACTCACAATCCTCCACAGCTACGGTCCACCGGAATTGGAACTCTTCGGTCCAGGTTCTCTTCTGCAGTTTTCATTAGTATAGCAAGCCGGCTTCCTGACACCCTTCCTTTCTGAATAGCACTCATCAGCTTAAAGAGAAAATATGCAACAGATTCAGAAGGAAGGCCAGATAATTCTCAACATTTCAATGGTTACCACTGGGGCCAACAGAGGTAACTAAGTGCTCAATCAAAAGCCATAGCAAGTACTCAGCTCATATAAGAGCACAATTTTTGTACACTTCAAAAAGATGGGAAGGGGCAGGTATTTCACCAATGCTGCAAAAACAACATCTACTAAGCAAATCAACGTCCCTTTAAAAGAAGATTTAATGTGTACTTTTTGTCCCTTAATGTGCTCTGGGTATACTTTTTTTTTTTTTTTTAAAAAAGCAACTTCAAATATTGGATCTTTAATTCCATTTAGAAATCCTAAAAAGAAATCTCAGGGATTGAGCAAAGACAATGCATGACCTGTATTTAACTATTCTTTTTTAGTGTAACTGTACTTGACAACTTCAAGTCCCCTAAATCCAAATTCCTTAAAGACTTTTAAAGTAATTTACATTTAAGTCCTTGGAAGTGGACCCAGAGATCTACCCTAAGAATTAAAAGCACTCTACAGCCCAGATTTTACCTAATTCATTTTTATCCAATGGATAAAATCAGAATTAGTCTTGAAATTACATGCAGTCAGCGGGCAAAGGCCTTTAATCGGGAAAGCACCTTGCAATTATGAGCATGTGGGGTTTTTTTTCCATTTCACATTGATGTGGTTTTAACTATTTGCTTTTCTTGATCTCATTTCTCCAATCTTTAAATTTACTTTAAAAAGAACAGAGATAGCCATTCATCAGTAAAAAATATGTATGAAAATTCTTAAAATATGTTTAGGGTTATGGCTTTTAGCCTATAGGGATACATTTCTTAAAAACAGCTCTGCATACGAGTCAGAGGCATCTGCCAAGGGGCTGGATCAGAATTTCGTGACCTTATTAAAAGCTGTTTCACAAGTGATTGCTTATTAGAGAGGGACTCCTACATGCAGAAGTGTCATTAAAGCCCAAACCTGGAAATAAAGTCATGTAACCAGGCAATATCTATAGTGACCCTTCTGTGAAGATGACTAAAAAACTATATATTCAAAAATAGATGTTTAATGGGGTGAATGTGGGCCCTTCATCTTCAGAAGAGGAAAATATTTTATTAAAACAAACAAATCTGGAAACACACTTTACATCTGGGGAATAGTAATGTAATAATATAAGACAGAACAGTTATTGTTTATTGTTTTGTCTCTGATTCTAGGAAGACCTTCAAAGTTGAACAGAACTAACAAAACTGACAGAGCTATAGTTTCTTCCAGCCGTAAATAGTATATCATGTATCAACCTCAAAAACTCAAGGGTTTCTTTAAATGTCACTTGTATCTAAAAATCATATTACAAGAAAAAAATTAATATTTGTGTGTGAATACATTTCAAGAGAAATATGGTGAGCATTTTTAAGTTGAAAATTACACTGTATATCTGTACGTACTGGAAGCATGAATAGTCTCTTTCATTTAGAATTGGACAAGAAATACTCAATTATTAAATTCTATAAGAAAACCTGCAGGTGGTTTAAATTATTTTCTGTGTTTAGCTCTACTTCAAGAAAATTACTTAAAACCCAAATCACATAGCATATCCATAAAATTAGATTCTTATTGTTTCTAAAACCCCAGGTTTTCAACCCCAAATGCTGTTGTTTATTTACAATACACATGAAATGAAGCATAAGCTATTTCTTTGAAGACAAGTTTTCTAAAATTCTGAGACAAACAATAAAATATTCTCCAGGACAACTATACCAAAAAAATGCATCAAATGGTTTCCAATTATCAAGCATAAATTTTAAATTCAATTTAAAATGTGCATTTAGTTCAACACTAAGCTAAAGAACTAAACATTCTTTTTTGTAATGCCGGACACAACCTGTGAAAATTTTCTGCATTTAGATTCAACAATGCTCTTATCTGCAGCTCATCTCCAGAGAGACAATTACCATTTCCTTTGCCTTGATCTTGTTTGTTTAACTTGACACAGTGAAGAAAGGGCTGACACTGACCAAAATCCCCAGCATTAATTTATTTCATGTTCAGCATTCATCATTGCCATGCTGCAAGCAGGACCTGGCATTCATTTGAAATACCTGCCCAAGAAGCACCACAGACAAAACCTGGCTGCTTGGAAACCAATGCATCCTTCATGTAATCAGAGTTATATGGACAGCTACTACAAACAATGTGGGGGGGTGTTGAATTTCTTTCTGTAAGGAACTTCTACAGAATGACATATAGCACCCAGTTTGAAGTTAAAGCAACAAAATTTATTTCCTTGATGGTTACAAAAATTAAACAATCAAAACTCAAATGAGTTGAAAATTGGAAATGGAAATGTTTACATTGTATAGTCTTGATCCCTTTGGCTTATCTGGGTTTTTATAATGAAAGAATCTAATCATTACATTCAAAAGTGAATATGACTCTTAAATGAATACAACTATCATTCTAAAACTTTTCCCACACACAAAAAAAATTCTTCCCACATTAGAAATATTTTGCTGCCTCTCTTGACAAAGGTAGAACATGGTCCAGCAGTGACATTCCATATCACACTTTTCTAAAAAAGCAAGCTTCTTATTCAACCCTCTAATCCATAATTAACTTGGATTTCATCTAAACTGCCCAATGTAACAGAGTGTTTCTTATGAAAAGAATGAAAATAAATGTGCTCCAAGTACAGTCTCATCCATGAGCAAACATATCAACCTTTGTTGGCTTCAAGTTTTCTTCCTTCTCAGAATGAATTGACAAATGTGTGGACTTAAGAATTCATTCTTTAACATCCATTTCGGATAATGACAACCAGAAGATGAAAGTAAATACATCTGTTTCTTTTCACAACTCACCTGTAAAAATTCATTGAGTTCAACCTGTCCATTTTTGTTTAAATCTACTTCATTCAGAATCTCATGCAGTGTATTTTCATCCATTTGCACATTGATACTCTAAGTAAAAGAAAAGCACAGAATAATGAGGCATAATTAAAAATTATTCATATCCTTTTTCTAATATTGGCAAGCTTTCAAAATTAAAATAAAAATATTACTTGTAGAAAACACTAGATAAAAAAATTGTCTAATATCATCTTCATATTCTTCTGCTATCTAAGACTGATACTGAACAATAACAAAAATTTACCTCTAATACACGTTGAACATCAACAATGGTAATAAAGCCTTTTTGGTCTGCATCAAACTTATGAAATCTCTTCTTGTACCTGGAACACAACATTGGATAATGGGAAAATATACTTACATAGAAGAGAATGAAAAGAGAGTGAGAAGCTTAATAGAAGTACCTGTCAATGTCTGAAGGCAATAGGCTAATTTCAGAGCGATCTGTTAACTGTTCTGATCGGGATTTATAGCCCATTTCGTAATACAGGAACTTCTTGGCTGTTTCAAGTTCTTTCTAAAAGAGACACACAAAGTTCAAAGAGTTATAGAAAGAATTATTGATTTTTTCACCTATTCACTTTTGGTCTTCAGATAGGAAGTTGAACCTCATTTATCTGACGGTACACTTCTTTTCTTTCTTCCATTTTTATTGAAGTATAATTCATATTCAATAAAACATACCTTTTAGATGTGTAATTTGATATATGCTCTAATATAATCAAGATACAGAACATTTCCATTGCCCTGTAAAACTTCCTCATGCTCATTTGTAATTGACTCCTTCCCCTGACCTCTGGCCCTAGGCATCTCCTGATCTGCTTATGGTCATCAGAGTTTGTCTTTCCTGGAATTTCATAGAGAATGTGGTCTTCTATGTTCGGCTGTTCTCACATAGAATAATGATTCATTTTGCTACATGTGATTTGCTTTTTCTTTGCTTTTTTTTTTCAAACTTAAAACAGTATCCTTGCATAGTATTGACCAGCAAATGCTACTAGACCAGATTCGTATAATTTGGTAAACAAACAAATAATTAAAAATGAAGATTTGAACAACTACTACAGTAAGGCTGCCAGGGCTGAGGCACATCATGAGATTAGATATGTTGAAATGCTACCACCAATGGCCTGGGAGGCTGAGGCAGAGGATCTTGAGTTCAAAGTCAGCCTCAGATAAAGTGAGGCACTAAGCAACTCAGTGAGACCCTGTCTCTAAATAAAATACAAAATAGGGCTGGCGATATGGCTCGGTGACTGAGTACAATCCCTGGTAACCCTCCCGCCCCGACCACCAAAAAAAACTTCATTCTGCTAGTTATAGACTCAAGAAGAAACAAGCTAGTTATTCTCTTCCAATGTCCTCAGTCTTAACTAATATTTCGTTACAGAGGAACTCCCATCTTCAATGTTTCCTCTCCAGCAACAACTTCTTCCTAAACTCTTGTTCCTTCATGGTATCTTCCCTTTCATTGCTAAGCACTTGCCTTCCACTTGTTTTAAAAATTTGGTGTTTATCAACTGGCTTGGTCCAGAGACATTTCACTTCTTCACTCGCTGCACCTTTTCCTCCTCTTTGGAATCAACTTAGAAAAGATTTTTTAGTGTGTGAGACTAATCTACTTAAGCAATCTTCACTTTAAAGTGTCTCAATGAAGAAATGCATCTCTTGTCAGAATGCTATAAACTCTTGCCTTACCAAATCCTACTGGAAAACATTCCTCAAAATACATCCTGAGCAACACAAACCCCCTTCCTGCTCATCCCACCTGAAAAGTGAGAATTGGATCCAACTACAAATAAATTCTCCTTTGGAAATTGACATTCCACATAAGCATTGAAAAAATCCCAACGATCTAAACTAAACAGTTTCCATTATTTATTTAATTCAGAATTTCCCAAACTCTTTTGTTCATGCAGTCATCTTTTCACATTTATTAATTCATATCCCATGAATCACAATTTGGCAACGTTGCTTTATCTAAATGTCCCTTCAGACTCCTTTACCAATCCCCAACTCACCAGACAAGGCCTTCCCCGCTAGTCAGCTCTTCCCAGGTGTGAGGTTTTGGTCTTGAACAATGGTAAATCTAAATATTTCTCAAAATGTCAAAAATACAACACATATTTTTGAGGTATATACATGTTGTACCCACCTGATTATATTTCAAGATCCTTGAAACTATGAGCTGCTTATTATTCCCCTAAAATATTTGGTACAATGTTCAGCATACAAGTCACTCATTAAGTATTGAATGGTAAAAACAACCACAATTCATCTACAGAGAGTTATTTATCACCTTGTTCCTCTTTCACTTGTGCAGGTTAAATAATCCCAATGCTTTTAACCTTTTCTCAGAAGTCCAACTTTCTAACCTTTTCTTTTTTTTTTTTTTTTTCCTCCTTTGTTCTCTCTAGACTACCCACAATTCTCACTAATACTCCTATGTTTCAGATACTGAATTATATCTTCAGGTCTTTTATTTTTGTTACTTTCTTAGGTGAGATAGAAAAGCATTTCTAAGCATATGATTTGGCTCATAAAATTTGAAATGAAGTTAAATGTAGTTCCCAGGAAGGCCAAACACAACCAGTTTGCAGAATTTTCTTCTTCCTTCCTACCTCCTACCACCTAAACTACTAGCACTAAATACATTCTTGAATATTTAAATCATTACAGCCCTAAATTTTGTAAAAACATATTGTCACCAATCCTACTATATGGGAAAATGATTGGCAGCAGCATAAGAGTAAGTTTCATTCTTATTCTGCCTCTTTATAGAGCCTTAGCTGATCAAACACACAAAACTGGAAAAGTGTAAACCAGTTTGACTAAAGCAGAGGTAACGGGGCACAGTAGGGGAAGCTTAGACTGGAATCAGAGTACCAGGTTTCAATCCCAGTTCCACAGCTTACTGCTTGTGTAAATTCTGATAGGCATTTGCTCTGTAAGCCTGTCTCCTCAACCATAAAATGGGGTTATAGGTTTTCCCGCAGAGCAGCATGGTCAGGACTGAGGCACTGTTTGACTAGTGACTTCTGTCATCAGAATACTACAGTGTATTATGTTAAAAGTATTATAGGATTTTTAAAAATATTGGGCCATGTTCTCACCCATGAAGACTTTGACTTTGATGGTCTTAAGTCAATCTTTGAAATCTGCCCTCCCACCACATTTCCCAGGTATCTAATTTGTAACCATCTTGGTGAATCTACACCAGAAGGATAACACTTAAAGGACAGGACACATACCCAATCCTTAATTGCATACTCAGCATATGATATAGATGCTAATTATGTCCATTTGAGAATAAAGCTGGAAAATGTCTGTATCTGAGCCAGGAAGTGTGCCTCTACCAGACCCCAAACCAACTAGTGCCAGACTAATACAAGTCTATGGTATTTCTGTTATAGAACCCAAGCAGGTTAAGTTATCTTTTAGATCACAACTCCCTCTCAGTCTTCCCACACAACCTCAGATTCACTAGCTGTTACTTTCTCCTCTTCTCCTGGATTTTTCCTTGTCTCTCCAACCCCTCAACTTTAGAATGTTCCAGGGCTCAGTCTTTGGGCTACTTTCATCATCTAACTATACTCCCTCCATGGTTCCATTCAATGACTTAAAAACTAATTTAAATTTATATCTTCAATCCTGCCCTCCCTCTAAATTCTAAACTGACATGTCCAATGACATGGATTTTGTTTTAATAGAATTGCCAAAGTTATTAAAGCTGAGAGACCAGTTTGGGGGAGGGAAGCAACTACAATAATTCATATGAGAGATGCCAGGGCTTGAATCAGGGTGATAGCAGTTGAATGGGTTAAGAAAGGGTGAGACTGAACCACTATTTGAAGTTAACAAATATGACGATAATGTTTGCTGATGGATTTAGGTAGGGTGAGAGAATACACAGAGTATGATATTAAGATTAAGGACTAAGAAACTAAAGGTAGAAGAGCTATTCATGACACAGAGAGATCTGTAGGAGCAGGATATGAAGAAGGTAGAAGGTGAGCCAAGAGAACTCCCAGAATGTAAGAAAATCATTCAAGAAGGAGGGCGGAATTAACTTGTCAAATGCTGGTAATCAGTGAAGTCAAGTGAGAACCAAGAGTGGATAAGTGTATTTAGCACTGTGGTGGTACTGCTGATCTTGGCCAGGACTGATAGAGCAAAATGATGACAAAAGAGCCTAAAGGAAATGGATTCAAGAGAGACAAGGGAAATTTTGAATAAATATATTAAAATGTTTCATAAGCCTCTGCATATCACAAAAGTGTGGGTTAATTTAAAAACATGAAGATCTTCAATTTACTACAACAAGCACGTATGTATAAAAACATATATATCTGATCATCACTGGCTTTTTAGAATTTGGATGTAAATACAAACTCTCAATTGACACAAAAGACAAGTATCTGGTTGTCAGGCAGTGAGACTGCTAGTTTTAACCAAAGGAAAATTAGCAGAAATGTGAATTTCACTGAACACATCCTGAGAGTATTCTCAGTGAAAACCAGAAAAGGTACATCTTCATATATTTCTTTTCCAGAAATTATGACCATAAATTTAAGGACATTCTCCATATTTTTCAGAACAACAAAATTTAGTATTAGAATATCTTTCCATTTTCCTAAAATGTGGCCATATCACATATATTCACATACAGAAATTGGCCAGAAATCTAAGATCACCATCAAAAATTACGCTAGCCTCTTCAAACAGATCAAGCTGACACAGGCTTGAGGATAGGAGTTCTTAAGACTTTGGTATAATACCTCTTTCCTACGGTCATCCCAGTTCAGTTCTCTGCCCATCAGTTCAACAATCCTGGGTAGGGCTTCCTCTGCAGCCTGGACATTGAGAAAGGCCAGGCGAGTGCGCCGTGAAATCATATCCACAGCCGTGCAGGCATACTCCTTAATCCCATATTTCACCTGCATTAAGGAAAAATTATAGTTAGAAATTTCTTTAAAAATAAAGTTTCACTTAAAAAAAAAAATATGCTTTGAAAGGTAACATTTTTCCCTACACTCTGGTTCTCCAGGAAGCATGAGACTAATAGTGGTTTGACACAAATCCTCCATCTGGCTGCCAAAGGAGGTTTGGAAAATGGGATAAATTGGACAAGAGTTAATGCCTTCTTCCTGAACAGAACCTGGCATAAACATGCAAATTGCATCACTTCTCATTAACTATCCACGGTAATTACTTACTTCTCTTGGCCTATACATTATGGGGAAGTTAATTTACATAGCTGAATAGGCAAAGGATGAGCATTAGGAAAGTTATGGTCTCATCTCTGTAGGCTGTGAAGTTTTCTGTCTTAGACTAACCAGATGGTGGAAGCCTGAATTCAATCAAGTGCATGCTTACTGGACACCAGTGTCTCAAGGCAGTGAATTAGGAATAAAAATAAAGCATGGTCTCCGCTTTCATAAAACTTGAAAACATGATGAGAAACTAGACTTAAATCTTTGAGAAAATGTCAAAGCCAGTATGTCATCTGGCAAGACAGGAGTGGTACAATCTTGAAGAGCTACAAATTCACAAAAGGGACCAGACTTGAGATAGCTTCACGAAGAAAAAAAGAAATCCACATTTTATATTAATGCCGCTATCGACTTCACTTCAAACTTTACATTTTGTTAATGAAAGGATCTGCACTGGGCAGACAGACACTTTATTACAGGTTTTAGCTGAAACATGTACATTAAAATAGCTGCATATAATTTTTAAAGACAATAAAGAATGAACAGATGAATGGTGTCCTACAGTAGAAAAGAAAAGCCACATGACAATTCACATACCTCTGCTTCAATATACGGAAATTCTGATACAAGTCGCACTCCAACAATAGGCCACCTTTTTCCAGTCACGCTTGCCATTTTGGCCACCTCAAAAGCCTTGTCACCGTAGGTAGCAGCAAGATGCTGTGCCACCTGGAAAAATAAAACTACATTAGGCAGGCACTTTGACTATTGATAACTTTCAGGTGCAAAGGAAAAAAAAAAGTGCATGCTTGTCTTGTCAGTTTTCTTGCAGCCTGTAACTAATAGTTCTCGGAGAGTATTAGGTTTTGGTTTTGTGGGAGGAAACCACTTGGGCTTCTAATGCTTAGGCCAGCATTAACTGAGCTACGCATGCATCACTGTATCGATGACTGATGAAGCTTCAACTTCATTCTGCTCCTGATATCACTTCTGAAGAACAGCCTCCCTTATGCTTGGGATGAAAGAATTTGGGAAACTCTGTGTGCTACGAACAAACCAAATGAACTCCAGGTTTCAGAACAGAAGCTAAAATGTACATTGTTTTCTAGGCAACTGCAGCAAAGTGGGATAATCTTTTTTTTTTTTTTTTTTTTTTTTTTTTTTTTAAGATTACTTTTGCAGTACACAGAATCTGTCCCAGGAGAAGGAAACTCTAAAGCAGGGAGACCACATCATGGTTGCCATGGTTGCCAATTCTCTTAGTGGCAATAGTGGGAGATAAGGTAAAGGGTAAAGATGTGGCAATGCACACCCACCTCACTTTCAAGCCCATAATCCTGGACAAGCCTGATGTAGAGTGTGGGGCTCCAATCTTTCCCTCCTTGAAGGAAAAGTCCAACTGTTCTGCTTGGTCCTGCTTTCAAATTGTGGATCTTGATAGCAGCATTCACAGTATCTTCTGCCATGGATCGATAAGTTGTCCACTTCCCACCTACAAAGAAATTCATAAACAAATTTGTGAGAGTTGTCATCTTTATTTTTATTACTAACAAATTACTGACCTATCAATAACAAAATTCCAAAGCAATGAGTAATGACTACTCAGAATCATAAGAAGAAAACACTTGTTCATTTGAGCTAGAAGATAATTTCATGGGACAATTTAAGTCAAGCTCGTACTTAAATCATATCCAAATAAAAGAGAAATAACCCATACCTGCTATGGTGATAAGGCCACTCTCACTGACGTCCACAACATGATTGCGGGAGATGGACTGAGTGTCTGCAGACTTGGGATCAGTCACAAGGGGGCGGATACCGCTCCATGCAGCTAGGACATCCCCTCTTCTCACTGGTAGGGATTGATACCATGGGTTATGAGGATTACTCAAAAACATTTCTACAAAAGTACAAAGTAATTAACAAGCAGGAAAATATTCAGCAAAAGGAATATATCGGGGTGCATTTTAAAAGGGAGAGAAAAGTCCTTAAATATAGGAATTAAAAGATTGGATCAGTGCAAGAAAATTCAGGAAGAATTAATATTTTGTAACAAAGATAATTCACCTAAAAAAAAAAAAAAACCTTGAAAATCACTGAAACTGTTCAAAATAGGAAGCAAAAGAAACAAACATTGTGGCGGGGATGGGGAACAAATAATAATAATAGCAATAATAAAACCAAAAATGAAAAAACATTAGGAACTCTCTATCTGGATCAACCTGGAGCAGTTAAAGGGAAAAAAGAAAAAAAAAAAGTAGAAACAAAAACAATCCAAGAGACTTATGAATTGTCAAGTTCGTACTACAATACATCTTGCTGTCTCTTCCTAGAGAAGACAAAGATCCTTATTAAATTAAACAAATAAACAAACATATAAGAGGATATTTTCTTCTCTCATAATACCACGCACTGAGAATTTACAGCAGGCCCAGCACTGGGAAAAACTCCCGACATACACATCTCATTTTATTCATCTCATAAAGCCCCACAGCCCTGGGTATTATTATCCTCACCACACAGAGTACAAAGTTTAACCAATCAAATATGGCAACCAATGTGAACAAGGCAAACATCTTTTATATGGTGGAATAGCATCAGAACCTAGATCTTTCAGATTTTAAAGTCCATATTCTTACCCACTCAACTGTACTGCCTCTCAATTGTTGACAATTTTCATACTTTACCTTTATTTACTCATCCTTTTCTCTTTCTAACTGACACAGAAATAGTTATATTGGCTTCTCCCAGTAGGTGGGTAATACTTGTGTTACAGTGTATCTAAGTTCTCTCAGCACTCAAGATGTCATGAAATCATTCCTACTACCTTTGCAAATACAATATGTCTTCAGATACCAAGAATCTAGGGAGGTTAGATTACAATTAGACAGCTGCTGAATAGCAAGCATTTCTGACCTAAAAATGGCTGAGGAGAATGGATCAACTGTGATCTGTTCTACAAGCAGGGCATGGGCAAGACCCAAAGGCAGGGTTTTCAGAATCTACCCTTCTATATCTAGATCATCTTCAGGGATTGCTCAGCTCTTTCTCCATTTACACCAGGGAAATGACTACAAGCACCAACCCCAAAATTACTTGATGATGTGGACTACAGAAGAGTGAATGTTTGCCTTGTCCTTGCTGCTGTACTTACTGTGGTAAGTCAGTTAATCCATTACTGGATAAGAGAAATGCAAGTACAATTTTGCTTTATCTGCATCTTGGGCCTCCTTCTCCAAACTCCCTGACATTACCTATATTGATAATATACCTATTGTAAATACTCTTGAAAACTTTAAAACAATGGGAAAACTGGATCTCTACTTGCAAATGGATGATGTTGAACCCTACCTTATACCATGTACAAAAATTAACTCAAAATGGATCAATGCCTACATGTGAGAGTAAAAACTATAAAACTATAAGAAGAAACAGGATAATATTTTATGACACTAGATTTAGCAGTGGTTGCTTGGATATAACATCAAAAGTACAGATAACCAAAAGAAAGAATACATAAAAAGATTTTGTCAAAATTAAAAATTTTGTTGTATCAAAGGATACTATCAATAGAATGAAAAGGCACCCTATGTAATTAGAAAGTATTTGCAAATTATATATCTGAATAGAGGCTAATATAAAGAATATAAAAGGAATTCCTAAAACTCATTAAAACAAATAACCTAAACTAAGAAATAGACAAAAAACTGGAGTTGACATTTCTCCAGAGAAGATATACCAGTGTTCAACAAGCATATGGAAAGATGCTCAACATCACTAAGCATTAGGGAAATGCAAATAAAAATCACAATGAGATATCATTTCACATTCATTAGGATGATTATCAAACAAAAGCAGAAGAACAAAAAATAAAAAATAAATACTGGTGAGAAAAGGGAGAAATTGGAAACCTCATGCACTGCTGGTACAAAGTAAAATGGCACAGCTGTTATGAATAAAATATGGGAATTCCTCAAAAAATGAAACATTTAAAATCACCACATGATCCAGCAATTACACTTCTGGATATATATACTCAAAAGAATTAAGAATGGAGAAAATCCTGCACACCCTTGTTCAATAGCACTATTGACAAAAGTAAAAATGTAGGAGCAAACCAAGTGTCCATCAACAGATAGATAAAATGTGGTACATACATACAATGGAATATTATGCATTCCTAAAAAGGAAAGAAATTCTACCACACGCAGCAAGATGGATGAACCCTGAAGATGTGATGCTAAATAAATAAGCCAATCACAAAAGGACAAATATTGCATAAACCCACTTTTATAAAGTACTTCAGAGTACTCGAACTCATAGAAGCAGCAGGAAGAATGGTGGCTGCCAGATAGCCCACTGAATGGGAGAGGATCCTTACCACCGGCACCTCAGACAGAGCATTCATCTCCAGGCTATGCGAAGAACTCAAAAACACCAAAACAACAAATAACCCAATAAATAAATGGGCTAAGGAACTGAACAGGCACTTTGCAGAAGAATTAATATGAATGGTCAAAAATATACAAAAAAATGTTCACCATCTCTAGCAATTAGAGAAATGCAAATCGAAAGCACACTGAGATTCCATCCCACCCCAGTCAGAATGGCAATCACCAAGAATACAAGCAGTATGAAAACTGGTGGAATGAGACAGACATCATTTCCCTATGTACATGTATGATTACACAAATGGTATGAATCTACATTGTGCACAACCATAGAAACGAAATGATGCACTCCATTTGTGTACAATGAATCAAAATGCAGTCTGTAAAAATAAAAACTTAAAAATTTTAAAAAAAAAGGAATACAAGCAGCTGGGTGCTATGGCTTATGCCTGTAATCCCAGCAATTTGGGAGGTTGAGGCAAGAGGATCATGAGTTCCAAAAGAGCCTCAGCAACTTAGTGAGACCCTAAGCAATTCAGTAAGACTCTGTCTCTTAATACAATATTAAAAAGGACTGGGGTATATGGCTTAGTGGTTAAGTGCCCCTGGTTTCAATCCCTGGTACAAGAAAGAAAAGAAAGAAGGAAGGAGGGAAGGAGGGAAGGAGGAAAGGAAGGAAGAGAGGAAGGGAGGGGGGTGGGGGAGAGGGGGAAAGGAAGGAAGGAAGGAAGGAAGGAAGGAAGGAAGGAAGGAAGGAAGGAAGGAAAAGAAAAGAAGCAACAGTAAATGTTGGCAAGGATGTGGGGAAAGAGGTTCCCTTATACATTGCTGGTGGGACTGCAAACTGTTGCAACCACTCTGTAGGGAAATCTCTTTTATGGAGATTCCTTAGAAAACTTGGAATGGAACCACCATTTGACCCAGTAATCCCATTCCTCAGTTTATACCCAAAGGACTTAAAATCAGCATACTACAGAGACACAGTCACTTCAATGTTTATAGTTGCTCAATTCACAATAGCAAAGCTATAGAACCAGCCTAGGTGCCCTACAATGGATACTGGATAAAGAAAATGTGGTATATATACACAATGGAATACTATTCAGTCATAAAGAAGAATGAAATTATGGTATTTGCCAGCCAAAGAATGGAACTAGAGAATATCACCCTAAATAAAATAAGGCAGTCCCAAAAAATCAAAAGCTGAATGTTCTCTCTGATAGTGGAGGCTAACCCACAAGGGAGGGGAAGATTAGAAGTTCACTGGACTAGACAAAGGGGAATGAAGGGAAGTGGGGATGGGAACAGGAAAGACAGTAGAATGAATTGGACATATCTTTCCCATCCTCACATATAAATACACAACCAATGTAACTCCACATCATATACAACCACAATAATGGGATCCTAACTGGAACTTTTTCTATCTATGTATAATATTTCAAAATGTACTCTACTGTCATGTTAAAAAAAATTTTTTTTTTAAATTTCAAAAAAAAAAAAAAAAAAAAGAATGGTAGCTGCCAGGAGGTGGGGCAGGGGTAATGGGACATTAGTGTTTATTGGGTACAGAACTTCAGATTAGGAGAATGAATAAATTCACTTATTCATGATGGTGACAGTTGTACAACAATATGGATGCCCTTAAAGCCAGAGAACTGTACCCTTAAAAGTGGCTAAAATGGTAAATAGTATGTTCTATAGATTTAACCACAATTTAAAACTCAAGACAAAGGAAAAGTTAATGCAATTCAATTTCAAGTATGAGAAAGTTTAAAAAAAAAAGTGCACATAAGTATCAGGACCTCTATAAGCCTACACCATGGTCATGCCTTAGTTTGAATTAATAAATGCTGGGCAGGGAGCATAGATTTGTGAGCAGAGGGTGGCTGGACCTGAACCCTTGGCCATACACCCTTGCACAGTAAGCACTCTCTGCTTCCATACACAGCACCACCTGAAAAGCAGTTAGGTACACATCCATTCAATTCCGTATAGCGTCAACAATTCCTTGAAATGATTGAGATAGTCCTAAAATTAAATGTGCCTTTCAATGTATGGGGGAAAGGCCCTAGAAACAAGTTACACTGGCTGACAGAAAATCTCCCCATTTGAACATACAATGAAAAACAGAGTTGTGGTAAAGAAAAGTAAGTAAATCCAGCATATCTTAATGTAGTTCCTTGAGGGTTATACCTTTAAAATGACTGTCAGGTGAAGGAAGAGGTGCCCACACACCACCGTAGGGACGTTTAGTCAAGCCCACAGCCAAACACTGAAACTGAAACTAGGGAAGAAAGGACAGAAGTAATGGGTTCGGCTTTCCAGTCTTGCCAGCTGGGGACCGTGCTGGGATTACAGCCCCAGGTCTGCCCCTTTAAGAAAGGCACTATCTTCAAGAGCTTTAGTTCGAATGGCTTCTGAGGACTAGGAGTTAATTTCTGCTTTACACAACTCTATAAGTCTTAAAAAACCTCAACACAAAGAGTGCAAAGTTTTTAGAATCTTTACCAAAAAACTAACTAGGAAATTACTAGTATTTTCCATTAGAGTTCACATCCCCTTCGGAGTCAAAAATAAAACTTAGCCAACCCACTTACAACATCATTATGGTCACCACACAGTCCCCTCCATGTCTGTGAAATTCCTTAGGTAGCCACGCTGATCAGGAATTTGGTTTCAATTCTTGAATTCCTCTAACTAATTTTTAAATTATTTGATGGAAAATTAGGCTTTCCAGAATAAATTTGAAGCTTATGTAAATAATCTGTAGCAAATGCTTTACCTTTTCCATTTTAACAGGCAAACACATTTATATATTTGCATTATCTGAAAGAAGACCAATATATTCACATTTTTCATTCACAAAGGTGCATGGAATAAAACATTAAGTATACTAATTCCACTTTAAATCCTTACTCCTGAAATTGACCCTCAAAGAAAACAAACCAACCACTACTAGAAAGTGTTCACAATGTGTTAAAAAGTTCATTTTTCTTAAGATCTTAGCATTCAGCTGTTTAGCCTGAGAATCATACCAGATAAGTGTTGAGATTACCTCAACTTAAAAAGACACATTTTAAGGATAATAAAATTTTATTTAAAATATGACAGTCTTTATTGGCCTACTGTTTTATATTATTAGGCCAGAAGATAGTTAGAGATCAGGTTATCTATCAGTTCCCTCCCAATCTTGAGATTTAATGATTTCTATGGATTATCCAAAATGGTATTTGCTGCTGACATTCAAGTTTGTACCTCCCCACCGTTCCTATTCATTAATGACTGCTTAGGGCCACAGCTGTTATTTATGTTCATGGGGCACCAAACAGTTAAAATCTGAAACATTAATTCTAATCCCTTAAATAAAAATAGCAACCAATTAAGTTAACAGAGTTCTCTCTTTGCAACCTCTAATCCACAGCAGAAGTCCTGTACACTGCTAAAACTAATTAAAATTTACTCAAGAAAAAGATGTAGAAGCAGTAGGTGGGGAATCATTACTACATCTTTTCCTTCTTCCTGGAGCTGCTGCAGCCATGTTGTAACCATGGGGAAACCTACTTGGAGGTGATAGAATAAAGAAAAATAAGGGTCATGCATCTTAGATATAGTTGAATCACTCAATTCACCACCTGTGAAATATTCTTACATTTGGAATTCTTTTATAACTTACTCAATTTTTTTGCCTTATTTAACAACTTAACCCCTACCCTAATTCAGTGACTGCATTCAACTGAGTATTTCCGTCTCTGCAGTATATTTATTTATTTTAAATTAAAATAGAATTTAATGAAATACATTTTATTAAAATTAACAAATCATTTTAAAACCACAGTTTATTTGATAAAATAAAATAAAGCAAAAAACTTTAAAAAATGATATGACTTCAACTATATATGTATAAAAATTTTCAAAAACATAAAGGGAATTTCACCACCAGGTGATAGAGTTATGAATATTTCCAACTCTGTACATCTTAACATGTTAGATATCTCTATGATGCATATATAGTGGCTTTATAAGTTTTAAAAAATAAAATCTATTTAAACAAAAATGAGTCTACAGTATATTTAAATATCTCCATATTTTGAAGGACAGGACAGTTCCACAGATTTTTCGGCAGTGATGGGGATGTTCCATATTCGCCCAATCCAACTCACTAGTTATTAGAGGCATGTGGCTATTAAGCCCTTGAAATGTGATTCACATGAGGAACTAAATTTCAAACTTCATTTCATTTTAACTAATGTAAATTAAAAGAGCCACTATTAGCTCATAGCTAGCATAGTGCCCAGGGCAGCCCTAAGAAAATCCTCCAAACAGTAGACATCAGATTAGTCCTGGTAGATCAGTAAGCTGGTTGCTTACACCATGGCCACCTGACCAACATCTCTAGTGGAGCATCCCTCCACTGAAATCTGACTGTACTTGCTTTCCTCATGAGAATAAAGTCTGCTGTGACAGCATCCTTCATCCCCACTTTACTGTCACCTATGTTCCATATTTATCATTTCAAACTATCCTCCTCTCTTACTAATCTCATGAATGCAAAGAAATAAAACATATTTTTACTTGATTTAAGTATTCCAACCCTCAAATTCTTATCCAGAAACTGGTTCTTCCACACAATTGTAGCCAAAATAGGTAGCAAACATAGTCTCCTTTAATTCTCCATGGTGAAACATGAAGAAAATACTATAACCTAGGGCTTTTATGCTTCAGAGCTCAAAGATTCATCTTGATTTTTCTGGTTTTCATATTGTCAACAGAGCTAAATAAGATTTTGTCTTATTTATCTCTTTTCTTTCTTGCCAGGTTGAAAGTCTTCAGCAATGTGAATTCTAACATTTCTCAATACCCTAAATATTGTACCAAGTAAAGGATCATGTACAGTTATCAATACATTTTAAGTGCAATATTAAAGCATTCCCTGAACTTTTTATGTAAAACCATAAGAACTTATATTACAAAATCAAAAACAAGAAAACTTGGGCCTGTGAGCCAAGAGGCTTCAAAGGTTTCTAATACTATGTGTTTAAACATTTGGATATTCCCTTTCAAATTAATAATGCTATACATCAAACAAAATGAAAGGAAACAAAACTATTCTTAAACAAATTTGAAGACAAAACCAACATTAAAAATTGATTATCTTGCCCAGATGGCATTCAGTGATTTTTTAGGTGCAAATTTCCCAAATGCGGGGGGAGTGGATGTGGGGGAAGTACCTTCGATGTGTAAAAAAAGTATCTGGCAATATTTTCAAAAGGTAGTGAGAAAGTAAAACAGCCTTTCTACCATTATGTTTAAGAAAAATTTTTATTACATCCCTGACAACTCATTCAGGTTTTACTATATTTAAGATATGAAGTGTAAAATGGAAATAGTAAAGTTGAAAGATATTTTTGATGGTTGGTTAAAAAAAATAAGGATGATATTATTGCTTCAAATTATAATTAATATTCTTACTCATACTTGGCAGGACAAGTGTTTGTTTTAAAATTAGTAGAAAATGAAGCCTACAGGAAGTGACAATTAAGAGCTAAAGTGTGGTTTTGCTTCACATTAGTTATTTAGGCATACATTTTGGGGTGTTCTTTCTCGTGTTTGCCACTTCCAAAAAAATCAATAAAAGCCATGTGAAAATATCTAAGTGAACACAGGGGAAATAGTGTCAGAGATCAATACTTCTCTACCAGCATGTTTAACCTGCTGAAATGAAGTGTTAATCACAGAAATAAGATACCATATTACATTTATAAACTAATGAAACTAGAAAAAGCAAAGCGCATGACACTATAATTAAACAGCTGGAAGACATCCAAGCCTGTGTAAGTTGATAACCCTGGTACAATCTCTGGCAGAGGAAAGGCAGGCCTGCAGTGAGTTGATATGGCCAGCTCAGTTGTTAATTGAATAACAGGCAATCTATAAACACTACTAATTGCACATGTGAAAACCTGTGTACAAGTAGAGATGCTGCCTAAAGAAGCACTCCAGAAAAACTACGTGGATAAAGCACTCAGCAAATCTTCTGTCTCTCTCAATCCAGTTAAGTCATAGCTTAGTCTCACCACTGCATCCTTCTGATTAACCTCTACACAGCAGACTTAATGATACATTTTTCAAAAGATCATTTTTCTTCCTAACTCAATACGAACTGCAGAACTATCAATTACCCATTTCAGAAAAGAACAAACAAGTAATCTAGAAAATTCAGCCTGTGAATGGAAGGCTTTCTAAATTGTAAAAGAAGACATGGTCTTGTTCCCAACAGGCAAAACGCTTTGCAGAATTGTTCCGTCGCATTTTGCAGAAGTGTGGCAGCTGCTGTGAACAGCATGGAGTGTTAAGATTTGACACTTTTTTTTTTTTTTTCTCTTAAGGATATAGCCATTTGGGGAGGCTCAGAAACTGTTGTCAGAATTTTACTTATCCATTTAATAAATCCTTTTAGAATGATTATTTCAAACCTGGTAAATGCAAACCATTTCAAAACCAGGACCTAAATCAAACTTTTGATTTTTAAATCTGTGGAGAAGGCGGGTTGGCCCAAGGGAATAGTTATAAGGTATGAAGCCTCTCTGGTTTAACATTCAAACTCAAATAAGGCCAGAAAGAACAAAGGTCACTGTCATTCTAGAGGGGTCCAGTAGTTTCCATTAAATGAATTCATAGACTTAACCCACTCCTTAGCAGATATATCACATCATGAAATTTAGAACTACTAATCAGGATACTGTGCAGTATTTAGAAGGGCATATTAGCATCAGACTTACTTATGCTCGCATTTTGGCTCCAACACTAACTAGCTATGGACAGAAAACAAGTTTTCTCAACCACTGTGGAACTTGCAAAATACACATCATAAGGTTGTTATAAGAAACAAAGGTATAATATAAGCAATATGTCTGCTGAGCAGAGTGTCTTGCATAATACACACTGAATAATAGCAGTTTTAAAAAACAAAACATACAAATGAAAATATTAAAATATGCGTAGTAACTGCATGTAATCAAATGACTGAATACTGCCTGAAGTTGAGTTTCTCTCTCACATCTCATTAGTATAGATAAGAATTGCAGGTTTCACTGAGATTCTTGGGGAAAATATACAAATGTGACCATCTTCACTTTAAGACACTTTAAGTCAGCTAAGTGACACATTTTATCAAGAAAAAAGGGAATTCCTCAAATATGAGGTCATTTGTAAACTAGAAGTAAGAATTGGGGGGGAAAGGCTACAAAGAATCACGGTCAATTTTTTATTTTTTTTTAAAGCATAGGTTTATATATAGTGAAGATGTGATAGGAGGTACACACAGGGAAACAAGTGACATCTGTGACAGAGCTGTTACCTCTGCTTTCAGTCTGGATATTTGCTACCTGGAAGACTCTGACTTTCAAGATGTCCCCAGGCCACCAGGAAAAAGGTCTGATCTGTAATTTTTAGATAATAATTTAAACCTCTTTTACCAAACATCAGAATTAACAGTTCTTTGTTAGTTCACCCATGCCCTGACTACCAAAAGATGTCAATTAAAAAGCTGTCTATGGATTAACCAGGTAATTCCAAGTCTTCCTTCTATTTATGGACAGATTCAAAGTGCTCCAAGACCCTGTCAGAGACTGAGGCTTGCTCCTCCAGTGGAGATGCCTGCCACACATGGGCAGAGCAGCCTCCAGGAACCCACACTGCATCCAGAACATCCAGCCTCTCAGCTGTGTAAGCAGTTAGGTTTCACACCCTTACCACACTTGAACTTTACATTTTGGAATTAATCTTATATTTTCTTGAATTGATTAATATTAATTGAATTAATATTAATATTTTCTCCAATAATCTGAACTTACTGATCTTTCTTTTCTTTCATTTTTTAAAATTTTGTCTATCCATGAAGTAGTGCCCTTTCTCTCAGATTTTTTTGTTCCTTCATTTTATTAATTTTTGTATGGTGCTGAGGATCCAACCCAGTGCCTCACACATGCTGGGCAATTGCTCTACCACTGAGCCACAGTTCCAGCCCCTAAACTAGTATGCTCTTAAGGCCCAGACAGAAACCCACTTTAAACAATGATTATACACAGGTCAATATGAAATAAAGTAGGATTCATTATTAATAATAAATGCATTGAATCAAATATAATTGTACCCAAATGTTGAAGCTACTCCTAAACTTTCAAAGGAAAAATAAAGTATCAAGATAAAATTGCAATACAGTTTGAATATTTAAATATGGAAGTTAACAAGGCATGAGTACTTCTCAAATAACTGTGAGAGTGTTTTTTGTGTGTATAAGTATAAACATTAGCCATGCATGCAGGGCAAGGTGGCACACACCTGTCATCCCAGTTACTAGGGAGGTTGAGGCAAGAGGATGGCAAGTTCAAGTTCAACTTGGTCAACGTAGTGAGATCCCATCTCAAAAAACAAAAACATTAGCCATGTAGATTTCAATTATATGTAAGACATTTATATTATTATTGCAAATATTTAAAGAGGCTCTATTCAGACTGAAATTATATCTGTTACTTTAGACTAAAAACAACTAAGCATATAGTATGTATTAATTGATTAAAGGAAAAGAGCAATCTGAACCATTTTTTCAAAAATGTTTGTTTGTAAATATGTGATCACACAATAAAAAAAAATCCTTCAGGGAGAAAGGATTTACAGATGCCAATGAGTTGCATGTCCTAAAATGGTACCCACATGTCCTTCACTAAAGCCAGCATTATAAAATTGATAATATAAATACATGGACTATTTTCCAAAAATGTTAAACCATCTGCTTTAATATAGGAAGATTTTTCAAGCTGCTACCAATATCAAAAATCCCTGAGAGCATCTATAACTGACCTTTTAAATTTACAACTATCATGAGCAACATGTCAGTTAGACAATAAGCTTTGTAGTTGAAAAAGCGGATCCTTACCCTCAAGTAGCTCCAACTGAGAATACATTTTGGACTATTACCTACAATAATCATGTTATGATATAGTAGCACTATGACTCATGAGAGGAGAGGTATTTGGGTTTGTTTGTTTGTTTGTTTGTTTTTTCGGTACTTGGGATTAAATCCAGGGACATTTTACCACTGAGCTATATTCCCAGCATCTCCCCACCCTTGTTTTTATTTTGAGACAGGTTCTCTCTGTGTTGCATAAGGCCTTGCTAAGTTGTTGAGGCTGGCTTCAAATTTACAATCCTCCTGCCTTAGCCTGTAATTGCTGGGATTACAGGCATGGTCTCTGTGCCTGGCTGGTGGTTTCTCAAGTATGAATATTTTGCTACCATGAAGAGTTACCATAAAGGACACCTCTGAAGATGATTGAACTGAAGGAATACATGTGGGTTTGAAGGGTAGATGGTGAGACTACTAACTGAGACAGGAAATAACAGAAGGATAATGTTGGGAAATTTCTGGAATTATCATGGAAAAATAATATTCATTATACAAAGTCACTGTAAAAAAGGTTTGATATCCAAGTTAAATACCCAGGTAATAACTGAAAAGATGTAAACTGTGGCTTCACTGAACTTTCCACACAGTAACAGACTGCTGTGATTTGAATATGGTTTGTTGTCCAAAGGTTCATGCTGGAAGCTTGGTCCCCATTACAATGGTCTTGGAAGGTTGTGGGAACTTTAAAAGGCAGACCTAGTGGAAGATGACTGCATTATGACCACCCTTGTGAAAGAATTTAACATTAGTCTCACAGAGTGGGTTAGGCTGCCAAGCCAGGAGAGCTCCCATGAGAAAGTAGTCATAAAAGAACAAATCTTGACCCTTCTTATTTTCTTGCTTCCTCCCCCATTCTCTCTTTCCTGCTCCCTCCTCTGCTTTCTCATATGTACTCCCACTATGACATGCTATCCCTCTTGTGGTGACACAGTCAGGAGACCATTACCAGAGGCCAAACAGATGGGGTTGCCCAATCTTGACTTTATGCTTCCAAAACTATGAGCTAAATAATCTTTTTTTTTTTTTTTTTTTTTTTTAAATAAAGCTTCTATCTCAGGTATTTTGTTAAGCAACACAAGATGAACTAAGATACAAACCATGAAGCTTGTTAGAACATAAACTTCTGCCTTCTCATTTCTTGGCTTAATTATTTCCTGTGGATATACTATATCAGACCTTCCCAAGCTATAAAACTAAACAGTGACTCAAACATTCCAGACTGTTCTGGAAGTGCATGACTGTTTAGACTGGAGTGTAGTACCCCTATCTTGCCATTATAATGTTTCAGAAATGAACTGCATGAGTTTCCAGTGAATGCAGAAAGTAGAGAAGAAAAGACAATTGCTTTCCATTGTGTGACAATTTGGTCCTCATAAATCGTGTAGCAGAAGTAGGCAGCACATTGAATTATGGTAGGCCAGGGGTGAAAATGAGTCAGAATGGAGTCAAGGCAATTCCAATGAGAGATATCAAAGGGGGGTCAAATTTAAAGAAACACGTACCTTCAACATCACAACTCAGGTAGTTACGCACTTCATTCAAAATGAAGTTGATATCTTCTTCTGAAGGAATAGGGTGTTGTGTGATATCAGTTGGAGTATCAGTAGTGCCAGCAATAGTCATCTTTTGCCAGGGTAAGAAGAAAATAACTCGCCCATCACTGGTGGCTGGGTCAAGAAGTCCCATGCTCTCTGGGCTGAGGTAAAAAGAAATTGATTTCTGAAATTAGCAGAAGCTTGATATTCATCTGCATTCTATAAAATGATTTCACTTATTAACATTCAAATAAACCAACAAGACATGAACTATAACTTTTAGTGACCTTGCCCTACTCCAGAAATTCCTAGGAAAAAAATAATTTGGGTAACAAAAAAAGTACCAAGCAAATGTAATAATCCTCTTTTGCAGCAAAACAGTGCTCCCCACCTCAACGATGCAAGGTTAATTAACTTCCAATTGTTTTGGTTTTTATACTCCATGGATCATTCACATCAGATAATGTCAGTGGGATAAATGCCTATAATTTCTTTTATTATGGTCAATTAGGGATAGCTCTTCAACCTTTTTTCAAGTCTGCGAAAAGTATTTTACTGGGACATTTGACATTTGGCACATCTTTCAATAGAAGGTCTCAGAAGAACATGAGAAAGTGAAGAGTCTAACTTTCTAGAAACTAAAATGTAATCATCAAGTTCTTCACTCCTTTGTGCCAAAGGAGATGAACTTGTGCCACTTCACCAAATATGAGATTTCTTACCTTATTTCAAGGTTACAGAAATCTCAAGAAGTGCATACAGAAGAAAAGAGCTCAGCTTTCTACTAATACCTAACTAACAATGTCCTAGGATAGGTCAAAGGGAGAGGAACACCTTAGCAATGAAAATCTTTTAAATAGAAAATACTTATGCTATTAAATCAGGGTGCAGGCCTGCCTCTTTGGACAGATTATAGAAAATCTTCCCAATTAAGGAAGAATTTTCACTAATACATTCTGAATCATCTTAAAACCAAATTATTTGAAAGAATGGGCAACTGTAAATAAATATTAACAAAACCCATTGAATTTAGCACTATAAACTGTTGTTTTAATGCATTCATTAACCATTCAAAGAACTATGGAGAGGTTGTTAAAGAGACAGTGATTTTAAAGCATCGTATTCAAACAAAACACTGGTTCTATTCAGATCGCTGGTTCAATTTGACTGAATTCTTATATAAAACCAGTGTTAAAGTTATTTTCTGTAATACTTTTAGCTTCTGTTAATGCAATTTCTTTAAAAGGAAACAATTCTATTTGATTTGAACAAATACCAAGAAATCCCTTGCACACATACAAATTTAAAAGGGTATACATTCAATTCTTAATTTTTATCATTCCCTTAAATATTGTTTTAAAAGATTTATTCAGATGTCTAAGGATGAGATACTAACAACTGTTTAAAAACAAACCAAAAACATTTTTAATATATAAATGAAATTTCCAGGTACACTGTCACAGGCCTGTGATCCCAGCAACTCAGGAGACTGACACAGGAGGAATACAAGTTCAAGGCCAGCCTCAGCAACTTAGCAAGTCCCTGTCCCAAAATAAAAAGGGCCGGGGATACAGCTCAGTGGTAGAGTGCTCCCTGGGTTCAATACCCAGTACCACAAAAAGATAAAAAAAAAAAAAAAAAAAGGAAAGAAAAAAAAAGAAACCTACAGTCAGCATAGCTAATATATCTTATTTTTTAAACAACTACTAAGAATACAGTCTTTCTGTGCAAGGAACCCTCAGTCCATGAAAACCTGTCATGTCCCCTCTTTCTTTGCATCACTACCAAGAGCCTACCCTAAGAGGCACAGTAGAGAGTGGACACAGATCTTCCATTTTGCATATCCAAAGAGCACCAAAGAAGTGTGCTAACCATTTAGAACTTCAACTAAGATTCTCACCTTCACTCAGCATTACTGGGAGGAAACTACTTTCACTTACACATACAGAAAACTAAATATTGAGTATTTCTGAACTCTAAATATGACTGTATACTTTTTTATTTGCATTTGTTATAAAACTAAAAATCTTAAACTAGTTAATCACAAGTCTTATAAGCACCTGTTTTGATCACAGATTGATATATCTTTAAGTAAAATCAATTGCTTTGAGATTGGGAATTAACACATTGAGAGTTCAAGTACTCAATTTGATAAATAGTACCTAACTGAAGCAAAAGAATAAGAAAAAAATTATATGCTGATATAGTTTATACACGACCATCTTATGGACCAGTAACATATATGCCTAAAATAATAAACTGGATAAACTTAAGTAATTACAATATTAAACAACCTAGATAAGAAATGCAGTGAGCAAAGGACAGCTACTGAATCCCTTAAAAAATTCGGTGCAATAAAAGCAATTTAAAGGGTGAAGGTGATGGTTACCAACACTCACATAATTGGAACCTGTAGAGAATCAACTGCTTAAGTGAAGACATATGTGTCAAACATAAAATTAATAAGCACAGAGGGAAGACAAAGCTATTAATGAATGGTATAAAAATTTAAGAATCCACTTGGAAATATCTTTCATCAGTTTTAAATTACCTAATTCTTACTCTCCCTTAGGGAAGAAAAGTTTGTTTTCTTATGAAGGATTAATTCTCCAAGGTCATACTGAAATTCGATAGGGGGTATCAACTATAGTAATGGTACATACAATGCAGCGTGGCACAGGTCTCTTTTCAATTTGAATGATTCATTTGACATCAGAAGGAAAAGCTAAGCTAATTTATGTGTGTGTCCAGGATTAAAGGTAATGAACATTTTTCTCTTGCAGACCATTGCCTTCCTGAAGTACCTTTAGTTAAACTGAAATCAATTTATTGTTAACTACTTAGCAATCAGTGTTAGAACTAACGGTATAAACACAATATGCAAAAAAAAATTGATCTGTTGTCAGCAGTAAAAACATTCAGTAGGAAGGAGGAGGTGATTATTTTCATGTATTTCAGTCATTTGGTATATAATTGCTGCTTTTGGAAGAGCACCTAGCCACAACTCTGATAGAAATTCCAGATTTATTCTTTATATAAGCTAAAGAGTGATTGTAAAAACTTGTCTCCATATTCTGGGTTTTCTGAAATTTAAACAATTCCTCCTGCTTCCCCCAACCAAAACAAAACAAAACAAAACAAAACAAAAAAAAAAGCTGCTACCATAACACAATATAATTCTACATGTGAAACATTAGTTAAGGTTAAAACGAAACATGCAAACAGTGCAAAGATATTTATGAAAATGTCCTGACAAGATACACAGCACAGTCTTCCCTCTCCATTTACCATCCTATGCTTGATAAATCAATGGCTACTAAACTCTGCACTGCCAAACTCATCAGGCTATAACTGCCACACTGGGTCTTAAGTTATCATCAGCCCAGTGCAGGGCAGTCCCAGAAGGCCCAGACCAGTCCTGGTTCATCCCAACAGACCTGGTCAAACCTTAAGTTGAAAGTGTGACTGAAGAGACCAGAGAGTCATTTCAGTCTGAGATATTCTGACCCCATTCAAGAGAAGGATTTGATGGGGCAAGGAAAATCATTCCTGAGGTATGCCAGAGCTAACCTTGCCTCAAGGTCATTGATAAAGAAGAAATAAACTTTTACTCCAGGCTGCAGTCCACAGCTAAGAGGCTCACTGGCAACAGAGCCTGAATGGGAGCCAGGCTGCTGACCATTCTTCAACTACACAATATATATTGGTCAGAGTTCACAGTGCTAAAATTAAAGATATTAATTTTTCTTCAAAACTCATTTACTATGTTTTAGACTGAAACAGACTTAGCCGTGACTAACACTTTAATGATCTATAGTGAGGTGGCCTAAGGCTAATGCTAAATTTTTAGGGTTAAAAGGCATTTTGTTTTGAAAATATTATATCCATGTGATATATATCTATATATTTCTTATTTTAAAACCTATCTATTTTGTTATAAAATATGCAAAACATGGTACAGAACAATATCTGTCACATGACCACTCTCCTGCAAATTTTTCAACAGGACAAACGTGCGAGTAAAAACATGCTTTTCTGGAAAGAACTCCAAGAAAGTATTACTGACTACCAGAAAACTAAAGGAAGACAGGAGAAGGAGGTTTTCACTGTCACTCTCTCCAGGGTGATAGAAACCTGATTATTCACTTATGTTAATTTTAATTTTTTTCCTACAGGGATTATCTGGGAATTAAGATGAAGAATTATATTTTGCTTCCATATTTAAAAAAAAAAAACTTTATAACTGTTGCATTAGTCAGCTCTCCATCACTATTAAAGATACAGGAGAAAATCAACTTATAAAGAGAAAAGGTTTACTTTGGCTCCTAGTTCTGGAGGTTTCAGTTCATTATCAGTAGACACTGTTACTGTGCAAGGTGGCACATCATGGGATAAGCAAGGACAGAGTAGAACCACTCACCTCATGGCCAGGGCTCAAAAGAGAGTGAGTCTTACAGACCCCTTCAAGGGCATGACCCTTCAGTGACCTAAAGACCTTTCACTTGGCCACCCCTTAAAGTTTCCACCAACTCCCATTAGTGCCACACTGAACCAAGCTTTTAACTCATGAGTCTTTCTGAATTCAAAATATAACAAATGTTTATTAACATTTTTTATATTAGCATTTTAATATAAAAAGCAACTATCTCAATTTGGTCATGTTAACATAAAAAAAGTTAGGATTCATTAAAAAATTATTTATTGCAGGGCTAAAGATGTAGCTCAGTGGTAGAATATTTACTTAGCATATGTAAGGGCCTTGGTTAAATCACTAGCGTGGTATGGGAAAAAAATTATGGGCACTATTATGAAGTAGAAACTACCAAGAGCTGAGGAAATATCAGTCAACAAAACAGATAAAAATTAATTAAAAGATCATTGTCAAATATATATATATATATATATATATATATATATATATATATATATATATATATCTTAAGAGAGCTCTTTAAAAAGCTGGGTATGGTGACGCATGCCTGTATTCCCAGCAGTTCAGGAGGATTCCAAATTCAAAGCCAGCCTCAGCAACTTAGCAAAGCCCTCAGCAACTTAGTAAGAACTTGTCTCAAAATGAAAAATAAAACAGGCGATGGATGTGGCTCAGTACTTAAGCACCCCTGGTTTCAATCCCTTGTGTATATATATATATATATATATATATATATATATATATATATATATAAATCATTGTCAGACTTTATACAAGTTAGGTACTATATGAAATAAGGAATCACAAGCAGAAAGGAATACATTACCCAAGGTCACACAATTAGTAGAAAGGAAGGTGAACAAACTTAGGAAGTTCTATGCCAAGGTCTGACTTTGGCTTAACTCTTGTCCTGTCTCCTTGTCTATGTACTCTGAAATAACTGAATGTTTTCATATCTTAATAGTACATGTATAAAAGAAAATTGTTGTCCTAATGAATGCAGTAATTATGTGACAGAATTAACCTAAGGCCTCTGGGAAATAATAACCTAAGGTTCTGATATCATGAGACAATAGTGAAGAAAACATAAGACACAATATACATAAGAATATGTTGAATTTAGTAAAATCTAAACAAACACAAGAATTTTATAATTATACCTGCATGCTCTATTCTCAGCAATGTTAAAAACAAAAACTCTCATAAGCTAACTGGCCATGAATATTTTTAATCTAACACAAAATGAGTGTGTACAATTGGTTCCAAAACTATTGTTAAAAACTCCTCTATGCACAAGAAATATATGGAACATTTATATATATTTAGTTCTCTCTTTTTAATTTGAACTAATTTTGTGATTAACAGAGTTTAAAACTCAATTAGGTACCAGTACATATATTTTTAATATCAAAACTAGAACTACCTTGGTGTTTTCAGCTTCTTGAAAATGTGTAGGAAACTTTGGAAGTTGGGCAACAAGTTCTCTCTCTCTCTCTTTTTTTTTTTTAATGCTGGGGAAATGCTTCCACTGCTTTTTTTTTTTTTTTTTTTAATTTATTTTTATTGTAAACAAATGGGATACATCTTGTTTCTCTGTACATGAAGTAGAGACATACCATTTGTGTAATCATACATTTACATAGGGTAATGGTGTTTGATTCATTCTGTTATTTTTTCCTCTCCTCCCCCAACTCTCCCACCCCTAACAAGTTCTCTTTAATACACTTTTCAGTAGAAGTATATTTGGTACAAAAAGAGTTGTCTCTTGTACTCTCTTTGGGAAGATTTAATTACTGGACAGCCAATAATTAATAAGGTAGCATCACCTACAACATAGCAGGATAATGTTCTGGGAGAATACCCAGTATTGTAATTTTTGCACATCTATTTTATCTCATATTTTTAGCCTTATGAAGGCAAGACATGGTGGCATACACATGTAATCCCATTGACTTGGGAGGCTCAGGCAGGAGTATTGCAAGTTTAAGGCCAATCTCAGTGACTTAGCAAGGCCCTAAATTACTTAGTGAAAACTTGTCTCAGAATTAAAAAGTTGGGGGGGGGTATCTTTTCTCATGCTTTCTCTCCTACACACTTTCTTTCTCTCTCCTCCTCACTTTTCACACTCTCTCTTTTCCTCTCATTTTCTCTTACCCTGCAGGGAGACACTGTTTAATAAACCCTCTTATGTCAAAAAAAAAAAAAAAAAGTTGGGGGAGTTGCTGCAGATGGAGCTCAGAGGTAAAGTGTCACTGGGTTCAATCCCCATTAAAAGAAAAAAAAAGTCATGTCTTTCTTGAAAAATTATTAAAATGTGGAAGGAAATAACCCTCACCAATCACATTACCTACAGAAAACCACCATTAAGACTTAACATATTTTCCAGTCTTTTTCTATCTATACAAAAATATGTAGAAATATATATCATTTAGATCCCACTGCATATATATTCTCTGGTCTTGCAATTTAAACTGACATTGTATCATTAGCATTTTCCTAGGACAGTAAAGTTATTTATAATATAATTCTTATTGACTAGACTACATAATATTCCCTTGTCTAGATAGGCCATAATCTATTTTCCTCCAAGGTAAGGAAATGGAATGGTTTCTAATCTTTCTTAAAACTATTATGACATAATATCTTTGCATAAAATGTAAAGATATTATGTACAGGAGTAATCATTAATAATTTGACAAAAATACATACATATATCTCTTAACTTATTAAAAATTTCAAACATAAAAGTAGAAGTTTTTTATGGTCTCCCATATACCCATCAACTTGCTTAAATAAGACTCAATTAATAGCTATACTTCATCTCTACCCCTACTCATTTCTCCATCCCTACTTATCTTTGTTTATTTAATATTCTGAGATTATTTCTGAGTTTAAAACATATTTCCAAAGTTATAAACCAAAGAATACCTGAGAGGTCAACATTTCCAGTTTGCTGATAAGGAAATCTAAATAACAAAATTGATTTCTTAATGATTTAATTAAAATATCCTTTATGAAAGTTTTGCACGATTAATTTTTTAAAGTCTTATTAATAATTTAGTTTAAAATATCAACATTTAGTCTCTAAAAGTGACTAAAATGAACAAAATACACTGAAAAATAGATTCCCATTAGGCTTTAGAAATGAATACTGCCATAAGTGGCTAAGATTTTCCCGAGTCTGGTTTACATTTTGTTTTAGAAGAGCTCCATCACTTATTTCTCCTCATTTTGAACAGCAAGTTGGACCACTATTAAGAGCAAACCAGAAGACATTAAATGCATAGGGAATCACTTGTTCCCTTTCCCAGGTGAGGAACACCAAGATGGCATAGTTACCTGTAATAGCCAGGCATCACAATATGAACACCAGCACTTGGCTGGCAGATAGCTGCGGCGTTCTTATCATCCATTTTGCGCACAGAGTCTGTGAAGGGTCCTGTAGCATTGATAACACATTTGGCTCTCACATCAAATTCCTGCCCTGTGAAAGAAAGCAGCATCAATCACACACCCCATTTGTTTCTCTGTTCACTGATGCTGTGGATTATTAATTCATCTATTAGCTTAACCTATGGCGAAGTATATTGCATACCACACTAAGTGACATGAGCAGCCAGAGTTATTGAAGAGCCAAACAAAAGGCTCACTCCTGAGTAAATTTACCAAAAACAAGTCCAAATTAAAGAGAAAGCATGGCATTTTTTCATTGCGGTTCTCAATCTATTTATAAAATGCCCAGGATCAAGGTGCCACACCTTGAAGAAAGTCGAATGAGTATAAATAAGCCACTTTCTCCTGAAAACTCAAATGTGTAAACAGCATAGCTGTGAGACAACACATTTCCCAGTGTTGATTTTGCTCAAGAAATGATGTAATTTTGCAGCTGCCTTTACGGCCATAGGACCAGGACAAGAATGAATCTAACAAAAGTTAAAGGTGATTGACTTTAATGACATGTAAATGCACTGCCTGTGTCACCTAAGTGATACTTTGAAACTTGGTACATTTATTTAATTTTATTAATTATATGTTTTTGTAAAGAAAATGGAATGCATTCATATCTGTGAGAATTTCACGGGCATTTATTATTATCCTTATCATTATTATTATTTAACACAAAGGGGAAAATTGCCAATTCCTACCAGGGAAAATTTTTCACGTTAAACCAGTCATTATTGACAATAAGGAATATAATTAATATGACTCTGAAGCCTGGGTTAAATTGAATAAAAGTGACAGAAAAATTATAATTCAGTCATCATACAAGCAAAGCAAGATTCTAAGAAATACCTCCCTCTCCAAGACTTGGCCTACCTGTGAGGACATCCTTGCACCGTGCACCGCTCACGCACTCCTTGCCCGTTTGGGGGTCTGTCTTCTTCAGCAAGCTTACTACCTCCATGTAATTGGCTGTGGCAGCCCCATACCTGGCAGCAGTGAGAGCAATGGCAAGGTTCATCCGTGCATCGTTGTGCTGTCCTGCAGCAGGGAATAGCACCAGAGGAGGGACAGGAGTCACCTCGAGCCATGGACTGGTGGTACAGAAGTGTGTCACAAGAGATATGTCACATCTGTCCCTGTCACCCAGAATATACATGATGGTTGGGCAGCTCTACGGGGCACAATTTGAAAATACATGGTCATTCTCAGTCAGGCATTCACCTGCCACTTCAGCAAACGCATTTTGTGTACCAAAAACATGGTGGGAAAATATCCCCTTCCTACAGAGCTGACATCAATTATCTGAAAATTAAGAAATAAGTAATTATTCTCTCCATGTGGGAACAGATGTATATGTCAGACTTTTCTTACTACAGAAAAACCATAAGCATGAAAGTGAAGCAATTCAAAACTTCAGAATATCTGACACCCCAACTGGTGTTGATGAACAATTTTTATGAGTATGTGCTCTATCTAATATTCAAAATCAAGAGCTTAATCTTCCATAGAGAATCTCTCCATATTCCATAAAAGGATTTTTCTTGGTTTGAATTTTGATCAGGGCTCCTTAAAATGTAACATTTTTTTTAATCGCACATAAAAGGTAAGAAATTAAGCAGGGCAAAATTTAATTACAGAACAATTCCTACCTGTATTGTTAAAGATTTATTGCTGAAAAATCCTAGTTAAAGAAAACTAAGGGGGAGGAAAAGGGGGGAAAGATGATTAATCACTTTAAAATACTGGCATCACTGGAGACTTTTTCTATTTATTATTGCCAGTGGAGTTAACGCTGACCAGGAAGAATTACTCTACATTGCTGGGGCCAGGTTCTCTGTGCCCTGAATAATTAATTATCCAGGGCTAGATGTATTGAAGCAGAGTTCAAATTCCCACACATTGGGATCAGTTCTATCAAGATAATACTGATAAAGGGATGAATTTGTAATGGATATTGTTGTTGATTTATGTTGCCAGCATACCAAGCATTTAGTATAAATGGTTTATGTAAAGCTTCTTCCTTGTGATTCAGCCTGTGCACGGCTAGAAGCACTACACAAGCAATCTGTTCCAGCTAAAAGGGCAAAGTTATAAAGAGAGAATCAATGACTTAAGACTCTGCCACCCCTCCCCACAAATATCTTATTCCAAAACCTCTGAATTGATACATCAGCCAAGAACCTTTCCTCCAAAATTATATATGCCATCAGTGGGGAACATCTATTAAACCTCAACATGCAAAATTTTTATTATTCTGGAATTATCATATCCAGAAATTAATAGGATTAGAGTAGGAGGGGAAAGAAAATAAACACAGCAGCAGCAGTTGAGCGGGGCATGGAAAGGAAGCAGAGCAATTCTTGGAGTTTCCACTTAGTGTGACCCCAAAGCTGCTTAAAATAATCACAGGTATGTCTAAAATTAAGTCTCAAAAAAATTTTTTTATTAATGCAGAGCTCCTTATTTAAAGCTGCAATATGCTCCATATAGTTAAATGCACACAGTCTAAAGAAACTAAAAATTCTACTAGGGATTTTCCCTTCAAGGCAATGACACAGCAGTCATCTTCTGCAGTCTTTCTGGCAGATGTCTGCACAAGAATGACACACCCTCCCCAGCACCCGGCCGAGGTAAGCATTTGGTAGTACAAGAAATCCAAGTCATGTTTGCTCTCACCATAGGCATATTGTAGGGAAGCTTACCCATTTGGGTTTGTTGACTTACAGACAGGACAAGTCTCTGGAAAGTCATGTGTAAATGAACTATTTTAAATCCTAGATGAAATCGCTGTTCCAAGGAACCAGACAGACATTCCATTCGCTAAAAAAATAGATTCCTTTGTAAAGTGGTGTATTTATTACACAACCATTTGGGTCTAAACTGACTTGGAAAATATAAAATTTTCTTTTAATACATTTTAAAAAGAAAATCTCATTACAGCATCAGTATATCATATATGCATAGCTTACACTGCGGTATGAGTATAGCTCACCGGGCTGTTGCTTCCACATTAAGAAATCTCCCTTGAATTAATTTGTAAATCACAATACAATTTAAGGTAAAGAAGATCAACTGCAGTTTAAAATGTAAGGTAAAGAAGACTCCTTTGCTCCTTGTTTCTCCACATCCACCCTCAGAAGCCAGTAGTACATATCTTGACTTCAACTGGGAAAGCTACTTATTGGCAGAGATCCTTCGTGACATGATCCTCATCTGCCACAATTCTTCTACTCCCATATCCTTACATCTGGGATTGCCAGACTATTTGTAGTTCCCTGAATCTTCAGGCCATTACCTACTTCTTACCTTTGCCTGTACTTATTATTTGTATTCTGGTTGTCTACCATTCTGGAAAACTCTGTTCATCCCTTATGATCTGGATCATGTATCTCACCATGATGCCTCACCTTATCTGCACCCTGCCTCCTCCAAGGCAAAATTGTTCACCTCTTCCAGGTCTTGCACATACCTTTTTAATAGACTTTCCAATACTACATTTATCTATAGACCCATCTTCTTGTAAAAATAATTAGCCTTTGTCAAGAACTGAGTGCTGTGACAAATGCAGGGAACACAATGGTGAGGAAGATACAAGGCAGCCTAGCCGGGTGAACTTACTTTCCATTGCATTGTAGGACTCCACGTCTCAGGGTATGGCAGGAAACATCACTTTCATTTGTTTTTGTATTTGTTTCCTTTCAATCTCTCATTAGCACCAGGCATGGAATAGGTATCCAATAAGTATTGAGTTTAGTCAAATTCCATTCAGTATGTTGAAGAAACAGGGATAGAAATTCTTGCTTCTAACTATGGAATAAAATGCCTTGTCTCTTGCTAAAGGAAGTTCAGACATCTCTAAGTTGGTGGCAAGACATCTGAAGGGTACAAAGAAACCCTAGAAATATGGAAAATCTGAAACATCACCCCAAACTAGCCCTTACATATAAGCTGAATAAATAGGACGGAGAAAGGGTTTCGTCAGGACTTTCAGCACATCTTTCCCTCGCTCTGCTAAAGAAAGCAAGCCTAGCTATTATTATCTCCTAAAATTTGAGAAGTAATTTGCCACCCCGTGAGACCAGAAGCTCACACCCCCACCCAGCAATCCTCTTCTTTCCAGACATTCACCTTAACCATTTACCTCCTTGGATTCACGGCAAACCTCCCTCCTTCCCCACCCTCCTGAATCTTGGTGTGTTACCCTGAGATACTCAGACCCCAGACACTTGCAGTATATGCTTCCTGGGATATAAGTGATATATTTTCATTATTCTTAACTAAATTTTTCTCAACCCTCCTTCCTGACATTTTGAAAGGTATCTCTATGCTTCCTGTAATTTTATTTCTGGAGAAAAAAGTTTTTGACAACACTGCATGTCATTGGAATGTGATACAATAATCTCAAATCCCCACCCAATTGATCTGCTTATGAAGTTTAGATTTCCAAATCTGTTTCCTTAGAGCCAGGCAACATTATACTGTGTTTCACTGATCAGCAAGTAGCTTTACATTGGCACTTACACAAGGACCCAGACGGCGACTGTGAAAATCTGTTTCCTGCTCTGTTCTCGTTTGCACTTGAAATCTTACATATGTGCATATACTGAGCTTACAGCTCATAGGGGAGGAAGCACATAAGAGGTGGAACTATAACTGTTTTCCCTTGTTTAGAAAAACAAAATATAAAATCTACCCACCAAAAAGAATAAAGGTTGGTGGTGGTAGAGAAGATTTTGTCTTAACTCTCAATGGCCTGGAACAAAGAACAGTGAGAGGTATTTTAAGTGACATATGTGTGACCATACATATTTCAGGATATAACCATTTAAAAGACAGGTCTTACATATAAATATTTTGGAGACACAGCAATATTGCTCTCCTTGGAGTCAAAGTTTGGCAACTAAGTTAATGTGCAAAATAGCTGGAAAAAAAGAGTAATAATCATTGAATGTGTAAAGGGTATGAAGAAAGAGTAAATGTGGAAAAAAAACAGGTAACCAATTAACTGGAATTTTCATGTTCCTTCAGGTCTAAAACTCTGTGATGCTGTGAAACTGTATATATAATCTTCCTGTAAACACAATTAAATGGCCTTTCTTTGTGTACAGACTATCTAATATCAACTTCCCAGTATAGGAAGTCTAATTGTTAGAAAAAATTATTTTTTCATTAAAATAACACCTGCCCACAATTTCATCATCAATAAAAATCAACCCTTTGCAATGTTAAGAATATTTCCTTTATTTCACTATGCTCTGACCTGGGTCTTATGCAATCACTTTGACTAATTCTAACAAGGGGGGAAAGGATGCTTGTGAGAAATAGTATCTTCATAAAGCTTTAATCCCATTTCTAACAAAATCCACAAAGAATGTTTCATTGTCTTTGACTGATAGTGTCACAGTGACCTCTCTGGCAGCTTCCCCTTTGTAGTCTGGCAAAGGTAATTCCAAGCCTAATCTACCAAACTAAAGCTCATTTAATAAAACCTCTTCATTTAAATTTCCCTTTTCTCATGGGAAGAGTGCAGGTAGAGGCTGTGCACATGTATGTGGGTATGTGTGAGGGGATTATTCAATTCTGTTTTAAGAACATATAATGAGTAAGCTTAAAAAAGAAAACTCAACATGAGAACATAGTCTTCATAGTAAATTATGACAACATGCAATTTCCAAAAGTGTTCTTGTTGTTGTTGGTTTTGGGCAGTACTGAGGATTGAACCTGGAACCTTGTGCATGGTAGGCAAGTGCTCCACCACTAAGCCACATTCCAGCTAAAAGTGTTTATTGTATAAGGAGTGGTAGGGATCAGGAAGCACATGGGGCAGTACAGAGAGAACATACCCTAAAAGATATGATGCAGAGTGGCTCTGGCTCGGGACACCTGGGTTGTAGTTTCTGGATATGTCACTAACCTGGGTTGGGGTAATGTATGACACACTGCAGTTCTGGGCTTCAGCATCCTATACAAAGAAGGGAGGTGGATACCTCTGAAACTATATAGTCCATGTAATACCTCACCTTTAAAATGATTATCTATCCCTTCCAAGATTTCAACTTTTTCTCCATTTCTGGCTTCTATGACATTGTCCCAGTATCACTACAAGAGAGTGGGTATTCATACAGACCAAAAGACCAGTGGTTCATGAAGGTAATTAGAAGAAAAAAAAATTAGAAAACATACTTTCCCATTAGATCTCAAATTATAATTAAATTTTGATTTTATTAACTTGCATGGGGTATGAAGTACATTGCAAATATTACCCCAATTCCTCTTCTCTCCCTGCACCCATGCCCTTTGTCACAAGTCTTCATAATGATCCCTTTTACTCTGATTCAGGACTAAGCCATGTGAAACTGTTTGGTCAACAGAATTTTAGCAAATATTGTAAAAACACCTATTATTTCAACAACTCAGGAGGCTGAGGCAGGAAGATCACAAATTCAGCCTGGGTAACTTATGGAGTCCCTGTCCAAATGTTTAAAAAAAAGGGTGGAGGAGCTGGGGATATAACTCTGTAGTAGAATATCCCTGGGTTCAATTTCTAATATCGAAAAGAAAAAAAAAAGGAAGAAGTAAGTGTAAGTTGTGCAAAGACCAGGGAAGCAGATAACCACTCCAATACATGAGCAATAAAATGCAAGCAATTAACGCAATTAAGTTCGAACAACAAGACCACCTATAAATTAAAATCACTGCTAATTTGCAATTACATCCAAAGCTTAATATAAAAGCATAAAGTACCAGAAATGTGACTATGATATTAATAATGGTATTCGTATAATCCCAATGTGTTAAGTAGTACCTACAAAATGATTTTTTTCTTTCATTTATACTTTAAAGTATCTGCTTATATTTTATATATATTTATCAGGAAATAAGTTATAAAATCTTCCTGAGTTGATGTGTATTTTTGCAGAAAATGTCTTCTACTATAGACTGATGAAACTCAAAATAAAAGCATAATATTCCAAGTTTATGAATTGGAGTAATTTGCTGTCATCTATCCATACCACAGTTCTCAAGAAGGGACACCTGTTAGCACTGAGCATGTAATCATTTTTATTATCAAATACAAAGGTACAATTAAATGCAAGCACAGGATGTGACCTGCATCATAATTCTTCCTGGCCTTTCTCTTCACAATATCCTTTTCATTATTGTAGGCCCTTTGTTCCTTCACGTTTCTTTTGTCTCACCCTAAGTTCTCAAATAAGCTCTTTACGATCTGAATAATTAGCAATCAGGGTGGATCTGTGGTCTTTGGCCCCGCGAAAAGGAAACATTGTCAAATGCCTTAACATGACATACTTAAGTACATAAAGTTTCTATACCCTTAGGACTTTCCTTTCTTGAAAAAGTTTTAAATAAATCTAATGAGGAGTAAGTTTTCTACTTCTCAGACACTTAGGAATCTAGCTAGAATTGAACAAAAATGAAACCACATTTAAACTGCAAACAACAGAATGCTTTGGGTATTCATTAGCTATTTCTGTACAAAAATGTTCTATACATTAGTTTACAATGAAGACTCCGTGTGCCTGCTCTAGGACAATCAATTCTCTCTCTAGCACAAGCCAAAAATAGTTGTTTTTTTTATATAGTTTTTAGGAGGAAAAAGGAAAAAGGAACAATGTGACAAAAATTGAAATGAAGTTGTAAAGTCAGACAGCAAGACATACTGCAGAAGACTCTTTCACAGACTATGCAATTATGTGGCCTAAAAACTGGGATGAGCTTCCTTGCTTGTTTGAGAAATGCACTAAATTCACTGGTAAGACTTCTTGGAAGATCTAGTTTTGTGGGTAAAGATCTCTCTATTGAGAGTTGCAGTCTAGACATCATGACATCTTAACCCAAGAAAACTGACTTGAGGATGCTTGAGATTCATTCCTTTTGCAAATATCTATTGAACTCCTACTATGTGCCAGGTACTCAGCTAAGTATCATTGTGAGGGGTAGAAAACAAAAAATTCGGATTGGTGGAGCTGCCCCAGGATTCTGAAAAATGAGAGCAAGTTTACATTCTATCTTGGGAAAAAACCTTCCTGTCTTCTAGCACACTTCCTTTATCTTTCATCTGATGTTTCTTATAATCTCACCAAACCCAATTCTCCACACACATCTTCTTTTCTCTCTTAAGGTATAGGAAGATAAGCAAAGCTTTTCTCATAGGAGTGTGTGCTTAAGATGACATACAATCTCTACTGATTAGTTCATACCAATTCCCTCATCTAAGGTCCTATTTTCTCATCTATGCAAGGAGAATGATAATGGGATTGTATAGAGTTATTGTGAGAAATAACTCAGATAATGCATGCTACAACAATTTATTATCATTATACTTATCTTTATTATTAAAAGGCTAAAAAAGATTACTGAAAAGCCAAGACCACTTTATACTTCAATTATATATTATGGTTTTGCCTAAGATACATTTTTTAAAAAGCCCCAAATACTTTCCAGTTCTAAATGGTTTTATTGTTTACCAGTTTGGCAAACCTTCCCTAAAACATATAACAACTAATATCTAATTTCTGTGCTTGCTGAATACTGTTTTCTCTGTTTCTGCTTCTTTCTCTCTCTTCATTTTTTAGCCATTGACAAACAAGGTATTCTTTTCTGTATGTCACAATGAATAGGAAGACAAGAGAACAGTTTTCAATCCAGAGGAAAACAGTGTTGTTTAAAAATATCAGAATTACCAAATCTTAATCCCGGGGACTTTGTTTTTTCTCTTAAAAATTAGGGAACCTCTGCCAGTTTTTAACAAAGGAAATCAACGCTAGCTATAAATTTGGTATCCTGGGAAAAATCAGAAAACCCAAATTCTAATCCTTTAAACAGTCACTAATGGGTATGTTTCCATGGCAGATAATTGTCTGGTTGTTTTAGTTTAGTTTGGATTTGTTTCCCAGGTCTAATCTCCTTCACCACCCTATAAGCCTTGCAGAGCGGTAGTCTTTCCTCCAACAGGAGGGGAAGAGTGACCCACCAGGACGTGGCCTTTTACCTGGCTCCCAATTACATACTCTCTACAATCAAGATCCAATGACCCAAAGAACCTCCAATGGGGCAGAGGCAGCAATGGCAACAGCACCACCCCATTTCTAGGAGCCACGATGACAGAAATGTCAGCAGCGGTGGTAGAGTAAGAAGTGATGTGCAATCGTCAGCAGTAAAGTCTGCTGCACTGGTTCTGGGACAGCAGTTTGCCTGTGACTCTAGTTGCTACAAATCATGTTTCATCCATTAATTTTCATGCTAGATCTTCTGTCTTCCCAATTGTCCACTGTTGCTCAAGGTCATCTCAAGAAATTCCTTTTCTCCTAAAATCAGCCAGATTTTTATTTTCATTTATTTATTGCCTACATCTAACATCCTAGGACAAATTTCCATTTCTGTACTTCAGTTTCCTCTTTGCTGGAACCTCAGAGTGGAACCTGATGATTTCTCATTTTTACCAATGACATAAATTGCAATCAAAATTTCCAAATAAGCCCACAGACAAAAGAAGAATCTAATTACATAAAATGTTATAAGAAGCTCTTTCATTTAGGAACCCCCTCTTTCTTCAAAGGACTGGCAAATGTAAGTGAATCCTTCACTTGCACAGATTCCTCCCTTCAGTCTTCCCTCCTCATTTGTGTGTGAGTACATACACACAACTTTTCACAAAACGCAGGGATGGCTCAACGTGCCCCAGGGGTGAATTTAAGTGTAAGCTACATAATAAGCACATGGAACCATGTGCTAAGGACCAGCCGGGGAATTCTAACTGGAAACAGCCTTTTGAGAACCTTTATCTGTTTCAGGGAGAGACTTGTATTCTATCAGATTTCTCTCTCTAATCACAGGAAGATTCCACACCTTATCAAATTGTTATCAAATCAGTCTGACCAGAGCCAGCGTCCTGCTTGTCTAAAAGACTGTGTACTGGAGTGTTGACATGAACAGAGGCTCACTCTCTCCTGGGGAAAACTAGGTCTAGAAACTCAGCATGCCTGAATTCAGGACCCAGGCTGTCACCAAGAACTATGATCCTGGGCACAAACCTTTGCTCAGTCTGTTTCTTCATCCATAAAGTAGGGATAATATCAATTTCTCTGCCAATCCCCTGGGGCTACTACAATGATCAGATATGAGTGGAAGCATTATACGAATAAAATTCTTGTTGGAAAAGATTGCCTTCTACTAAACTGACCTTCCCTCTCCTTTTGTTAGAAGTAGGTTTTAATTTCATGTCCAAATCATAAACATTCCTCAGTTATCACAATAATATCTCTAAGCAACCAACATATATTGGGAAATTTTATTTGGGGCTTGATTCCCTTAAAGAAGAAGAAATGGAAAACCAAAATTTATTTGTTTTTAACTACAAAAGCAAAACTCTGAGACTCACATCTTGACAAATACAATCGACAGTAAGAATTCAGTTGCCTCTGCCTAAACTCATCATTACTAAGCAAAATTTTAATCTTAATTGGATCATTCAAATAAGTTTGTCCTACTAGATTTTTTTTTTTTAATAGTAGTCTGAGTCATCTGATTTACATGGATGTTTCACTTCTTATAGGAATGAATAAATTAAGGGCAGGAACTTGGTTCTGTTCCTCACCTCCAAGAGCTTCTCTGTAGCAAGGACAACAATGACTGGCATGTAGGAAGGTGTGAAGCTATTTTTGTCTAAAGTAATCAATTATAATGGCTGTGAGTTGTGCTAATGCCAATCAATTTACCACAGCTTGATCACCCTGAGAGAAATGATAGAACAACTAATCTGAACCTTTATAACCAAAGTCACATGCTGAGGCAAAAAAGCTGAGGTGCAAATACTGTGAGAATCAGTTTAATTTCACAACATAATAGCTAACAGACTATCTGATTTATCTGCTAGATAAAAGGAAATAAAAAGAAGTTTATATACAATATAGGTAACTATAAAACTGTGTCACTCTTGCCACCACATACATCAAATACTATGCCAGATACTAAAGTCAGATTTTTAAAGTCAACAAATTTGTTAATGTAAAACATGCAAACATGTCAAACTGAACTTCCCCTTTGGGGGAGTCGGTAGGGCAAAACAATTAAGAGACGAAATCAATATGTCTGTCCTGTACTTAAGAAAGACATTTCCAATATTCTAGACAGTTTGATACAAATCTGCACTCAAAAAACATGTAAGAATTTATAAATAAAGCAATTCAATAAATAAGTTTTATACTCATTTATGATAAACTTACTTAAAATAAAATAGTACCATAAATACCTCTTTCAACAAAAAGATTTCAATGAATGGCTGAAGTTTTACCTTGGACTCTGAAATTCTAGAGCCTGGTAAGAGTGAAAATATAAAAAGCAATCAACCCACCACACTACCCTATTTCTAATAATTTCCTATAATTAAAAAAAATAAATCACAAATTTAGACTTTATACAAATGCTACACCAAATTGAAATGTATTCATTAGTTTTACTTTCAACTTTTAAATGTAAAGCTGAGACATACTAAAAGTATTACTGAAGTTTTTCCTTTTGTTTTATAATGAAAAATAAAAGCAATCAAATACTATGTTTCAGTGAATAGAGCTTCTCACCCATATTCCCAGCAATTCTCAAGGTCTTCCTGGAAATGCTGGTTATTTCAAAGAAAAATCTTATTAGTTTTGGAGACAGTCAAGTTGCCCCAGCTCTGTTTTAATTACTGGCAGCCTTCACCCTGCAGGCTCAGCCCCATACAGTTCTGAGTCAATCCTGACTTCCCCTGGTGGGATACAAGAAACCTTTATCCCTCCAGAATCTATTATATGTCCACAAACTGTTATCTGTCTTTAGGGAACCCCTAGACAAGGGAATCTCTGGTACTCAACAGGTCGCAGTCCTTCCTATAACATACACCAAACATAAGACTCCTCACCCCCAATATCTTATTTGTCTTCTGCGTTCTTTTGGAACAGAACTATGCTTCCATCTAGCTTGCTTGGCATTCTTCCCAGCCTTTAATGCAAGGAACTGGCTTCTTCATTTCCAAGGGTTGCTGTGTCCTCAAAGACTCTCTTCCTACCAGAGCAACTCCAAAATACTGTCACACATTTGACTCCACGGATCACTGCACTAAGAAAACTGCTTCCCTGCTCAGAACCACCATCAGATCTTCACATAGAAGAGGAATGGAATGGGTATCAAGACTGTCAACTCAGCTGGGACAGGTGGCTTTCACTGCCAGTCACTCCCCTGAGAAGCCTGCTTAGAGTCAGCTACACCTAGTAACCATTAGCTGGTTCATTTCTCTGTCCCTATCTTCCCTCAAAGCCCTGCCCCAACATGTTTTTGAAGGATGTCCACATTTTAAGAACATTTTAAGTCTTTAAAGAGACCTAGTCAAGCTTTAGTGTTGTCCCAGATCATCTATGTGAGTAGATTCTGTGAATGTCTTAACCAACTACAGAAAATAAAAAAGAGTTCCTCAGATCTGCTCCTTCTCAACATCCTAGATCAGGTTACAAATTCAAAATCAATTTTACTTTGAGTTCTTAATTCATCTCATTACAAATAAAAAATTTACATGTCAAAAATGTTGAATTCTAATTAAAACCTAAGCCTAAGAATCAAAGACTAAAGCAGACTATAACAGACTATTCACCTTAAGGAGAGGGCAAAATTATAATATATTACTCCATTAAAATACAACTTAAAATACAGCATATTAGTCTTCAACTTAGCACACGTCTCCAAACTTCTGAGGAGCACTGCACAAAGACACTTTTGTAAAACACCCTTACAGCACTTTGATGTGACCGTATGTTCATTAAAAGGAAGTATTACTACTTACATACATAAGGTACATAATGAATTCAGTATGTGTCTAGAGTTGGCTAATGCCATTAAAGCACATGCCAAAAGCACAGACTATAAATCAAAATGTGATTTGTCAAAGTAAGAACTTAATATGATACAGGTTAAAAATAAATAAATAAACTACCAATGTCCCAATACAGGATTGGTGAGGAGAGCTAAGCCCAAACTGAGACCAGGTTGCAGCTGACATGCCTTTGTTCTATCTATAGCTTTGGCTATTCCTCTCCTTCTTCCACCTGGATAAGTACAAAATTAGCATGCACCAGGCATTCTTCACTATCCAGAGGGTTTACATCTCTAACACTGCTTTAAAGACTGATATTCTTTCCAAAATGCTGACATAAACCAGTTGGGCAATCACAGATTTTTTAAAGCCCACATTACTGAAGTTTTAAAAGATCTAGATTATTCTGAAAACAGAATTAGGAAACACTTGACATTAGTTTATTGACTTATTTCCAAATTGAAGACTTAACAAAAAACCTGAAAGGACAGACATACAAATAAAGAGTTAAACCACAAAGACAACTACCAATAAAATAAGAAAATCCAGGTAGTCTTGTAGATGAAAGTGAAAGCATGGATATGATCAGGCGTGTTACATCTCCTTTATTTCTTCCCTTCTTCCTGGTCTAGGGTTCCTTCATGTCAGCATTCAATCTCACCCAAGACTCTCATGTCGTCATCCAATCCCATTTCCAGATCCTGAGTTCCCTGTATGTTCTTTTCACTCTTTGAACTCCCATTGCCTACAGAATTCAAGCTAAACTCCTTGGCGTGGAAGAGCTTGTCTTCCATGACGGAGGAGGCTCTGCGTGCTAGATCATGAAAGATGAGCCCTGTGTGCCACTACCCACGCTGCAACGCTCCCCTCCAGAGCCTCCCAAACTAACTTTACCTGGCTATACTACTACTCTTTTCTAAAATTCAGCAAAGTATTACTTACATAAGAAATCTCGTCCAGATTCCCCTGCACCCACCTTAGGTGTGTGCCTTTCACTGAATGTCTCAGGTGCCACTATAAATCACTGGTTGGCTTGTCAATATCTTCCAGTTGCCAAAAAGCTTTTCCAGAAAAGAAAATATTTTATGTTCTTCTGTCTAGCACCTATGACATTGCCTAGCTTACAGACAGTGCTAATGTGTTATTAATTAATATATACAAATATATAAAATTGAAAGTCACATAACAAACTAGGAAGATTATCATCTAAAAATATATGAATCAATACATTATTTCAACTTGTAATGAAAAATGTTGCTCCCTTTATAGTCATTCTAAGCACTCTAAGACTAACATAGTAAAGACAATCTTGACAGAGTACAAAATTACACAAAAGAACATTTTAGAAAGTATTGGTATCCATTCTTCAGCGAGTACACAGATGTGTCAATGATATAACCTAAGCCTAGACCTAAAGCAGGCACACTTCAATTCAGAAGCATCAAATGTCAACACGTGGTCAACTTCTTTCCAAAAATGACACACCAGAAAGTTGAACAGTATTCACATGAAAATCATTTTTTCCCATCCTGGGATCTCACAAACTATTAGTAGTAACATCCAAACCTGAGGCCCTGCTGACAGATTGAATTTTTTAATGGGTAAAAAGGGTAAACAGTGAGACACAGGCTGGTTTAGAAGCCTGGCAACTTGGGTTGCCAGGAACATGGGACAAATTCAAATGCTGCTTTTAGGTATATACAATATTTCTCCAGAAAGATTCACAGCTCATGAGTTGATGAGGGAGAGAAAGACTGCTCAACTTTAAATTATTTTCCTTTAAGAGACTAAGCAAATAAACACACAGAGACCACTACAATCAAGCCAAGTGATCCACAAGGCTACAATGGAACAGAATTTTCTACACATGCCCATTTTATTCTGGACACAAAGAAAAACTTAAAACTATGAGAAAGGTCACATGCTGCTGAGCAGGAGAGATGCTCTCCATGCTCAGTGGCTGCTGCTTCCTTCATTCCTTGGAAACTTCCACTCTTGTGGAGGGTGGGGATGGATATGAAAGTCTAGGGTAACTTAATGCCCTGGAGGCCTTTCAAGCAAATCAACTCCTTCCTGATGAAAGCCCAGCATCTCTTTCTTAACACAAGTTAGGAAAAACCTTCATGACAACTTGTTCCAATTTGTGGCTCTGTCCAATACTAGACAAAATATTTCAAATATCAAATACAGGTCACAGAGGTGATAAATAGGGGATTTCTTTGTTCACAAGAACTCTAATGCTCAATGGCCTTCTAAGTTCCTGTTACTCTTGATTTATGCTCAGAATAGCCTACTCAGTTTCTTGGGGTCACCACTCTGAGCAATATCTATTTCAGCCAGCAAAATAATTTAAATAAAAGCTGCTAGGATCAGACTGTCTCGATGTCTCTAAAATTACAAGTTCAGTATTTGTGAAAAATGGCTAATGTGCCGTAATTTAAAAGGAATTAAGAGAGGTAAAGAATCTGAATTCAATAGCTCAAAAAGTGCAGATATTGAGGGAAGAGGACCTTCAACAAACCTGGAGGGTTGGGGAGCAGGTGCGTAGAAGAGGAGGAAAGGTTCAATTACCGACAACCACCGGGCACACAGACGGCCCTCAATTATACCTAGATGCAATTAAAGGCTGTTGAATTAACATATGTAAGAGCAAAAGGGGGAGAAGATAAGTCTATGGCATTAATTAATACTATGCACATTGGGGGTAGAGTGGGGTATGAAGGGGAGAAGAGAGGGTAGAAGGATACATTTAACAGCAAAAGTAGCAAATATAAAAAATTAGACATTAGTGAGTTATTTAATTGTGTCTAGGTATTTATTTTACTTTAAAAATTACTCTAATTTGTGTTTCATTATGTTTGTGGTAGTAATGTTTATGCTTAGTTCTTTTTCTTAAATGAGGATTTTTGCTACTTTAAAAAAAAATCAACATAATTGAGTAAAGAAGTATCTTTTTCTCTATTTATAGTTAAGGATCATGGCAATACAAATTTTACCCAAAGGTATAATGAGAAAAGAAAAGCATAAAAGAAGACAGAAGGAAAAGGTGAATATAGATATTGATCTTGCTTCACACAACACATCTATATCTTACAACTACCATATACTATTTCCTATTTTTTGAATTCCAATGGAAGAGGTACCTACTGAAAAGATAGGTTTGTTATTCCTCTGTCAGATAAGGGCAGTGAATTTATCCAATTTGCTAATCCTAACTGTATTCCAATTACTTTTTAATGATAATGTACTTATAATACTTCTTTTAACACAATGGATTTGAGGTAACTATTGAGGTACACTGCTTTTTACACAGCAGAAACAGAGAACCCTTTCTCAGTTATCTTTCAGTTAGATTTGACCTTCACAAGAGAAAGTAAAACAGGAATCAAGTTCAGTCATTATAGTACATCTCAGATTAAAAATTAAAATATTTAAAACTCCTGGAAAATAAAAGTTTCTGGTTTACTGCTAGCCTTTATCATCACCTCGCCCTAGTTAATTCAGTTATATATAAATCATCTTTGACATAAAGACATTATACAAGTTATTGGATTTTCATCTTAATCTGGTAGTTGCTTTCATCTAATTATTGTGTTCTTGTACCATTTTCTTCTCAAAGACTTACTCTTCTTAATAGGCACCAGACTATATATTAGTAATATTTTCCAATGAATAAAAGAATATATATTAGGTTTAGACAGAAAGGGAGCAGTAATTATATTGGTTGTGTGAGAAATTGTGTGTGTGTGTTTAATGAGCAGATGTGAGTTTAAAAAAAATAGGTGTAATGTCGTTCATATATTCTGTGGGTGGGTATAATGATCTAAGGAGTGTTTTACTAATATAAAGTGTGATATAAATAAGTATTAAGACTAATAATGAAACTAGTTTGAAAACTCACATTCTATAATAGGAATCTGTTTGGCTCCAGAAAATGTATTCTACCAACGTGTTAGTTATATTCATAAGGACAATGTACTGACGCCTTTTTTCACAACTTTTCTAGTACATTTCCCAAAGCCTCAGTTGTAGTATTGGTAGCTGCAAGTAAAATGTGGGACTTTTTAACTGAAGGATGCTGTTATTATGCTGTTTCTTGGGAGGTCAGATATATAATATGAGGTTGGCTTCCCATCACACCGAGAGATGTGCTGTGTGTGATCTGTAGAGCAACACCCAGATGGGTTTGATTAGAGTTCATACTCTCTTTCTCCCTTTTTCTAAGCATTTGCTGGGAAGACTCTTGTTCCCACTGAATGGATGCTAGAATACATGTTAAATAGCTAGGACAGTGGTCACCTAAAGACTCTGCTGACAGATAGCATTATATTGTTGTATAATAAAATAGCATTATATTGTTGTATAATAAAATAGGGAAAAAAATCATTTCCTAAAGACCAGTCCTTGTGGTTTCTTGATGATCATTATAGCCTTTTAACTTTCTTTTTTTTTAAATTATTTTTATTTTTACAGATTCCATTTTGATTCATTGTTTATTTTCTATTTATTTCCTCAAATATCAATGTCAATTATTTCCTTTCTCCCTTTTTTCTAAATGTGACCTATTTTATTTTGTGAAGGATTACTTTGAGACAAATGCATTGGATAATTATTTTAAGTTTCAAAATTCAGCACTTTTAAACACGGCTTATCCTTCTTGGGCATGTGTTATTCCAAGGTGTGTAAAACAAAAGCAGAAAGTGCCTCAAACTTTAAGATCCTAATCTTAAGGTACGATTAATTAGTTTCCTCTTTAAATTCTAAAAAATGCATCCTTAATATGGAGCATACCAAAATAAAATTTTACCAAGAAGTATACAATTTCATGTATTAGTATAAGACAGATTCACCTATTTAAAAAACTATAATTATAATGCACCAATAAATTTTTAAAGACTATAACTTACATGAACATTTAGTTTGACTAAGCAAAGTACCACTCAATGCAAGCAGATGATATGAACTAGGTTTTAAGAAATTTAAACAAATCAGAACATGTTTTACATAGTGATAATAACAGCATTTGAGACCCACAGGCTGGTTTTAAACTCTCTATACAGATAAAACTAGTAGATGTGCTACTTTTGTGTGGTATCCAAAGAAAGAAAATAAGATTCATTTTCACTTATAATAGGAAAAATAACTTGCATATGTGGTTTATTGATGGCAAGTCTTCACTCTTGAATTCAAACCATGTCTAAGAACTCATCAAGTATCAAGTTCTTTTTTATACAAAATTTTTCCTAATTCTATAGTATGGCCTAGAAATAACAACCAATCAGTAGCAATGAACATCCATAGCAAATAGGTTATGGTCTCTAGTGCTCATTTTTACAGCACATACACGTATATGGTGAGATTAGCACACCTATACAAAAGGATGACACACAAATTCATGAAGCATTCCATATGAAAAGAAAAAAGATTATAGTCTCTAATTACCATTTTCTACACAAGGGAAACAAGGTTTATTGAAGAAATGGCTGTTTTCAAGGCTTGAAACTTCCAAAGTTTCAAGATTAGTCCAAAATATCTTCTCACAGCAGAAAGCAGAGAAGTCATCATAGGTCATTGAAAGTACAACAAAAAGGACCAAGAGCCAACCATCTTGAGGAGATGCCATGGTCCAGAGATTCAACAACTCTAATGCATTAACACGTTGCAAACCACATAAATTCTTGAGTTGATACTAATAATTCCCTCAAAAAAATCATCACATTTGGAATATGCCAGAAAACAAATGCATTACTTTTGAAAATCAAATACATGGCAAGAATCAAGCATTTACCCAGATTTTCCTACGTACAATATATACAATAGTTGAAACAGGAAAATTATAAGTAATCCAACTAATAAAGGAAAAACAGAAAAAGTACCATTTGCAACCCTAAACCTCTAATGAAACATTGTAATTACACAGGCAATGATTCTAAGGACTGGTTTTTTTTAAAAAACAGTGAAGTAGAGCAAGTAGAAAAAAATCTTAAAAAAACTCATAATGGAAGTTTATATCTCTACCTATAAAGAGTTTTTTACAAAACGATTAGATTCCACCTTCCTAAAGCTTGTTACTAGGCTGTTCCACATCTCTGGATAAACTCTGCCTCTCTGCCTCCTGTTTTTCATATTCTTATAAAGTCCTAACCCTTAAATCTCACTGCCTCCATGATCCACATAAATTAATAGAATGTGAAAATCACTGTCAACTTCCAAGTGGAGGTCAAGAGATCTGCCTTTTATTTCTGCTTTGGTCTCTTGTGCTCTCATTGGGGGAAAATCGCTACGACATAAAACATTGATTAACCAGTGGAAAAGTTCACATAGAGAAGCCACGAGGAGAGATGCCAGCCAAAGTCCCAGGCACTCCAGCCATTTCCTCAGCTGCCATCTCACTGCAACCATATGAAGGTTGCCAACCACCCTGCTAAGCCCATCCATCCTCACAGCTATGAGAAACAATTAACTGTTGCTTTAAGTCTCTAACTTCAGATGTCATTTCCTATGTAGCAACAGATTAATTGTACAGGAAATAACAGGAACCTGTTAAACAGAACCAGAAAGAAGCAAAAGAAGGAATGGAAAATCTATCAGTTTTTTTTTTAAATAAATTAACTTATAAAAGCATAACTAGAATTTTGTCTCATAATGAGTTGACTTCTTAATCAAGAGCTTGTAGAAGTTATGAGACTACAAGGGATATGTCAACATGACCAGACTTTTCATATTAAGAAAATATAATTAAATAATTTAGGTGGTATGGCTGTGTTTAAAATAGACTCCTTAATTTTAAAGATACAGAATAAATATTCATGGATATTTGTGGATGAAATGCTTGTCATCTGGGTGAGGGGGAGGAGCAGATGAGAGTACAGATGAAGTCTGGCCACGAGTTTACAAGTGATGAAATTCATTTTATTGTACTCATTACTTTCACATATGTTTAAATTTCCCGTAGTAAAAATGGGCCTACTTAGTTGAACTACTTGGCTTTATTTATTTATTTATTTATTTATTTATTTATTTTTAACAAGAGTGAGCTCTGGATATAGCTCAGTGGTAGACAAGGCCCTGGGTTCAATCTCCCGCACCACAAAAAAAAGAAAGAAAATAAGTACAAGTGAGTGATAGACTTACAAGTAAGTGACAGACTTAAGAACCAGTGGTAGCTAAAAGAAACATGGCATTATTACCTTCATTTAGTAAAGTTCTCTTTTTTGAGTTAAAAAACTTTAACATCTTCATGTATCTAAAATATTAATTCTGTTATTTAGAGATAGTTACTTTTTTTCCTGTAGACATCAAGATATCCCATCCCAGCATACACATAGAGATGAACTGATTAACTTTTCTCATAAGTTTATGAGAAAAAAAAAATTTAGAAAGCCATTCTCTGTTAAACAAATGCAAAACATCATTAGCAGTAGGAACTATGCATCTGATATATAGATCACATCATATAATCTGCTAGCTCAGGACTCTTTATATTTTATGCATTTGGCCCTAATGCCAGGCATAATGTCTAGTAAATAGTAAAGGCATTGATTTTTTGAATGAATGAGCAAGTTGCAAGGAAAAATGGGCAGACTTTTAACACAGTAGATTTTGACTTTGATCCCGCTACTTCTTTAAAAAAGCAGGACAGGAGGGGATGGCAATTGAACAGCAGAAAGAGAGAGGAAGAGAGTTTACTGTGAACCCACCAGAACCATTAGATCAAACAACTTTATACATGTCCTTATACTGGTGGATTTTTAGCGAAGTTTTAAATCTTTTATATACAGAGGACAACACAGATGACTACTCACTCAGAATGCTGTACCTGATCAAAATTACTTCTGTGTGCTTTTGATTTTTTAAAAGTAATTTTAAGAATATGAAAGCCTGGTATTTAATACATGCTGGTCAAGTGAGCAGTAAACATTTGTAAAGTTTCCTGAGGGCTCTCTTGCTTTGTCTCATCATCAGGAAGCTAAAGCATATGTTGGATGTTAGCCTGGGTGGACACAGTGTGTCCTATTTATTCAAGGTTTCTTTTGAAGCCACAATTTATAAGTTTTGTTTCTTAGGGGTACATGTCAAATTTCATTTAGCATTAGTTGGTATCCAGATACACTGAATAGCAAAAAGGCAGCATTTGAGGGCAAAAAAAAAAAAAAAAAAAAATGCCTGCTATATGAGCAATAATGTCAGTTTTGTTTATGTAACTCATAAAGAACAAGAAGAGAAATACAATGAGAAAGCTGACAGTAGAAAATCATGATAAAAACGATTCACTTAATTTAGAGCTGTAAAACTGCTGGTGAACAAGGAGAAATACTAAAATAAATATGTTTTATATCAATATCCAAAAGGATTTTAAAAGGAACTCTTTAAATGTTCTGTTTTTTAACCCTTAAAGTTCAAATACACATTTACCTGGAGCATGCTCATGTGAACAATATTTTGTACTTTTTTTCCATCAGAATGCTCAACAAATTTTTCTGGAAGAAACTTCCCTTTTTAAATACATAAAAAGATGCTGATAGGAACGCAACACAATGAAACCCACTACTCTGTACAATTAATCTGCACTAATAAAGAAATAAAAATTATAATTATTCTTTCAATGTAGGTATATTTATATTTATTCAAATAACTACTAAGTTGTTAATAAATACCTAGTAAGTTTTTAAAAAAAAGAGGATACTAGAAGAACTACTGCTTCACTTTAGTACATTTGTATAAGTAGAAATCGAATGAACTGCAGAGTATCCATAAAATTGACCCAAATAAGACAACTGAGATTTGAATGTTTTGTACCTATAAAGGTATTTAACATTTATTAGTTCATTTAAGTCCAAAACAGCCTGTGTGTTAGGTATCACAAGCCTAAGTTTATATATGTGCAACATGTGACTCAAAATGCAGTTAAGTTGTAAATCCAAGTCATGTACTTCCAAATGGCTGTTTCAACTACAGGGTGGCACATTGGCAGGTAGGTGTTATGGAATGCTTATGACCAAGACACAATGTATCATCCCATTAAATATATTTCCCTAAGATTTATCCATGTTACTAAGTTTAATTATAGTATATTCACTTTCAGTGTTGTTTTGCTCTATTACAGGAATAGACCATAAGTTATTTATTCACTTGTCTTCTGATGAATGTTTGTATTATTTCCATTTTTGAAATTATACCCAATGCTTTGATAAACATGTTTATACATGTCTCCTGGTGAACACACATACGGGCTGGTCCTAATAACAAGGTTACTGGATCATAAAGATATATGCATGCTCGACTTCACAGTGTCCAGCTACTCCCTGAAGTGTTTACAGCAATTTATTTAACACATCATATAATACTTTTACAAAATTTAAAAACAAAACTAAATAGCAGATCATTTTTAAATATGTGTATGTGATAATATTTTAAAAGCAAGAGAGAGAGAGAACCCTAATTATAAAATTCAGAATAGCAGTTAATATTTAGCAATGAGGAAGAAGGATGAAATTGAGAAACAGAGACACATAGTTTCAATGTATTGGTAATCTTCCAGGTTTTAAGGCCTGTTTGGGATTCCAGGGTCTTTGTAATTAAGCTTTACAACCTACACATATGCTATATGTATTCTTTTGTATGTACCAATATTTACATATTTTAAAACTTATTATTGCACAATCATGTTTCTGAAAATGGTAGAAGTCTTGCAAATGGTTGGCAAATAGAACTTAATACATTTATTTTTTCTTTTAACATGGAAATTAAAATAAGAATAGCAAACAAGTTTTTAATGTATCGTATCAAATTTTGATAATTTTGAGGTCCCCCAGATAATATTCTCTCTTATTCAATAGTTCTGCTTGTTTCTTCTTAGCCATCCCAATCAATGTTTATAAAAACTAGATCCTAGGAAATGAAGGAAGAGATTCAGTAATGTTTATACTTCCAAAGGAATTTTTCCTCTCGCCAAGTACATCTATCCTGAAAACATTTAAAATATTAGTCAAATATCAAATAAATAAAATGACGGCAAATTACCAACTCAGTGGTCCAAAAAAGAAATTAAAGTTGTCCCAAAAGTAAATGTCAGCATATATCTTCACTAGGTACATTCTTTTACGTCACATGTACACTGCACCTACGTGTTATATACATTTGGACCACACACAAAAAAAGAACTTCATAAGGAATTGGATAAAAATAATCTAAGTAGAAGTTCTAACGCATTCTTCCTACAAGCTAGTGGATGGTCTTATGTTTCTCAAGAGGCTCCATTCAGAGAAATCATTCCAATTTTTAAGAAGAATGGTGTTACACCAAGTAGTTCAAACTTGCAAACTGACACTGCACAGGTTCATAATGTTCAGTTCTCTATTTAACCTATTTCTACTACTCTGAAGAAAATATGTCAGTCCAATTTAAGGTAGATAACACCAATTTGCTCAACAACTATGTTTACAAATACTATAAATAAAGATCACAGGCACCATCTTCAGATATGATTATGTTCCAGGAACTCAATGAAAAACACAAAAATGAAACCATAAGAGTAAAAAAAAAAAAAAAAAATCACCTTTGTGGAATAAAGTAATTTTTTTTTTTTTTGTTAGTTTTCAAAATGATAGATCAACACCTTAAAAGACTTGTCTTTAGCCCAGGCTTTCTTTTATTAAAGTGCACAATCATTTCAGGTGCATGCTTAAAGGAGTGATAGTTTGTTCCTAACAAAAGGGTCTGGATTCCATAATATGCCTTTTGCCAGAGGCATCGTTCCCCAAAGCACAGCTAACTGCATCTCCTGCTGTACCTGTAACAATTTAATTGTGTAAGTCAGCCTAGTCAAGCATCTCCAGCTCATGACTGGGAGACATGAAATTCATTGTCATTATTGTCCCTGTCATTTTGGATCATTATATCCTGCTGAAGAATTTTCCTCACTTCAGTGCATTTTTACCTCCAGGATCCAGGGATTATAGCTGAGGTTGGGGTGGGGGCAGGACGGTGAACTACATTTACCTCAGGGGAGCCAGAGATTAAATTGGCTTTGCTCTCTCACAAGCTGAATTCATCTATTTGTATGTTGTGAGTTTTAGGCCGGAATAAAAATGAATATTCTAGTGAACATTGGGCTTTAATTCCCTCTTTGAAACATGGATGTAACCAACTTTTATTTACATTAGGAAACCTGATGCAATTTCTTGTGGTTTGCTATTTTCATATGTGCATGAAGAATACTTACAGGCATCATCAGGTATGTAATAACAGACATCTCTCTCTGTCAACGTCTTGACTGGCAGAAAGAAAGAATTTAAAGCTATAATTTTGTTCTCCAGTTTCATTTTATAGAAGCTTAATGGGGGTATTTAATGGTTTTAAATATTTAATGATTTTTAATTATATCTCATTTTCTGTGCACTGGATTAGATGACTGAAGTCCAACTAGAATGGCACCAAAGATCCACACTGAGAACTAGAAAATTGAAGTAAAGTGGATAGAGAAGGACAAAATAAATTCCTGAAGAAACTGGCTACCCACCAGCAGCTGGTTCACATGATTTAAGAGCCTTCCAAGTTCACCCAAGGTGGCATGCCTTAAACACTTCTTGCTGAGGGGAGAGTTGGCTTGGTCACCAGGCTCTCTCATAGCTACCCTCCCATGGGTGGTAATGGCTGTGGCCAGGGTCAGCTGATGGGTCCCACTAGGAGAGGACAAAGGGCTACATAGAAAACACTAGTATATGTCTCAGTCAGAAAGGCAGAGTTGACTGTTTAGAGAATGCTTTCTGCAACTGAACAGAAGAAAATATAACTGGAGGAAAAACCTGGCATGTCACTTTGTATCCCAACTTTCATTTCATCTGGATTTAACTGAGAAACTTGACATTTACTCTGTCTGCACTGAAAAGATAGTAGTTATTCCTCCATATGTGTCAGTTCGTTTTTAGCAATTAATAATAAAATATGGCAATGGATCACACTCATGCCATGCACAGAATAGTCACTATCATTGCTACATCAAAAAGTCCAGAGAATTTACTCACTGGAGTAATTAGTATCAGTTTTACTAATGAGCTTTATGGACTTTGGTGGGGAAATTGATTTTTGCCCTAATCATACACAATGGCCATCAGGATTTACTTAGGATGAATCGTGCTTATGAGTAATTAAGAAAACTCCTTGGACCTTCGTACATTTTGGACTTCAAAAGGAATAGTCCTAACATGTCTGTGTTAAAGGAACCTTAAAGGTTGTCTTGGTTCCTAGACCAAGTTCATGGCAATGTTTTCTAGTCTGCCTCACTAAATCTTCACACTGTTATATTTCACTTTTCAATGGTGCTGAAGTAGTTGTATGATAATGGATCAGTAATAAGTTTTTAGTTAGCAAAACTTCATAGGATCACTTATTCTACTTTTTCAACAGTTAAGATTCTCGCTAGGTGTGAGTTATAAAAATTATTACTTCTGTTCACTTTAAAATGAGTATTTATATGACTTTAAGTATTTTAAAAAATGTTACTTCAAGCAGTCCCAATTCATTTTGAAATCAACTATGATGGTTTATATGAATATCCCCCAAAGGCTCATGTGTTGAAAGTATGATCTCCAATGCAGCAAAATTCAGAGGAGAGGCTTTGGGGATGTCATTGTATCATGAAACCTCTAACTTATCAGTGGATTAATCCATTTGATGGATTAATAATTGAGTGGACTATAGAGAGCTGGTGGAAACTGTAAGCAGGTGGAGCATGGCTGGAGGAAGAAGTTCCCTAGGGGCATGCCCTTAAGGACTATATCTTGTCCCTGATCCTCCCTTGCTCTGTTTCTGCTTCCAATTGCCTGGAGAAAAGCAGCTTTCCTCTGCTGCACCTTCTGCCTCATATTCTTCCTCACCTCAGACCCAAAGCAATACAGTCTATTGACCACAGACTGAAACCTCTGAGACCATGAGTCAAAAGAAATCTTTCCTCCTTATAGTTGTTTATGCAAGTATTTCAGTCACAGCAATGAAAAGCTGACTAACATGGTGACTGTTATAGTCTCATAATGAATATTTAGGAGGAAAAGTATATTTTTTCTTAAGAATGTTTTATCTTATAAATTACAATGTTTCCACTTGGGTTTGCAATGGTTAATGTGCACAATGGTATTTTGTTCTCTTTGAAATACTTTGAATTCTTCTTCTGATCAAGGAATAAGGCATTTTACTTCTTCTAAGCATGCATCTACTGCATTCAATTCCTTTACCTACATGCTCCTCTCCAGGTTATTTCCATGCAGGTGCTTAATTTGTCCATCACATCATATTAGGTAAAACAGGAGTTTCTCTACCTGTGAATACAGCTGTAAAACCAAAGAGTCCTACTGTTTTATATTTTTATTTTGCCTCACCTCAGGTATGACATAGTTGGGCCTATATCATTTCAGAACTAGGTGTAACTGCAAATAATGATCAGAATAGAATTATTTTCATTCCTTCAGTTCATTACTTAAGATTTTACAACCAATTTTCAAGTTATTCATTTGAAATTATTTTCAATAACAATTTTAAAAATCTGCAATAATCTTTGCTCAACTTACAATTTTGCAACCTATAACAAGCTATAAAGATCAATTGTAAAAGAAGAAATTCTTCTTTTTCTTAATTCTAGTAGAATAATATTTCCTCTGCATTATGTAACATAGATTTCCTTTAGTTTCTCCATGTAGAATCAATAAGAATCTATAATTCATAAGAATGCAAAAGTAACACAAGATCATCACAAATTCCAATATGATATCCACTAATGTTATTCACTAGGTGATTCAGATATGCACAAGTTAATAAGTAAAATTAGTTATTGCCCAACACATCACATGATATAGAACATGAATAAGAATTTGAGAAGGTTTATAAATTTATAAGAAAAGGATGAGTAATAGCAGTAAAGGCTACAAACATTTCCATGTCAGGATGAGCAAGATGTTATTTACAGAATGCCTTCTTACTTCTCCTGGGCCCAAAACCTCTTTACTGTAATCACCCAATAAACTACTAGGGATGAACATTAAGGGTCTAATGCAGAGAAAGCAAATTCACAGTCAAGGTTGTCCTTTAACATGTAGGCTCAATCTAGGGCACCAAAAAAGTAGTTAAGTGGCCCCCTGTGGTGTTCAAATGTGGGAAGGCACGGCAAACTGTTAATTTTCTAGCTTTTAATGTTTGTCTAAGACCCTTAAGATTTTTCTAATATTGTTGCTCCTGGGACATTTTCTTGAGTTTGCCCCCCTGCCCCCTCAGCACATACACATTTTGTATTTATATATGAAAGCCTAAAAGAAAAATGAACTGATTCAGAAACATAACACTGGAAAGAAGAAAAAAGGTAGAGTTGGCCTTGAGGACATCCCATAATATTAAGCATAAATATGAAAGTGTCTTTAAACAACAACAACAAAAAAAAAATTCTTCATGCTGAGTCTAAATATCTAGCACCAAAGATAAAAGATAACATAATGGGGAAGGGGGAAAGTAACTGAGATACAAAGCCTAAGCTGTGCTTTGTGTCACCAAATTTCTAACACCTTTTGAAAAAATACAATTATCTGTGTCCAGCTATTTCCATGTAAATGGACATCCTTGGACCATTTTACAGTCCCACACACACCTTTTAAAACTACCAGTAAAATTTCACAAATGGCTCTAACTATTTTGTTTTGTGTTGTTTTATGCTCCTTCTGGAGATATATTAAGTGTTTAGTTCCTTTAAATAAAAGTGCACAAAATTATATTCCATGTGTACACACATACACAAAGAATTCATATTGAACACATAGCAAATGGACACTGGGTAATGTCACTGTTAGAAAACATCTAAGAGTAATAAAATAAGCAATAAAATCTTAGGGTTTGGTTTAACAGATGCAATGTTTATCTACCTTCATTACATAAATTATCCTTTCAAGAATGTGTCCTATGCAAAATACAAATATGTCAATTTCAGCCCAAGGGGCATTTTTCTCTAGGTTTATAACCCCTTGAAAATAGAGGTTTCATCTAGAAACCTAACAGATCCTCAGCTGCTTTCAACATTATAATATATTCATAAGGCAAGTATTCACTGGCAAACATATAACAAATTAAATGGCATGAAGGTGGGGTCCAAATCCATAACAATGAGAAATGGATCAAACCAACCATGAGACACATGGAGAAATTAGAGAAGAAAAGGAGTATGTAAAATAAACAACATTAGAAGCAAAAACATTATGGGTAGTTTTTCAGCCAGTGCTAGAGAAAATAGTGAATCAGTGGGTGTGCGTGTGTACATTTGTATGTTGTGTAAGATCAGCATTAAAAGTAAGAATGCAAAACTATCTTATTAAGAATTTAGTGTAAGGGTCATAGCATGTCCTAAGGGGTCATAGTAAGAGAGAAAAATATCTTGTAAAAAAATCAAAACATCACCTACCATCATAGTAGACAATTGCTCCTACGAGTTTGTCCTTCTGAAGCATGGGAAAATGCTCAAGGGCTCTCGATTTGCTGAGGACATAACTGCTCTTCAGGCAATTACTTCCTGCAACCAGATCATACAGCTTGATTCCTACCCAGTAGTAAGGTAACTGCCACCACCTACAGCATAAATAGGGGAAAAGGTTTCTTCAGAAACAGTATAACAGAATGCCACCTTCAATTACAAGAAACTTTTGTCCTTTTTTTTTGAGTCCGTGTCTCAAAGTTGAGACACTAAGTTGCTGAGGCTGGCCTCGAACTTGCGATCTTCCTGACCTGACCTCCCAAGTCACTGGAATTATAGAAAAGCATCACTGCACCCAGCTAAGAGACTTTTCATCTAAGAAAAACAAAGCATATCTAAAAAGGAGCCCTGTATAAGTAACTATTTTTGACAATAATCTAGCTAAAGTACATAAGTAACTCAATCAGTGAGATTTTGAATGAATCTTCTTTAAGGTTCTTATCCTAGATGTATATTACACTTCTTTGAGGAACATTAAAAATAAATACAAACACCTTGATGTCACATGCCCAGAGACTGATGTTAAATAGAGTAGGGTAGGGCCAGATGACTGTAATGTGTACCCAGCCAAGAGAATCACTGATATAAGAAATCCTCAGAAATCTACAGCAAAAGATGGACAAAACTGTAAAATCTGTTTAAGACCTCACCACATTCATGCAGCTAAAAGAGCTGTACTGTCCACTTTTTCATATTAATGAATCTGTAAACCAACTTAGGCAACCTTACAGCTTTCACATGAGGAAACTGAGTTTTCTAATTTATAACCTGACACTTCCTAGCAAAATTTACAGTTTTTGTTAGCTCAGACATTTAAAATGACCCCAGTTAGTTTGAGTTTTGAGTTCCTATGTGGTAGGTCCAGATTTTGCAACATGATACTATTTGGGTCTGTATTTTACACCCTGCACATGACCCTCTAATGTTCCTTGGCACAGATGCAGCTTTTCATCTCTATACTCCCAGAAACTGGAATAAGATACTGGTAATTATAAAAACAGAACACAACCTCCATTGCCTTCAAGGTTTGGTCTGTAGAGAGACGTCTGCAGTGTATTTTGGAAAATTCACAACAAGGAAATATTTAAACGGGACTAAAGATTAGGACTAATTAAAACCATATTAAGTAGCACACATTGATTATTTCCATTAAAACTGTGTTGTTCTATTGAACTCAGACATGCAAATAGTATGCAGGTGATACCAAAAGGCTTACTTGTAAATTGGAAGCATTATAGGCAATGGAGCTGATAAATGGGGAGCAATTTCTAGTAGGTTGGCACGTTCATGAAGGGCTTCTTTTACCATCCTATACTGAAAATCAAAACAGAGAAAATTAGTTTGGCAGTAACAGATCATAATATTTTCAAATGGCAAATAGACACCCTGCCAACTGATTGATACACAGAAACCTTCTACCTCTGAGCGAGGATAGCTCCCTCCTAATCAAATTTCTAATAATACATCATGCTGTCAACTTCAAAGATTTTTTAGAAACCTTAACTGTATTTGCATAGGAGAAAAACATGCTGTCAGAGTTCCCAGGTGTAAGATATTTTCCTGACTTGAGTTACAAGATTATTGTAACCATTTATCTTTCATTCTCAGTATTGTCCCCCTTCCTCAGTTCCCCATATTATTTTCTTCAGGTAAGAGATAACAGATTGTTCAAATTCATGCTAAAAGTTTCCTTCTTGCCTTCACTAAACCCAGCAAAGAGGATATGCAGCAGTTGTAGAGTATTTTACAGACAGATTATAAGAAAAGGTTTTTGACTTAATTCCTGTGATTATCATTATGCCCCTCTAAAGAGCTAGCATTACTATTATAATACTAATTTCACAAATAAGACGACTGAGGTTCATAGATATTGAGCAAATAATGCATCAGTTAGCTGACTCTAAATCCCATGCTGGGTTTTTTTTCTTTTCTTTTCTTTCTTTCTTTCCTTTCTTTCTTTTCTTTCTTTCTTTCTCACATTCATCATGATGCTGAAGAGAAACATAGGAAAAGGGGACAGATTCAAAACTAACTTGTCAAGAAAAAAAGGGGGGGACAGATTCAAAACTTGACAATGTCAAGTCAGTGCTTCTGTGTTTTTCTTGTACGAAAAGCAGATAGAAAGTACAGCTGATTTTTTTTTTTTTTTTTTTTTTTACCCCTCTGGGAAATGTCATCTTCCACACTGCCTTGGCAGTTTTCAAATGGTGGCAGACTGGACACAATAAAGTGTGACATAGGAAAAGCATGACTCAGATCATCTTTTCCTTAAGAATATGTCAGTGACAATATAAGCGTATGATTGCAGTTGCAGTTAAGAGGATCAATTTGGCACTCCCCCTGCATTACAACACAGCTCCCCTGAAACAGCTTGCAAAGGAGCAATTTGGTGGCCACTGGCAAAAACCCAATCACAATTGTTAAAAGGCAACACATCCAAAAGTGATTTTGTAAATCTGCTACGTTGACATGCCTGTGTAGAAAAAGCCTCTGATTACCCATAAATATAATAGTTCAGGAAAGAACTGACACACCTCTCCCGAAAAATATTCCAGCAGCATACACTGAATAGGTATTTCCAATAGGAAGAAATGTTAAAAGTCATTAAAAAAAAAAGAGAGCGAGAGAGAGAGAGAGAGAGAGAACGCCTGACTTAATTGGATAGAAAAAGCATAGTCGCAATTTTTGTTTAACAACCAGCATACACAATTACCTGCTCAATATCCAACTTCATGATGGCCTTCTGAAGATATCTCACCCCACCATGGATCAATTTAGTGCTTCTGCTGCTGGTCCCTGATGAGAAATCATCTCTTTCTACAAGGGCTGTTTTTAGTCCTGTGTAACCAGAAAACCAAATTAACTTCTTAAATTACACAATTTGTATGTAATTCATTAAAGGCACTTCTCTAGGGTAGAGACAATCACAAGAAAAATTAGTCTGAACATGGATAAATTTGTATTCAAAGTGCAGTACACTGTCTATATTATAATGAAGAGATTTTAGGCTCTTCCTGGGGGAAAAGTCAAGCCAGAACTAGAAGCATATTAAACTGTGAATGAATCACAGCTAGAAAATATTACAGTACAATTTCATGGTAGCAACACGCTCTGGTACATTTAGGGGGTCAAAGGAGAGCCTGCACCCTTCTTTACCCATGAGAGGGAACTTCATGTTATTTCAAAGCCTTCTGGAACATGTCTGTCCTCCCTACAAGAGCCATGACCTCTTCCAGTCCCTTATCTCTGATCTAGTCTAATGTATCACCAATAATCTGGACTAGACTTCCTGGTGGTGCTGACTCCTACTTGAAAATGTGTCTGGGCTGCTGTTATAGTGGGTGTAAAAAGGGGAAAGATATCACAACAGGATGAAAAAAGAGGAATTACTTCTAATATTCAGTAGTTTACAGTCTAAAACATTTGAACATGATAATATTTTAGAGTTGTAAGAAAATACAGGCCAGGAAAAATGAACACTGTGTATCCATGAGGAAACTATTTTAGATGAGCTGAGGTTGAGCAAAAATGGGTCAATTCTAGAAGTCAGTCAGCCCCTTTATTTGAGGGGTATTCTTGGGGGAGAAAAAAAACTAGCATTTTTGTTTCTTTTTTTTTTTCCCCTACTACAGAAACAAACTTGTCTCCTTCAGGACTATAGATGACCAGCAGTTCTACAAATGTCACAGACAAGTCTAGAAATGAAAGCCAAACTTCACGAGACCCACAGTCGACATCATTCCCAAGCAGAGAGGAATTTCGATGGGCAGGCACACTCTTGGGGGTGAGAGAATGTCATAGAATCCAATTTAAATAAGAATATGCACCTGGAGCAGTCTGGGCTCACAAACCTTGAACAGGAGAACCTGCGCATGTATTCAACACAGAGCCATTTATTACAATGAATACCAAAGGGTCGTTTTTATAACTTTAAACAGTTTAAATATCGTACCCAAATGTCATCATAAAATCAGGGTAATTCCCTTGACTTAAAAGGACAAAATATTTGAAAACTGTAGAGAGAAAAGTAGAGAATTTTGACTCAAGGTCAAAACTACTAAAGCCCCTAACTTACTAGTAAAATAACACAGAAATTATAAGTCGATGAACCTGAGGCATTTTAAGCACGTATGCCAAAGAAGTTGTGACATCCTGACCTATTAAACCACTAGCAATTCACAGTAAATTAGAATTTAGTACTGGATGCATTTAAGACACAGAAAAAGCAATTTAGGACATAGTTTCAAAAGTATATTGGACGCCAACGTGTTGCTGCTAGACTATGAATTAGGCATGGCACCAGGCTGTAGAGTAGTTCCCAGCTAAAACAGGCAAGCAAAACAAAAAGCACCACGAGTTTTATAAGGTCACTCTCAAAACACAAAGAGTCTCTCTCTTACTCCAGGTTAGAAGTTGAATTCAGGACCAAAAATCCAAAATTGCATTATAGTCAGATTACATTTGCAAATCTCTAAGAAAGCACTGTCTCAGTGAGTTGTATCACCTTTACTTAGTAAGTCCAACCCAGAGAGTTCTTCTTTCATCACTAAAATAGACCATTTTTTTCTTCACTTGAAGATCAGACGAGGGAGTTGACTTTCAAATGGTATTTAGGAGTCAGATATTTTAAATTATTTAAAGATTGTGATTTCTTAAACCCTAGAATCACACAACAGCATCACGATATCATACCAGGAGAGGCAGGGAAGTGAACTGGAGAGGAAAAGCAGCATCCATCCAATCTCAGCTTCCTCACTGAGCTGCACACAGGTGTCCAACAGCCTGCTAAGACAGGACTCCTCAGAGAGTCCCCAGATATTCCCACTAGTATGTAACCAATGTCCTTGAATGTGGGCTGGACCTAGTCCTGTACCTTTTTTCTAATGAGCAGAAGGGTAGTAACCAACAGGGCATGTCACTTTTGTGATTCAGTTACAAAAGACTAGGACACACTCTCTCAGTACCACTCTCTCTTGCCCTCCACTTGCTCTGGTGAAGCAAGTCTATGTGTGAGGTCCAGAAACCAAAAGGAGATTTGGTCCCTACACAACAGGTCATGAGGAACCAAGGCTTCAGTGCAAAACCCTGGCAGGAATGGACTACCCCTACACACATGGGAATCACGAAGAAGCACTGCAGCCAAGAGAGTCTCAGAGCCTGAGGGCCACGCTAAGTTCACTCAAGACTCCTGACCCTCTGAAACAAAGTGATGATGTTGTTCAAGTCACTAAATTTGGGGCTAGTTATTTGTGACAAAATTACTTGTGTTAAGAATAATTGCAACCAAGTTGGGACGAATTTAATAGTCTATGGGGATAGGGTCTTGAAAAATCCAGTCTGAATCTAAAGGGTAGTTTTCAAGATGGGTGGAGCACATGAAAGGAGTTATCATTGGCCAAAGACCCAGTTTAAGAAGAGAAGGTAAATGCTTGAAATGGCCCAGTTTATTCAGGAGCTGTTTGTCACTCAAAGTCTGAGATGGGGACAATGGGAAGGAGATCTCAGTAGAAGAACTGACAAAGAAGATCATGAACTGACAATTGCACAAAATTGACAAACAATTAAACAAATTCATCCTACGTTGCCAGCCATTTGAATCCTGCCTATAGGCTATTGGTTCTCATAAGTAAGTAATTTCTAGATCTCTTCAAAAGAGAAAATTCTCTGACAATGTGGGCTACAGGTCCTAGTTCAGTTTAGAAATGCCCTCATTAGAAAGAACAAGATTTGGCCATCATTGTTCACCCAAGTATGAACATGAATACTCTACTCAGTTATAGGTATTCATTCTGAGGAACTAAAGTATGCTTGTTAATTATTTTTATTATAAAAAATAAATAAAAATTAATTTTTTTCCTAGAATTTCTCAGCTATTGTTTTGAGAAATGCTATCATGCTGCCATTAAAGTGTTTTAGGCTGAGAAATCTGATTAATGTTCCAGAAAGATTTCTCTGACTGGGTGAGTAGCAGGTATAGCTAGAGAAGGGCTCCAGAAGGGCTCAGGTCTCTGAGGGGACCCAAGGTACACAGCAAGAGCAGAGCAGTGAAGGTCAGACAAAAGAGGGTACTGGAGGGTGATAAGAAGAGAGAATTTATGGGCTGAGTTGTCAGGATGGATTTTCCTTTTTTTTTTCTTTCCCAAACTGATTCAGTGTGAGGCAGAGAAAATACTTCAGGAATTAGCAAAGCCATCTAGGGAGGATATTTCAAGAAATATAAGTGAGAGCTAACACTTTCAAGTTCTCCAAACTGCTTTTTCCAGTACTGGACATTTTAAACGTTATTCACATGTATTTGTGTGAGAAGCCCTAGTGAATACCAACAAAATTAAAATGAGCTTTCGTGAAAACTGGACTGGTTTTTGTTGTTGTTTTTCCCATTATTTCTAATGTCAGATCATACGAGTTACCCACCAGGATTTCTGGGGAGAAATTAGACTGTTCCTTCTAGGATAAAACCAAAAAATGTTGTTCTCTAAAATACAATCTCAATTGGATATATTTAAAGTACTAGTAACCTAAAAGTTACTAAACATTTTTCAAACTATATAAAAAAAAGGATACTCTAAAAAAAGAAGAGTTAAAATTTTTCCACTGCTATTGTATGTCAAATGTTCTGAACTTCTTATTTTTGTCTGATGAGAATGTGGGAAGCAGGAAGGAGGAAGGTAACACAGATTCAAGACATACTAGAAGTATTAACTGCCTTTTTGTACTTTTTTCCTTTACTGACTAACCAGCTGCAATAACGACAATAAAATTTCTAAAAGTCTTTTGATGTTCTATGCGGCTTGTTATCTAATCTGTTCTTTTCTATTTCTCTTCTCAGGAATAAGTGATCTAAATTTAAAAGTTCAGTTTTCTACTTTAAGGTTAGGAAATTGTTTTATTCTCTCAAACTGCATAGTATTTTTAAGTGAAATTCAATGCTCATATTTGTGTTCTTAGGTAAGACAATTTAAGTTTAAAGAACATGAAAATAATGTATCCAGGATTCAAGCCATTGCTCATTACTATGGGCAAGACTGTCCTTCAGAGACAAGTGAGCTTCTCCACACCCAGGCAGGGAAGGCTGGGCCTCTCTGTGCATTCAGGTTAATTTGTACTATTCAAGATTTGATGAGAAGCTGGGGATATAGATCAGTGGTAGATGTGCATTGCCTAGCATGCTCAAGGGCTGGGGTCCATCCCCAGCACCATCGCCAAAAACAAAAAAAATTATAAATAAGGGGGCTGGGGTTACAGCTCGTGGTAGAGTGCTTGCCTAGCATGTGTGAGGCACTGGGTTCGATTCTCAGCACCACATATAAAATAAATGAATAAAAATGTTTAAAAAAGTTTAAAAACAAACAAAATAATAAAATATATAAATAAAAAAGAGTGTTATAAGTAGTACTTTTATGGGTTCCTTCCTCCCTCCCTCCTTTCCTTCTTCCTCCCTTCCATTCTTTCTTTGTCTAACTTTTTGTTATCTGTACTTTTCTATGGAAAGTAATAAGGTCCATTACTAGTGACACAAATCAGTGAAACCAGACCATTTGACAGTATATTATATGTTATTTTTTATCTTGATTACTTTAATAAGTAGTCTCAGGGATTTCCTAACAGTGATAAAATATTAATATGTCCTGAAGTAAAATTACTCTGAAATCTTAGGAGGAATAACAAGATCAATTACCATGAAAGTACAAGGTCAACTGAAATCTCCTTTTCACTTATCTTCATCCCACTTTCCAGCAGGATGAACTGACGTTTCTGGACAGGGCAAGGGGCTGAACACAGGTCGTTTATTACAGCTTTTGTCTTTTCTGACCTCAATGAGAGTACCCTAACTCAATTTGTGCTCAAGACATTGAATGAATACAGAGGGATAATAACAATCTAAAGGGAGAAATGGTACGACATTTAACTTTCACAACATGGAACAGAACAGACACTATATTTTAATACCTTTTACTGATTATCTCATTATGCATGAAAACATGCTCAATATAATAAATGCAGAGAAGCAAAGAGAACAAAATAAAACTCTCCTGTAATTACACTACTCGAGATACCGCAGTTGACATTTGGGTGTTTAAATGTTCACATTTTCATGCATGTATATAATCACATATGTACATTTTTATAAAAATAGGATCATATGGCATATTTAACTTTTTAAATTCAACACTGTTTATTGTAAACATTTCTGCATGTCAATAAATATTTTTCTAGAATATTATTGTTAAAGCATGTAGATATCACATTAAATGCTTACATTGATTTATTTGTTCAATTCCTTATTTATGAACACTTATTTTCTTTTTAATTATTACAGCCAGTACAAGATTATATTTTCATTGAAAATTCCTGAATAATTATTTAATTAGTATAAAATTTCAGAAATGTCATTATTAAGATGTTTTTAAATAGAAAGGCAAAAGTAATCACTATGGAATAACTGTCAGAGGCACCAAGATAATAGCACACAAATCAGAAAACTTAAGATACTTTGTACGTTAGTACCATGAGCATAGGTATTAAATCCACAGCTCCATGAAGAAAAACTGATATGGCTTAAAGAAAGGTTAGATAATCTTTCTTTAGAAAAGCTTTGGGCACTTAACTTTGGATTTCAGACAGCCACTGCCATTAATAAGAAAAAGGGACTAACCCAAAGGCTGAACATTTTATATGAAGGATCAATTTCTTTAAAAAATAATGCCACTGTACAGCTGCAAAGTCATCCTGGCTTTGATCGGGATCCTGTGCTTTGCCTGGCATTTCCTGACAGTGAATGGTAGCATTTTACAGAAGTACAATATACTGGATTGGTTATTTTAATATCTATTTCTGTATTTACATTAGGAAATGGAGAAACTATCAATAAAAATATTATGTTGTTAGACTATGTCATTAAAATATTCTGTGTTCCTTAAGTGTACATGAGATTTTAGATTCACAAAATTATATTAAGTTATAACATTGTAATAACACTGTTCAGGAAAAAGAAAAGTCACTGCTGTGGTTTCTCCTTTTACATTGTTATTGGTAAAAAGCCAAGGTTCCAAGCAAGGTTATCTGAACAATATAGGAGGAAAAGAGAAAATAATGAAAATAATACATTGTTGGCTTCCTAGTTATAAAACATAGAAGAAACAAAGGTTAATTATTTAAATGTATCATGAACATTACAAAAAAGTTCTATGCTTATGCTCAAACAGGAATACAACTAGCCACTGTGAGGAAAGGTAATGAAACCAGATGAGCACCGAATGCTGGGGCTGAAGAAGGGCTCTGTCTCTTACACAAGGAGTTTGGCAAACTGCTCTTGACCATCATTTGGGTCTGGCAACTATCTGTTGGACAATGGCCAGGATGCAGAAAGACAGACACATTCTAGACAGCAGCACAGCAAGGCACAGGCTGGCTCAGCAGATGGTCTGATGGGACCACAAGATCAAAATGGCTCTCTAGGCTAAGTTTGCTTCCCAGAAAAGCCTGTAAGGGGCATTAAGGATAGCAACAGCTGTATAAAGCCAAGGCCATGGAAACAGAGCATGATACAAAACTGATCTAATGTAACGGGCACCAAACAAACAAACAAAAAAAAGCAAAGCAAAAAGATAGAAGGTACTACTGGGCATGGTGGCACACATCTGTAATCACAAAGGCTCAGGAGGCTGAGGCAGAAGGATCTCGAGTTCAAAGTTAGCCTCTGCAAAAGCGAGAACCTATGCAACTCAGTGAGACCCTTTCTCTAAATAAAATACAAAATAGGGCTGGGATGTGGCTCAGTGGTGAAGTACCCCTGAGTTCAATCCTGGGCATGCCCCCCCCTAAAATAATAGAAGGTTAAAAAAATTCAAAATAGAAGCACATGGAATCAAAATAAATGTAACTGGATTAAATTCATCTACTAAAATACTAAGTCTATCTATTAAGTATAAAAAAATAAAAATAAATGGAATTCAGCTACATACTGTTTATCAAAGACATACTCAAACAAAAAGATATGGAAAAATTGAAAACTATAACAAACACTGTCTGTTAGACTTATTATAAATATTTTCCAAATTTCACATGATTTTATTTTATTATACTTTTGCCACTGACAAATTATCATTTTTATGAAATCAAATTTAGGAGGTTTTTTTCTTTATGGTTTCTTGGTGCCATGCTAGATGCTAAATGGAGTATCTTTCGTGCTCCATTTTTTAAAATTTACCTACACAGTCTAATAATTTTTTGGAGTTTTGTTGTTAAATCCTTGATTCACATGGAGTATGATAAATAGAATACACATACATGTATACACACACATATACATACACACACACACACACACACACACACATACATAAGGGGAGAGTGGATACTCCAACATAATTTACTAAGCAATCAATAATGACAGATTTGAAATGCTACCTTCACCATATTCTAAACTTTACATATTTACATTTATTTCTTGACTCTCACTTTAGTTCCACTGATGTCTATCTTCCTTTACCAGATTACTTTAATTGTGTGGCTTTAGGATACACTTTACTATCTCATAGGTCTCTACTTTTCTTATCAGAATTCTTTTTCAAAATTAATGTAACAAATCTCACAGGGCTATTTCTCCAGATGAAGTTTAGCACGGCTTCTCAAATTCTCCCCCGAAACCTGATCTCTACCAAAGGAAAACTATATTAATCAAAATTATGTTAAATTTCTAGATTAATGTTAAGAGGGATTTGCAATCTAGTGTAATTAGCAGGGTCTATCAAACAACAAACTTTTTGCAAGTCTCTTTTTAGGGATTTTTCCCTACCTTCATGTCAGTGGGGTTGGAAGATGCTGAGTCAGGATACCTGAAATTCCCAGAATGCACTCTTCCGAAGACTCTCCCCTCTCTGCATTTTTTCTGCAATGCACATATATCCTCCCTTCCCCAAAACTTTACTTATGGGGAAGAAAGTTATTATTATCCTCCATTATCCCTGAGAAATTTGAAGTTCTCTATAAAGTTAAGACGCTTCTGGCAGGTCATGGAGATATGTAAGCAAAGAAGCCGAGGTTTGACCCCAGTTAATCCTACCTCCATAACTGTGTCCTTAATCACTATGAAAACTGCTTTAGATGTGCAAAAATTATGGTAATATTCAAGAAGCACTATTCAGGCACCATTTATAAATTAAAAGCACAAACATATTTTTAAACAAGAGAAAAACAATTAATATTTTCCTCCAGCAAGAGGCAGTCTTCTCTGTAATTTAACCGAAGCCATAAAAATTAAAATATATTGGGTGATCCCAGACACATACAGGTAAAGTCACATAAAAGAATATAAATAATTAAGGAAAACACCTTGTAGAACCCTGAGACAGCAAATATATTTATCAGATTTTCCTTGTTCCTGCTTCCTTTAGGAGCAAAGTGCCCACAACTGGGTGTCAGGGCTGTGCTTCTGCCCAGAAACTGGACACAGAGGTGTTAAATGGTGAAGAAATTTCTATTGATCCTGGAGACCTGCAGGAGGACGTGAGGTGAATTGTGCATATTATGTTTATAAAATAATATTCCCAAATGAAACAAATGAAAATTGATTCTCGAGAAAATGCCAATGATGAGAATGCAAACAAAGGTTCACTATGAAGACTCTACAGTTTCTTCTCTTCCCTCCACAGCCTTTGCTTTTCCATTACCAAAATTGCATTTGGGTACAGTATTTTATCAAAAAGCTTGTGCAAACATTTTTATACAAGCCCTTTAACATCTAGTGGTTCCCCCAAAACTTTGATGTCCTGAAAATCTAATTATTACTGGTAACTTTAAAAGATCACAGTAATTTATTTTTGTCAAATGTGACTAAAGATTAATGGATACAATCAGGAATAATTTGGTAAAAACATATCAAACACAGAGAAAGCAAAATTTGTTGTTAAGTGAAGCATCAAATATAATAAAAGAGCAAATTCCATGAATGAACAGCAACAATGCACAATTCATTAACCAAATGCCCACGATTATTTCACACTTCAGAGGGCTACTGATACGATCAGAAATTGTAGTAAAAGGATAAATATAGATTACCTTCAGCATCTCTTTATACATTTTAATTACAAATACTACTCCTAGAAAGCCACCAGCATAGTAAAAGAAACATAGAGTAAGGTTTGTGCATCTCTTCTATAAATCACAATTCCATATAAATATAAGACATTCTTCAGCAACTGTCTTAAGATAGCAATCAATATACCAAGATAGTATAAAAAGTACATTATTATCTTAGCTGTTCTTAACTATAAAGATTAAAAACCTGATCAACATTCAAGTTCTGAAAATTCTTGCCAAAATCATTATCATGATCATGATCATCACCACCATTACCATTATCACCCACAATCATGTGATAATCATTAGTTACTACTGTGATCCCTTCACTAGTTACTACGGAACTCCCTTCACTATTCAAAGAAAAAATAACATTTTTATAACAAATATTAATAAACTAAACCCTCTGCAGACAAGGCTGACTCTTTTTAAAATTTATTTATTTATTTATTTATTTTTATGTGGTGTTGAGGATTGAACCCAGTGCCTCACACACGCTAGGCAAGCACTCTATCACTGAGCTACAACCACAGCCCAAGGTTGACTCCTAATAGTATTTGTATTCTCAGAGCTTGTTCAATACTTGGCTCATAAATAGTATTGTTTTAAATAGGGGGAAAAAAAACGGGAGTGTAGCTCAGTGGTAGAGCACATGCTTAGCAGGTGTGAGGCTCTGGGTTCAATGCCTAACATGAAAAAATAATTAAACTGCATTCATTAAATGAAAAAAATAAAATGGAATTTTGTCATTAAAAAATGAACACTATATACATGTAAATATTGACTACACTGTTATTGGGAAGAAACACTGCAAAAGAGTAATACGATCTAATCTATGTTTTTGAGAAGATATAAATATAGAAAGTACACAAAAGCAAGCATAGGTGAGACTTCAAAAGGAGAAAAGGAGTAAGAGGGATTTAGTGATCACCTTGTTATCAGTTCTTCAGTCTATCCTACCTTTTCTACCAAAGCCTGGATTTCTAACTTCCCTTACCTCCTGCCCCCTTCACTTGTGGTCTATCTTTAAGCAACTTCCTCTGCTTCCATGGAACCTGTTCTCATTTTTCTTTTACTTGTACCTCTAATGCCTAGTCAATTCTGTTTGGGATTCTATTCTACCGTTTTATTTGCCTTTACTTTCAGCAATACAGGACACACAAGTGCACACACAATCATGCGCACACGCACATGCATGCACATACACACACACACACACACACACACACACACACACATGCAAACACAAACACAGTGTCCTATATGGATAACGAGTCTACATTTTTTAAAGGCCTGCTCCCTATTACATTCTCCATAAGGTAGCTGTATACCTGCTCTACACTAAAATCCCTTCTTTCTGCCCATAAGCAGAATATTTCACTTTGGTTTTGTTTATTTAAGAATAGTTCACACTCAAGTCCCCTGCTTTATATCTTAGAATCTTTACCTTTAGTTTCTGTCTTTGAGGAAAAAATCTCATCTTCCTGACAAAATTCAGACTCATCTTTGAAATCCCTCTCCTTGTCATTTCATATGGCCTTGCTCCACATGCTCTCCTTCTATTCCCTACATTTAAAGATTCTCCCCCTGCCCGGCTTTTTCCTGAGTCCACAGAAATAATCAGATCACTTCTACCTCAACAAGGAAAAATGAAAAAGAAAGAAAAAGAAAAGCAAGAAAAAGAAAAGAAATATTGGGATATACTGCCTCTCTTCTACACAGCCTAATGCACCATTAGGTTACGTCCATTCTATTTCACTTGTCTCCAGATATTTTGAAAGTTTGTGCCCATCTCCATTCCTTCCATATCATCAGCTGGTGTTCACCAAATCTACAGGATGCCAAAAGGCCAGTTCAGTAATGTCCAAGCTCTCTCCTTGGCACTCCAGACTCGGTCCTGTCTGTTTTTCTCTCATATTCTCCCCATTTGGCATCATGCTCCAAATTAAAGCTCTTCTGTCTCCCACACACACACTGATTCCATTCTGCTCTTCCTGCTTGAAACACTCTTAGCAAATAATATTTGCCTATTAAAATTTTAACTATGCCAAACATCAGCTTTTTGACTAACAATTCTCCATAGATATGACTACCCTTATCTTCATAAGTTTATAAGGTGCCCGAGCCCTTTGAAAGACACACATTCTCTGCTCTACACAATCACTATAGAACTCTGAGCACACTAAAGGTACCAACTCTGTCAATCACATTTATATTCTCCTATAGTACCTTTCATATTGCCATGCATACAGTAGGTACTTAGCGAATATCTGCAGAACTGACATAAAAAAATGGCTATGTATTTTAGTACAACTGCATGAAAATAACTGGAGATGCCAAGAAATATATTTTCCTGAACCCTACTGGGGAAATGATATTTTTGATACAGAAAACTGTCATCCAGTATATTAATTTCTGGGATTAGTAGTCCCAAGAAAGACCTCATACTCCTGCCCAGGCTCCAAGATAGAAAGCGAGGTTCAAAATTACCTTATGAAAACTATAGGTGTTAACCCACCCACTTCAGAATGCACAAAGAAAATCTGACTCAAATTATGTTACATGATGGAAAACAGGAAATTATATGAAAATTGGGGTCTTCATGGTAACTGAGTAGATTCTAGTGCCTATATTTTTTTACTTACCATTATTAGAGTTAATTAAAAAAGGACTTAGACTACGAGGTTTGCATGGACCAAAACCTAAATGTGAGTCCTGTGATATCACAGTAATCTAAGTAATCTCTATTTGTGTAAACTTAAATCTCCTTAAATTAATTTCATTTCCATAACAGTAAATTCTACCAGGTATGTAAAATAACTAAATACAGGGTGGTGGTGAATTAATGGATCTGAGAACAATTGTTCCATGTAATAAAGTAGTACCATTAAGTATAAAAGTCATAAATATTGAGTTAAAATTCTTTGTAGCAGTACCCATTCCAATTCAAGACAATTGAGATACAATATGTATTATTTCTCTAGGACAACTAATTATAAAAATATTGTACCTTCAGATGAATAATGACAGCTACAATATTATCTATAATTTATTGAGTTTCTACTTTGTGTGAAAAGCACTGTTCAAATTCTCTTTGTGATTAGCACATTTAACACAGTTGTTCAAAGATATTTTTCCCCATTTGGAAGATGAAGAACACCAGACAAAGCAAGTAATTAGTCTAAATATGCAGACACACACATACACACACACACACACACACACACACACACACACACACACACACCTGGTAATTGATGCCTGATAAACTGAGTCAGAATATGTACCCAGATTTCCTTGACATTATTTTATTACATATATCTTATGTAAAAGCACTGGAGTTCCATACTAAAATGTCTTTCTTTATTTGTTATGCTATGTTTTCATTTTTAGGGATCTTTTCTTTAAGTCTTTTCTAATGCTAACCAGTAGCAGATAGGGTAGCTGAAATAGGACTATGTTAGTCACTGTCTTTTCCATCATTTATGCACATAAACTGGACTTTCACAAACTGCAGTGCTTACTTCACTGGAAGAGAGAATTTTCATAAATAAAAAGAATTATTTTTTAATAGAATACTTCATTTTAATAAATCTTTTCTAGCCCTTGACTGACCTATGTGTGATTTCAGGTGATACGCAAACATTTTTATTACATACAAATGTATTTATTATGCATTAGGAAAAAAAGTAGAACATCAAATCAAATTTTCAAGAATATAATGTTTACTTTTTATTTAAAATCACTGAAGTGAAAACAAGTCATTTGTTTTAAATTTGAGCAGTGCTTATATTTTAAAAATTGCAAAGGTACTTCTCAAGGAAGTAAAACTAAGAAACACCAACAGAAATGTGACTTCACTAGCGTGTAATATATATCATTCATATTTCTACATGGAACAAGGATTGTGCCTTTACCTTACGTCCATTACAGCAGACTTACCTCTGGTGACGGCATCTAGTGCACACCCACTTCCTGTTGCTCCTCCTCCAATAACAAGGATATCAAACTCAGATGTGTTCTTCAAAGTTAGTAGTTGAGCTTCCCTGGAAGGAGGTTCCCTGTTAACAGGTTCTGTAAAGTACTCTGCTGCTTCCACATAGGCCAGGTTCACCTGATGTAAAAGCAGACCATTTTCAGTTGATCATCTAAAAGGCCAGTTTAATAAATCTTACAGCATAATAGAAACAGAAATCTGCACTGGAGATAAAGAACACCGGAGTGAGACCACAGTCCACAGTTCACACAGAGTTATAGGACTAAATGCCTTGGGATAGGGTTCGGGGGCGTCTGCTAGGTGTATTTCTTTTCACAAATTTCAACCATTTAGCCATAGAACAACTGGTTTGAGATTAAATATCTAAATTTCTTGTTTTGATTTCAAATACAGCCAAATTCTATTATTTCCACCACTATACAGCAATTCCAAAATACTTTAAAGATAATTTATAGGGTAACAGAGGAAATATTTTACCCAGTAGCAAAAATTCATTCAGATAACATTTAAATGTGCTGAGACTACATGAAAGGAGGAAAAAAAGCAGTTTTATGTCTTTCCATAATTTCTTTAAGTACATGTTCCTATCCCTCCAATTCTCATGACAAAATATATTCTAGAGATCAGTGTCTATAAGTTTAATTACTATAATCAAAAGAATCTGTGTAGTTACTGTCCAGTTTAAATAATCAGCTATGTCCAATGGGAATGATATTTTTCAAAGATTTTAGTTATATCACTCCTGTGATATATCTATTTCTGCATCTCTGGGTTTCTTCAGTTTGAATGGAATAATGGATATTAAAACTCACAGTTAAATTACACCGTACTGTTCAATAGCCATTGTTGTTAACTATTATTATTTAATAATTTTACACCTTAGTAGTATATAACAAGGAAACTTTCAAACTGGATCTTGCTAAGTATCATAAAAACAAAGGTTATAATCAGGTATCATAAATTTTTAAGCCACTAACTCAGGTGCAAACCACAAAAATTCTATTTGGCATATAACTCTTTCTAATTATTTGCTAATAACTACTTCCTCACATTTATCTTCACATAGAATTAAGGTAACAAACTAAATAAATTATAACTGCTAGATACTCTTTTAACTATGATCTTTCCCTCATCTAATGAGAAGTAGAAAAATTAAAAAAATACACACAACCAACTATACACAGAATATACATAAAGTATGTAGAAAGAATAAATGTCAAAATAGAGTAAAAAGAGTAAAAAAAAAAAAAAAAAAAACCACCCACCGGGCTTATGACCATTTCAGACAAGGGAGGGAGAGCCTTTCATTTGAGGGTTTCAACTGCGCCATGACAGATGGGTAGAACTTGGACATGAGACTGACAAGTGACTAAACCACCAGAGCATTTCACACATCAAAATAATTACTGACATTTTCTGCTTGGTAACTTCTCTAGAAATACTCAAAAAATAAGTTTAAAGACCATATTATGATACAGTTCATTAGAACCTGGTAACACTAACATCTCCCCTATTCTACTTCCAACTATGAATATTAAACTTAGGGACTGGGGTTTCTCCTTCAGCAGGCAGGCTAGACCTGATGGGACATCAGTCATGCCCACTGGCTACACTGTTCCTCATGTCTTCACCCCCTGCCTCACCCTTCCACCCAGCATGTTCCAACCTCTCTTATCTTAGAAATTAAAAATGACACCTTTCATAAGTTTCTAATAGTCATCCTAGTGATTTTTGAAAGATCTGTAAGCCCTTGTTTTTCTACTGTCCTACTCCTTACTCAAGCCTCAACTCTAATCCGTATTTCACATCATCATCATTGCCACCAAGACAAATGCTCACTACTCTCCTACAACCAACAGCACACAACTAATTGGTCACTCATGGCTGCATGTTTCTCTCTAATATCCCTGAACCACTCACCCTCAGTTTTCTTGAATGTCACTCAACTGCTCAACATTAATCACCCATACTCCTTTTGGGTGTGTTATAGGTCACTCTTCTCAGATCATTAGGAGCTTTCTCTAGAGACTCTCATCTACCCCATTTATCATCAAATATCCCTTATCCCACAATGACTTCTAATTCCGTTCCCACTCTGGAACTCAGATATCCAACTGATTAATTGGCAACTTTCTTTTGGATATTTCACATGCATTTCAAAATTGGTCTGATAACTTTATCTTTCCAAACTTCCAAGCCAGTGTCCCTCATCTCAGTAAGGGTGACATTATTCATGTGGCTGCATGTGCCAGAAATTCTGGAAGCATTCAGGAGAGTTTCCACTTTCTTAAACCCCATATCTGACCAATCACTGAGTCCTATCAATTCTACCTCCTGAAAAATTCTCTCATATAGTCACTTCTTCCTCTTCACTGTCACCCTTTCAAGTCAAGGCATCTTCCCTCTCCCCTATACTAATGTCATTACCCTCCCAGATATCTTTCACCCACCCACCCTGCCTCCTTCCAAATCATTCTCTACACTGTAAACTTGAGTAATCATTTAAAAATCCAAATAATGTTACTTTCCATGTGTAAAACCCTTCAAGAGTTTCCAACTTAATTTAGGTCACATCTTTTCATCTGTGTCCCAGACCTTCACAGTCTTTTCTAGTGACTGAAATTTTTAAAAACAGAAGACAATACCAAAGTGCTGTTGAGAATGCCTCACAATTGGAGCTTTCTCATCTTGCCTTAGAAATGCAAAGTAGTGCAGGCCATTTTGGAAAATGAATTAGGAGTCTCTTCAAAGGTGTGCATACACTTACCATACAACCCAGCAATCAGCATCCTGGATAATTACTCAAAAGAAAGGAAACCCTGTGTTCCACACAGAAACCTGCCAGCAAAGATTTACAATGACTTTCAGTTATAATTACCCCAAAAACTGAGGGTGGAAAAAAAAAACAGCCATATCCTTCATCTTGTGAATGACCTAAACTACAGTGTATTGATGGAATGGAAATAATCAGCAATGAAATTAAAAAATAAAAAAAAAAAAAAAATACTGATGCACACGAAAACATGAAGGCCATTGTGCTAAATCAGGACCTGGCAAATTAGTCTTTAGCTGAAATCTGGCTGCCACTTGTTTTTTGTAAGCAAGTATTTGTGGAACACAACCTTGCTGATCAATACATTTACTTCTGTCTATGACTGCAAAGCTGAGTTGAGTAGTTACAGCACAGACTATATGGCCTGCAAGCCTAAAACACGTACTATCTGTCTCTTACCCGAAAAATCTACCAATCCCCACGCTAAAGTAAAAGAGCAGACTCAGAGATCTACATACTACATTGCTGATGATTCTGGTATAATTCATTCTGTAAAAGTACAAGTATAGGGTCAGAAAACAGATCAGTGGTTGCCAGAATCTAGGGAAAGACTGACTACAAAGGGCTTGATGACAGGTACAATGTAAGCTTGAGTGTGGTGTCGTTATATACCGTACATATAGAAAGGACACTTTAAAAACTGTTACCCTAAGTTATACCTCAATAAACTTGCCTTTAAAAAACACATAAGCAAATGTGTACATCGCACTTCAAGTGGCCAAATACTTTTATAAGGTTTTGTTTTTTTCAACTCATATAATCCTCATAATAACATTGTGAGTCTGGTACTACTATAATCTCCCTTTTATAGAAAGAAATAACTAGATGCAGAGATGGTAACTCTCCCATAATTATACAGCCAGTTCATGGTTTAGAGCTGGGAATTGAACCTACACAGCCTGGCACCAGAGACTAATAAGGCTTACACTACCCACTCATGCGAGTTCCATACACTTTGAGAAAAAATTGAAAATACAGACTAATAGTTAAAACATTAGGAGATATATTCATTGCCAAATGCAGGGAAAAGCTTCCTTTTATTTACTGCTTAATGATTGGGGGGCGTGCTTGTTATAGCGGCTTTACTAAACAGTCCCTTCATATTTTTTTTTTTAAATATACACACTGTGAGGGTAATTTATTTAATTCTGACACTACTTTTAAAATAACATCTATTTTTGTTTATTTCTTTCATAAAAGCTGGAAAGTGTTGCAACTGAGAAACTAGCAACCACATTTATTTAGATGGCAGTAAAACACAGCCTAAGGCCCTACTTATAATTATGACAGGAGAAAGACTCATTTTGGCTTCATATGGCTTTGAGTCACAAAAACACATCTGCACTCTACTTCTCTAGAATATGTTGAATTCTGGGGAAACGAAGAGAAAGGCAACAGGAATACTAAAACAGTAGTGCTAAGTAACAGCACGCTTTAAGAGAAGAGGTCTTCGTGGCCCCAGACCTGCCCTCTCCTCTGTCTCCTTCTAAGGCAGTAGGATTTAAATAGGAATCCTGGAGATCAGATCTCACTGAAGGACTAACCCAGAAGTTCTGGGAGAAATCTTGGAATGGCCACCTGGTCTGAATCACCTGAGAGAACAAAACCCTCATGTCTGAGGACTCTCTCCACTCACCATCATCTGGAAGCCCTCAAGGATTTTACAGGCTAGGGGACAAAAGGAAAAAGATCAGGACACAATTATAATATTAATTACCAAAGAATTAAAGTTTGAGGAGAGGCTAAAACAGGCACAAGAGGCATCTCTTATCCAGACCTAAGGCTTCCTGGAAATGATAGCTAGAGCAAGTCAAGACTAGGAGGCATCAGCCTTAGGTGATCAAATCCAGAACGGAAGTGGGAATGGCATGTGTTACAACCAGAAGTCATACAAGCATGCTTTCTCCCTTCAGCACCCTACTCTCTCAAAAAAAAATGAGTGAACATAACCAGTCCAACCAGTATTTTTAAATTGTTCTTTCTACCTGAGAATATGTGCTATAAATCAAGTGTGGCCCTAGGTAGGTTTCTTATTTATCCAGGATGCTCACTCTCTGGCTTCACACTCCTACCTTGCAGTTTCTGTCTCCTGCAGGCACATGAGTCCTGGCCCTACGCATGGGAACAACTCTAGCACTGCCAGATTCAGATTGATAACTTAATTCAGCCATTGATGAAAAAAAAAAAGATAAGTCCAAGGTAAAACAAACTGGTTTTTTCAAGCATAATTTTCAATGCCAGCTCCAAAACAAATCTTACCTTGTGGAATGGGGAATAATATCTAAAATCTTAATGTAGCATCCAATGCTATTTTGTGGGGAGGAAATATGTACATTTTTCACCTCATAAACTAATTTTCATCTACATTTAAAAAAGATAAAATTCCTCCAGTATTCTGAGCCTGGTGTAGTGGCACACACCTGTAATCTCAGCTACTCTGGTGGCTGAGGCAGGAGGACACAAGTTCAAATCCAGCCTTGGCACCTAGTGAGAACTTGCCATAAAATAAAAAATAAAAGAGTTGGGATGTAGCCAGTATTAGAGTACCCCAGTTCAATACTCAGTTCCGTGCCAAAAAAAGGAAAAAAATTCCTCCAGGTTTTGATAATAAAATACATACAATTCTCATTAAGAGGTTTACAATGAACATCTAAATAGAACGCAAGCCAAATCCTTAATCTTTGAGAGTTTGCAACCAGAGAATATCACCCTGAACAAGATTCAGAATGAAATCAGTTTTACTTATGTCTGTGCACCATTAGACTTGCAAATTAAAAAAAAAAAAAAAAAATCCTAGGACATTTTGCAACTTCGGGTGAGGACCCTGAAAACAAGATCTATAATTAGTGTCTATTTCTGAAAGAAGTGGCATATTTAAAGACCACAGGCAATTAACAGCCAGGTTGTCCTGTAATCATGTACAGTAATAATTGGAGTATAAATAGGGTTTCATGCAAATCAGTTCAGACTGCAGCTATCATTCTCACTGTCTCCCGTTGTATATGGTTCAATCAGTGGAATCAGTTAGATTTAAGAGAAATTGCTTCCTGTTTTGTTATCACTGAAAAAGAATAACCAGATTGCAATATTCCTGGAAGGAAAAATCAACCAGCTCTCCATACAGTGGAATTCTGAGATGCTTTAATGGCCTTATTCACCTCTTGAATCACTGGTGATTCTAAAACACTGATGGTTTTTCTTGTACTTACATGACAGTAAGCAACATTTTTTCATTGTAAACATATTCAGTGAGGGACTCATGATTATTCTGTAAATAGTCAGTAATGGGTGGCCTCTCATTCTCCACTGAGAACACCAGACTAGAAAAAACAAGACAAGCCTCTTTCTAGGTGACTGGGAAGAGAGCTCTAGTTTACCTTGAAGGTGCTGTCCAGTTGATAAGTAGCTATAACTCATCTTGAGAAGGACTCATTTAGGCTCTTTTATCTGTTACTCTGAATATATCCAAACAATATTAAATTATCAAACTAATTTGATAGAAGAAAATGGGAAGAAAATTCTTGGCTCTGTCTGAATATACTTCAAATAACAACATCATAAATGACTACATGATCTGAGGTTTAGGGACATGCAGTATTTGTTTTAAAATAAGTACTTTTTAAAGCACAAAATAGGTGTTTGGGAAATTTCTAAACTTGACATTGTTCTTTAATTCTAACCCACTTCCCTAAAAAGTGAGGATATAGACAGTAAGCCTGGGATTGGGGAGGACAGAAGGGAAGAAGACAGGATCACTGTTTGCCTAGCAGCCTGCTAGCCTGCACACGCCTAACAGGTTAGCTCCTTGGGTGTCACAAATACCATGGAAGGGAGGATACTTTGACAGTGAGGAAACCAAATTTATTTATCCTTTGGGTGAGTAATTAAGAGAATCAGAATCTGTCCCTGATTTGACTCCAAATCCCATGTCCTTAGCCATGTGAGGTCATCTTTGTCCCAACAGACAGCTTCCTTGGGTCCCTAGGTCAGTCAATCACCCTGGTACCAGCAACAACACAGAACTATCCATGCAGTCAGTGAAATCAGAAGTTCTGTAGGCATCTGCTAGCCTACAGCCAGACACAAAGCAGTGGAGTTGACAACCAGGGATCTACAAAACAGCACTTTGTCTAAAGCATACACAAAGATCCAGTACTGAAAAAATGCTCACTCATCCCCCATCCTTCTCATATGAGTAAAACACTGACCCACTGAATCATATGACTAGTTCTGAGCTTATAATCCAGGTGGCCCTCATCTACACTTTAACCTTATATTATAAATAGTGTGCAATAAAATCTGTGACACACACTCCATTTCTCTGTGAATTACTTCATCAGACATAATTTATTTAGTTTGTACTGGTCATCATATAATTAGGTCTCAAACTCACAAATTGCAAAAACATAAAGTAAAATTGGTGTCACTAACTTTTATTTAAAGCATATATTTTCTCCTTAATTTACACAACTACCTAGATGAAGTTTTCCTAGCTACACATAATTTAACTATTAAGCCAGAATATGGGAAGAGAGGGAAATTAAAGGACTCTCCCCTAAGCATTTATAGAAAGTTTTCTTGGTCCCACAATATCCCTAAAAAGTTTCTTAAAGAGGCCTTAAAGTGAATAAATAGTTGAAAATGAAATGCAAAGTCAAATCAAAATGAATGTCAATGTTGCTCAGTTAGCAACAGCCTAGCAGCTCACCAGCTGTCAATGCTAATCATAGCTTAGTCGTTGACTCACTGTGTGACCTATAGAAGTACAGTTAACCTCACTGATTTTGTATGCCAGCAACAAAATAGCATCACAAACTCCTCGAAGGCCTGATGTGAGCTATAACTCAAAGATATTGCCGTGGCCCCACTTTGGGGGCTAAGTGTTAAATAAAAACTAAAATTAGAAGGAAGATGATAGGATGCTCTTCAGAGAACATTTCCAGCTCTGTCTGCATAATTTTAGTGCTTTGATGAAACATGCCTCTGAAGAAACAGTTAACCATATAGAGTGGTTAAGAATAGTTTCAACTGGCCTTATCTAAAATACAGAGTATTCAGAATCCTCATCAAGTTTTAGATATCAGGCACATTCCCAACACATTTAGTTGTATTTCTAGGAGAAAAACAGTCCTTCCAGGAATCTATGCACAGAGTTCTAAATAGTAGAAGCAAATGAATGATACTGTCTTTGGCATGAACCCTAACAATAAAACTCTCATCAAAAGAAATACAGCTCATTTGTCAACTAGATCAGAAACTAAATTCAGGACACGTATAATGGCTGGATGGTTAACGAAACTGTTTCTCTTCTTCTAGGGACTACTACTAGGTTGCATTGCACTGGAAATGACCCAATGGGGCAGCAAAGTGGTATAGCATGGCAGAGTGGTACAAATCAAGAGACATAGATCCCTGAATTATCATAAGAAATAGGTCCTTCACCTATACATTGAACTGCAAGGTGAGCAAGAAATAAACTTTTTTTTTTTTTTTCCTGTACTGGGGATGAAACCCAGAGGCAGTCTATCAATAAGTGACATCCCTAGTTCCTTTTATTTTATATTTTGAAAGAGGTCACATTTAATTGCTAAATCTGTCATCAAACTTTCAATCCTCCTGCCTCAGCACCCTGAGTCACTGGGATTACAAATGCACCACACCTGACAGAAATAATCTTCTTTATCATAAAGTCACTGAACTTTGGAGATTGCTTATGTCACCAGTGAGCTTACTCCAACAAATACTATGAGATATGCTTGTCACTGAAACTCAAGATTTATAATTCATCTACTTTGATACAGTTCATAAATAGTTCTGTATCTTCTCCTAATGGGTGAGGTGCCATCATTTGCAGAAAAATAAATCCATACAAACAAAACTTCAGAAAGACATATCATCAAATGCAAACCCAGAAGATGGTGCAGGGGCATTTCTGCCTTCCTAATGTTGATACTGATGGTCGCTTAAGTAGGTGGGTAGAACAAGAAGCCTATTGCTCAACTGCTAATTCTCTCTCCACCTTTGCAGATATTTTTCATGTGGTATCTAACACTACAGTCCCAATTCTGGTTGTGGAACTAGTTGGATACCACATGAAGAACATATTCACATTGTGTTCACAATAGCCAAGATAAGGAAATGACTTAAATGTCCATCAGTGCATGAATGAGTAAAGAAATGTGGCATACGCATATGTTGGAATACACCCTAGAAAAGAAGGAAATCCTGTCATTTATAAAGACCTGGATGGACCTGAAGGATATTATGCTAAGTATAATAAACCAAACATGGAAAGAAAAATTCTACATGATCTTACTTACCTGTGGATTCTAAAACAGTTAAACCCAAAGAAGCAGAGGACAATGGTTGTTACCAGTGGCCAGAGTTGGGGCGTGGAGGACAATGGGGAGGTGTTGGTCAAAGGGCACAAAGTTTCAGCTATGCTCCACAAAAGAATTTTATAAATTAACAAAAATAAAGACTGTTTAAGAACATTTGTTTTTACAACAGTTTTACAGTATGATTTTTTAAAGAAAAATCTGCTTGTAAATGTATGAAAAAAAAAAATGCCTCTGGAGATGGTAGATTATTTACTCAGGGAAAACAAACAAGTCTGGTAGCCTGAATTGACATACAAAATTAAATGCAACCTGGTAAACAGAAAGCAAATGTATCACATGATAATATCAGCTATATCAATACCCAGAAAGATTTATACTGATTTCAAGTAAACAGATATTCCTTAGCTTGGGAACCAGAAGTGTATTTCTGAGATTAAATTCTTAAAGATAGCAAGGGTGTTCAAAAATCATTTACATTCAAAGATATGGCTGAAAAGTGACACTTACATGGAACTTTTATTAAATTGTTTCTTAACTGACATCTTGTAGTAAATGTTCTACTTTATGATTTTGATTTCTCTTCATCTGATACTCATTTAAACCTCAAGTTTCTCTACCTCTACCAGTTTCTCTGTACAGTCATTAATATAAGCAAATTATATCAATCAAAAGCCCCGCTATTGTAAGAAATCTAGTGCTACATTTTTATTATACTCAATGACTAAGTCAATTTCAAATGCTAATATCCCATATTGAGAGAAGGGAAGAAATATAACTGATACTAAAGACCTGCTATGGGCCAGGCACTGTGATCAGTAACTTGTATGCCCTGACTGGTTAAATGTTTGGTGGGGAAAAAAACCTGGGAGCAAAGCAACCTTATCCTTGCTTTATGAAGAAATCAGAGTTCCAAAAATTTTCATAAACTATGCACAATAACAGGTTCGCCAAAAAATAGTCCCATTCATATAGTGGGCACATTTAGGAACCTAAATGTGTTTTCATTTGGGGAGCCATTAACATAAATCCTGAAGTAGATCTTTTTTTAACTAGAGTTCATCTTTCTGCTTTTTACTTTCCATTCAGTCTTATCTTCTGCTATTGACTTAAAAACTTTAGTGGGAAAAATAAAAAAAAAAAAAAAAAACAACTTTAGTGTCCTTGTACTACCAATAAAAAGCACCGCTCTGTTAGAATCTCTTACAAAATAATATATTGAGTGGGAGAGACTGAAATACAAATTAGAACAATGTTCTCAAAATCTCTGTGAATGAGCTGGTGGAGCACTACTGCAATCCCAGCAGCTCAGGAGACTCAAGCAGGAGGATTGCAAGTTCAAAGCCACCCTCAACAACCTAGTGAGACTTTGTTTCAAAATGAAAAAATTTTTTAAAGTTGGGAGTGGGGGCACTGAGGATGTGGTTCAGTGGTTAAGCACCCCTGGATTAAAAAAAAAAAATGTGAATGTGAATGTTAACTATTCATGCACCCCCTTGCTCTTCAAAAATCCTATCAGGGCCCACTTTATCCATTTTTACAGAAGGGCTCGGAGAATGTAATAAACTTGCCTGTAGTCATTAGGTTGCTAAGGAGCTGAGCAAGGTATTGGGGCCAGACAGACTTTGGCCAATGATCACACTCTTAGCCTGTCAGGTTGCTCTTGAAGCAAATGTGAATCAATAAGAATTTCTCTGTTCCTTGATTTTAATAAGATCACTTCTCACATTGAAAAAAAATCGTGATTTTCATATTCTGAAGCCCACTCCCTGCCTATGTATGGTGCAGGAAAGAAAAGAAGAAGAAAAAAAAGTCTTTCACATCCGGGCTTTCTGAAAGTTCTCAGTGGTTCTCAGGCTTCACCTCAGAGCCAGCTCACATAGCCCACTGCACCTCCAAAGTGGGTAATGGAAGGTACAAACCTCTCATGTGCTACAAGAGAAGGCCCACCTCAGACCTAAATAGAGCTTTGTTACATCAGTCACACCAGTGGGGTTAAAGAGAAGCCCACACTATCACATCAGTTTTTCCAGTTAGAACCTAAAAGGTATGAATTAAATGTTGAGTTTAAAAAGAAAAAAAGTTTCAAAAATGCCCTTGATCTATAATGAAAAGAATAGAAAAAAGAAAAGAAACCCCTATTCTTATTTTGTTCTCCCTGGCCAACCCCACCCTTCTCAGATCCCTGGGGAGCCCTGTTACCACCCTGACTTTCATACTCTTCATTTCGGCTCCTCAAAAGGTTTACCTGCCTTGCAAGTACTCCAAGCCATCTCCTTCTGCAAATTTCCCCTCTTCCACTCCATTCTACCAACTTGGAATTAGAAAAAGGAGCACCCTCCCCCAATGCCACCAATGAAAGGACAACCACTTTCACCTACTGTTATACTGGATAAGAGGTCCATTCCAAACTAAAAATTATTATTTTATTAAACCAACCTTACTAAATAAGTGAATCACAATCAACATGCTCTCAAATATCTCCATACTACCATAGAGGTATCTGCCTGCTACCTCCTAGGCAGGATTGAGACAGCCTCTGCCCCTTGGCATATGTCTGGTCTGAGGAGAAAAAGATGGAGATGCCCTTTGTGTTAGTCAGTTACTTAACAGTTGAGATGATAAAAAGAGAGGAAATAAATGAAAAGAATAGGAAGCCACTCCAAGAACTACTCTAAAAACCAATCTTAGATGCCTAAGGAAAGAGAGCCTGAACATGGATGCATTCTGTGACCACAAACCCTGTTCATGTGGGTGGACACAGTCAAAAGAACTCAGCAACATTCATATCCTTTCCCTCAACAACTTCATCAATGAAATTGAAGATTTGGTTCCCCACTCTATAAGAAAAAAATAATAGTAACAATCCTCTCCTGTGCTATGATGACCCTGGCACTCCCCCATTTCTTTTATTTTTTATTTCTTTACTAGGGGACTTAGCCCAGGAGTTCTTTACCATTGAATCACATCTCTAACAGGGTCTCACTTAGTGAGACTTAGGGCTTAGGGCCTCACTAAGTTGCTGAGGCTTGCCTTTGAACTTGAGATTCTCCTTCCTGAGCCTCCTGAGTTGCTGGGATTACAGGCATGTGCCGCTACACCCAGCCCCCCTATCTTTAAAACTGACTATTTGACTGAAAAGAAAAAAATTTTAGGTTTCACTTGAGTCCAGGATGGGCACTATTCATCAACGATAAACACAAGATAAATGCTAACAATGTGTTTGTAATGAAGAAAAGTGAAGGAAACAGTCAATCACCAACTTTTTCCAACCTCTGCCCCACTCCAGAAACACCAGTTGCCACAAAGGTCTCTAATCCTCACCTTAGTTGCATTGAGTCCAATGGTTAGGTAGCAGTCACATTTTATTCAATTTCATCATGTCTTCCATTAAATTTTTTTTAAAGTATACATAGCTTGGGTGGAGTGTTGCCTAACATGCTCAAGGACACTAGATTTGACCCCAGTATAGGCAAAACAAGAAAAAGAAAAAGAAAAAAACCCAGGACAAACTTCCATTTTTTTTTTTCCCCTAAAATACAAGCTACAATTGAGAATTGACTACACAGGATTTTTTGTTCGCTGGACTGCTGCTAATCACTGCTATCGCACTGTCTCATCACCAACATGTTTCAGAAGGTGTACTCATGTTTTAGAATCCACCTATTTGTATTTGGAATGCATTCCTGCCTGAGTTTTAAGAAGGAAGGCTTGTATAGGAATACCAATGACACCCAAGCCCAGAAGCCAGGAGACAGAGCACAGCAATGCGGGACAATTTTCAGGACTTGAAGTCTATGAGACCAGTGTTCTAGGACTATCCTTATCCTGGGATTCACTACCAACTCCTACTTAAAAAGAAGGAAGCTTGTCAGTTGAAACCATTTCAGAAAATTAGAAAAAATTTTTTCTGTTTTCTTTTTAAGTTGTCAATGGACCTTTATTTAATTAATATATTTATATGCAGTGCTGAGGATCGAATCCAGGGCCTCAAACATGCCAGGCAAGCGCTCTACCACTGAGCCACAGCCCCAGCCCCCATAGCGCAAGAAATAAAAACAAGAATCAATAAATGGGATAGATTCAAATTAAAAAGCTTTCTCTCAGCAAAGGAAACAATCAATAATGTGAAAAGAGAAACTACACAGTGGGAGAATATCTTTTCCACACACACTTCAGACAGAGCACTAATCTCCAAAGTTTATAAAGAACATAAAAAACCTTATACCCAAAATACAAAGAACCCAATCAATAAATGGGCTAAGGAACTGGGCAGACACTTCACAGAAGAAGATATACAGATGATCAACAAATGAAGTGCTCATCATACCTAGTAATTAAAGAAATGCAAATTAAAACCACCCTAAGATTTCATCTAACTCCAATTAGAATGGCTATTATCAAGAACACAAGCAATAATAAGTGTTGACATAGATGTGGGGAAAGAGGCACTCTTATACACTGCTGGTAGAGTTGCAAACTGGTGCAGCCAGTCTGGAAAGCAGTATGGAGATTCCTCAGAACACTTGAAATGGGCCCACCATTTGATCCAGCTATCCCACTCCTCAGTTTATACCCAAAGGACTTAAAATCAGCATATCACATTGATGCAGTCACATCAATGTTCATAGCAGCTCAATTCACAATAGCTAGATTGTGGAATCAACCTAGATGCCCTTCAATAGATGAATGGATAAAGAAACTGTGGTATATATACACAATGGAATATTACTCAGTCATAAAGAAGAATAAAATTATGGCATTTGCTGGTAAATGGATGAAGTTGGAATAGGCCAAACCCAAAAAACAAAGGTCAAATGTTTTCTCTGGTAATTGGATCATGATATAAAATGAGATGGGGTGGTGGGGGGGGAGAAGAATGAAGGAACTTTGGATGGTGTAGAGGAAAATGGGGGTGGCGGGGGGGAGGGAAAGATAGTTAGAATGAACACAGTATTATCTATGTATATGTATGATTACATGAATGGTGTGAATCTACATTGTGATAACCATAGAAATGAAAAGTTGTACCCTATTTGTGTACCAAAAGATCAAAATGCAGTCTGTAAAAATTTTTAAAAAATTTTAATTAAAAAAAGAAAAGAAAATTAGAAAACTATGCTAGGTGTGGTAGCCGTACACCTGTAATTCCAGTACTCTGGAGGACGAGACTGTAGGATCACAATTGTGAGGCCAAGCCTGGAAAACTAAGTGAAATCCTGTGTCAAATAAAATAGGAAATGGTGGAGATATAGCTGGTAGTAGAGAGACCCTAGGGTTCAATCCTGATACGAAAAAAAGAAATAGAGAGAGAAAGGGAGAAAGGAAGGAAGGAGAAAATGCAAACTCTTATATATAAAATAGAGAATAATAGTCACATTTAAGGACACAGTTTGCACAACAAAAATGTAGCCAATTAATATGTTTTCAGGGACAGATTTTCTGAACTACTGAAGTCAGGAAAATTCCTCTCCTAGAATGATTCTGATTGGCAGATCCTTTCTGAAAGAAGACAGCTGAATTAAGGGAGGCCTGTGGTCATTTTATGTCACTGGTTAATTTTTGTTTGTTTGACTGATTTTTTTTGTTTTTGTTTTTGGCCAATCCCTATAGCTATATGCAAATGACTACCCCCCAAAATATATGCTCATGGCACTGTATTAAATGGCAGGAATTCCCAAAACATAAATGCATAGTATTGAATTCTTACGCAAGTCACTGACTGAGTATGCCTTTAGTAGTTTTTTTTCAACAGAACTTGACAGCTTAAGATTCTAAATGACTTGAAGCTGCTGGTATCTATTTCACTTGGCTACTAGGGTAGTCAGGATGTCTAACTTAGGAAGGATAAATGACAAAATATTCTAGGAATCAACAGGTCCTTATTTGCCTTTAAAAATGCACCCTTAACTTGGTTGTTTGAAGGCAGTATCTTCTGTTTATTTTTCTGTAGGATCAATTATTAAAAAGGAATCAAACAAAAAATAGATGGAACAGTACTGCTAATAGAACATGCTTACTATGGTTAAAAGGCAGACACCACATACAAATTTAGCAACAACCATTAGATATCGTGACCTTTGGCACTGGCATTTTCCAGTATCGTTTCAGATAACATGCGTAAAGATGGCAAAAGTAATGTAATCTCTTAATGCCCGTGTTCCAAACTTCCGAAATAGCCTCAGCAGAATAAACATCTTTTCACTTACTTTTAAAGAACCAAGGCAATCTTTAAAAAGAAATAGTCATCAAACATGATCAATAAATGAGGAAGAAATTCTTCAGCAAGTTAGTCAGTTAATCACACTTGCAACATATACACATTACCTAAAGGTAATGTGGTCATGGTTCAGAAAGAAAAAGAAAGAGGAAAAACCTCTTCAGTACCATCCTTCTTTAGGGGAAGCACCTAAACACGAACTCCTATTAAACTTGACTTCGAATATTTCTAATGTGTTTTTAAAGCTATAATTCCCATTCAGGATATGAACTTCCTAGTATATGGTTCCCCCACCTTGTAGCACAAAGAAACAACAATGTAAGACAATCCTGGCTTAAAGGCATCCACAAAAAAGTAGAAAAACCAGTATCTTATAGATCACCCAGTTATACTTTACCACATTCCTTCATCTGCATCTTTGAACAGGATTATAACACCCAATTTGTATCACAACGTACCCTAAGGACATGGAGGAATGGAAATAGGAACCAAAGGTAATCACTGAGGTGGCTACCAGCATTTCAAGCCTGAAAAGATAAAAATCCCTCAACAAAATGGTCTTCTGGCATCAACTAGAATTATAGGAAGGCAGTGCAAAAGGGAAAAAATTTTGAAAAAAGAAAAAAAAACAACATGAGCATTGAATCATTTGGAAATTTCATACCAATTTCATGATCATGGCTTTCTTCCTCCATTAAATTCTTTACTTAATATAAGATAAATACTACATAAGGAACTAAACCTTTAAGAAATAAAATCAGGATTCAAAGTTGGGCCCTTTCTCTTCTACTTCCTTTCTGTCGCCTGCCTTCTAATAAGACAAACTTTTGGCAGGGACATAGAAGGTATCCAGACATTTTGATGAGTTAGACAAGGAAAGTCTAAATGAACAAACCCTGGCACTCATGAATGAAGCAGTCTTTTGAAACATAAAGAGCCAAAACAGAGGCTAAATAAACAATGCTCCCTGAAAAAAAAAAATCCACATTGTAAAAAAAAAAAAAGAGAGAGAGAAAGAGAGAGATACACACAGTTCTCAAGTATCATTAAGGCAGCATTCACAATTAGTAACTTTCAAATCAAACTGAGAAACTTCAACAGGATTTCCTTAAAAAGTCAGTGTGCACATGCCCCACATGCAGTTCCTCAGCAGCTTCAGGTTGCACACCATCAATACATGCAGGTTACTTACTTGCTTCCTTCGGTAATGAGTGAACTGAGAAAGTCCTAAGATGGTGCAAGCGCACCTCCTCCAACAAGAACAGTCCCTTTCACCGCCCTTTGAAATGCCATTTCTTAGCCTACGAAGGGGAAAAAAAAAAAACGAAGAACACAAAAGGAGTTCATGGGATTTTTGTCACATAACAATCCAATAATAAAGAGACTGCTGTAGGCATATGGAAAAACCAGAAAAGGAAACATAAAATAAGGAAGTACTAACATGCCACTTGTATACAACTCAAAAGTATTAACCAAAAAAACCTCGACACAGGGAATTGATTATGTAAAGTTACATTCAGATCCAACAGGAACTAAAGAAAGAAAGCAAATTAGGAGGACAACTGAGGATATTTAAACAGTACGAAGTCAAGAGAGCTGTGAAAAGAAATGTCATTGTGTATTTGACAAAACTGCATGCTGTACTTGCAAATTTGCTCAACAGCTAATCCCCTCCACATGGAGAACTGGTAGAAGTCTTGTGTCATTCAACATGACAATAAACCGCAGGCCTGCTTCAGGTTCTCTGGCAAGCGTTTATATTTCAAATTATGGTACAACTCTTTTGAGTTTCCCTTCTTAATGTAGTCCTTACTAGAGCCAAAGGCCAACAAATTTACATTTCTATCACTAGAAAGACTCCGTTTTGCAGATAGGAAGTCAACAGTACAATGCCGCATCCTTTCACCAACATTAAATTTAACTTGCTGTAATTTCTTTCATTAGGGGAATTAAAAAAAAAAAAAAAAAAAAGGCAGGGGAAGGGGATGTTCTTCTAGCCAGAGCTGACGGACACCACAATTTCTACAGCACACCTCCAGAACAAGCACTCTTACCTGCTCACTAGAAGTATTCCTCTAAACAAAGTTATGTATTGTGTTAGCTCTTCCTTCAGGCTTGTTTTCCATTACTGGACTGAATCCATTAAAGTTTTATGGAGGATTTAGAATTATTTTTTACTTCTTCAGAAACCAAAATAATAAGTTCCTAGAAATAAAAATTCCACCCCAAATCCTCTTGTCTGTTTTTATTCTGCCACACGTAAAAATAATTCCTAAAAATAATCTGATTAGAGTTTAATTTGATCTGCCTAAGACTTTCATTCACAAAAGCAGCTGGCACACCTACCTCACAGGGAGCCACCAATCCATATTCCTGCTTGGGTGGAGATGAGTCCTGTCTGAACAACACACCTTACACTCCACTGCTATCTCATAACACAAGAATGTTCTAATTCCAAAGGCGGTTTTAACTTATGACATTAAAAATCGCATAACCTCTCAATGTACATTATGATAAGTTACTTGTTCGAACATATTGGATACGTATCTCTTAATCATACTATCCTAAGTTAAGGAATGCTAGTATATAGTATATTGGAACCATGATTTTACAGAAAATTCATTTTGGATTATAAATCAGGTTCTGAAATAAAAGTTGTCATTTATTAAAATTTTATTTTTTCATCTGATCTCATTATTCCTTACAAACTCTGAAATTCTAAGGTGGCCTTTTAATTAAGAGTCTCACCAGGACAATAGTTCACATTCATACTTAGCTGCCCAAGACCTCTTCTTACCTATCCCTACTTTACATAATCATCCTCTCTTTCCCAAATTATGCAAGACCTTGGTGTATGCTGACTAGAGATTGCATTCATGATAGACCAAATCCTAGGCAAAACCTTATATCCTGAGCAGCTTTGAGAAGAAAAACCACAAACTCAGCAGGCACCATTTGTCATAGCTCATCACACCATTCAAGGAACTGCTATGAACATTCACATGGCTGCCCATCACACAATAAAGGAGACACCAGCAGCCCTGCCAGCATACTATCTCCAGGTTAACTGGGATCCTCTATCAATTGGGTACAGAGAGTAGAGTCCTAGTTCAATTTACCTAAACAATGCCCTTGCCTACCCCATCGAAACGGCAGCCAGGTGGTCCATTAGATGTGAGTGTTGTGGCTGATTAAATTTAGCTTAGTATCATTGCTTCTGTCTTGTTGATAATGTCACTGATGACCTCACAAAGGATACCACACATCAACATGAACACCTGAGGGATGTTGTATATAACACAGTCAATGAAAATGTCTCAATATCTGAGTTACTCATTCAGCCAGACAAGTTTGGAGCTAAGTTTTTCCATAAATGTGGGTTCCCTATACACTGAATTGCACTTTTTCAATTTGATTTGTCTGAGACCAAAACTTGCAAAAGGGGATATTTTCATGTATATTTTTCAATTAGCCACTAACACTAGTGAAAAACTGCATTCACATATTGCCAGAATTAGCAATATTGTTGACTATAATCAATTAAGAGTTTCCTTTTTAGATAGTTTCATAAAATTACTTATGCTTAAGGGATCGTTATTTCTACTCTGTTCAAATCCTTCCATAAGATCATCTAGCTAATTATAATAAATAAATCATGCTCACAAGTATTTTAAAAACAAAAGCACAGAATCAATCAGTTTAATCTGGCTCTTCTAAGATAATCATTACTTTTGTTATTGCTATGAATATTACAATGACAATAGCTGCCACCTATTGAATGTGTGCTAGGTAATCACTATTATGCTTTTAAATTTTTGCACGTCAGCTCATTTCACCCTTGCTACAATTAATTTGATAGGACTGGGTTGTAGTTCCGTGGTAAAGTGCATTCCTGGCACATGCAAGATCCTGGATTGGATCACTAGCACTGCAAAATAATAATCATAAAATAATTTCATAAAAGAGGCAGCTGTGGTTCAGAGGAAGGAGGGAGTTTTCCTGAAGTCACTCTCTACTAAGAGAAAACCATGACTGAGTCCAGGCCTCAACCACCGGGTGGTTCTTTCTGCCCTACTTTTGGTCTCAAAAAGTAACTTCCCCCATGTGCTACACCATAATTTGCTGTCACTCCCCAAAAAAGGCCCTACTCTCAATCACCCAAGGTCTTCAATCCCTCAGCATTCAGGTTTCTGTTTGAGGCAAGGAAGAAACCTGTAGCAAATCTTCATTAGCACCTTCTGCCAGATAATTAAGAACCCTGTCTTAATGTTGAAAGAAATTTAAAATAATATAAATATGAATTATATACTGTGGACATGTACTGGTTTTCATTCCCTTGTAAGGAGAAAAGGGTTCAAAATGATTACAGTATTTCCTTCTAGACAAAAACCATGAGGGGAAGTTAGCAAAGAGCGAAGCCAAAAATATTGACACATCTTCACCTTTTGCAATTCAAAGTGCAAGAAAACCACACGGAGAGGATGATCCAAAATTAAAATTAGCTTAGTTGTCAATAGCTCAGTGCCCATATTTTGCAGCCTACTATATTGTCTCAGGATTGGCTCTGACTTAGGCAGAACAGTTCTAATTTCTTGCAAGGAGAACACTAGCTCAATTGGCAAAACCTAAAAAACAATGCCCCTCCTCTACATTTATCAACTGCCTCAAGGAGTTTACAATCTATTTGTACAATGAAATATCAAAGCCTGTCTTGTAACTATGTCTTATAACAACTTGTGTTATACTGCAAGTTATAAATACTCTGGTAGAAAGGAAAGTAAGGTGCTATAACATTGTAGTGGAGCAAGCGATAATTCTGACTAAAAGAACTAAGAACACTTTAAAAAGAGGATACCTGAGAAGGAGCTTGAACAACACAAAAGGTTTTGGGGAAAGTGAGTGAAGAAAGGGCTGCCTAGAGAATGACTATTTGAGGAGAGGAAGTGCACTGTGGCAATATTGCAGAGGCATAAGGAGTCATCCAGTTTGGTTGGAGAAGATGTCCAACTGGAAAGAAGGTTTTAAGAAGCATCCCAAGGCAAGAGAGATGACAACTCTACATATGTGAAGTAAGATATTACATATGTGAAGTAAGATAATATCCTGGTGGCAGGTTGAGGCTGTAGATCAAAGAAGCAAGGTGTTTTGTTCCATTTCTCGGATCTATAAACAGTGTTCAAGTAGATTTTTGTGTTGAAGCTTGAGAAATACCACAATTAGAGGGCAATGAAATAGTTCCATGGGATAGGACAAGCGCCTGGTTTAAAGCAACATTCAAAAGTGCAAATGCAAAGATCAAGGCTTTGCAGAAATCTTTAATGAAAGTACCCAAGTTGAGACCACAACAGGACCTGACAAGTGACTACAGAAGGAAGTGGAAAGAACTGAACACAATAAGGGGTGTTCAGCCCAGGTAGCTGGAAATTGGCCCTCATGTTACAATATTAACATCTAGAAGTAAAAGAAGGTTTAAGAAAGAAAAGGAGCTCAGTTTGGAAATGAGGAAATTTGAGATCTTGAAGAAAATAACAAACAGTTGGCTATGTGGGTTTAACACACAAAAGTCATGACAGCGAAAGGTGGGACTCAGGAAACTTCGGCCTAGAACTGACAGGTATTACTGCTACATAATAAAATATAGTTTAGTGTTAGTAAACAAAAACTAGATTTGCTACTTCTCGAGGTCTGCTGGCCCATGTTTCCTACTGACTACTGCAATTCTCCTGGCTCACCTGAGCTCCTAGCTGTCCTTTTCTTTCTTCTAATATATATATATTTTTTAGTTGTAGGTGGACACAATACCTTTATTTTCTTTTTATGTGGTGCAGAGGATCGAACCCAGGTCCTCATGCGTGCTAGGCCAGTGCTCTACCATTGAGCCACAACCCCAGCCCCTTCCTTTTTTTTTTTTTTTATTTTGATTCCTTTTAGTAATACATGACAGTAGAATCTATTTTGATATATTTATACAAGCATGGAATATATCTTATTCTAATTAGGATGCCAGTCTTGTGGATGCACACAATGGTAAGATTCATTGTGGTGTATTCATATATGTGCATAAGAAAGTTGTCCTTTTAGGACTTTCATTGTAGACAGAGTGACTTCAACAATGAGAACAACAGCTCTGATCTATTTCATACACATAATTGCTGAGTGTCCCCCATCCCTGCCTCCTTCCATTCAGAGGCCAGGATGCTACCTGAGCTCAATCACATATTTGAAGAACTTAACTCACATTTTAGTAATAACTACCAATTGAAAAGTACAGAAGTTCTCAACAAGAAACCGCAAGCAAACTGACTGCAGCACATGTTCTGGTTCCTGAATTCTCTAGAGACTACTCAAGTTCCTCTTCCAGCCTTCCTATCCTATCTTCTTTTCCCCAGCAGCCTTACTCTTCAGGATGGAAATTTAGTATAAACAAGAATTCATGAAAATGTATTTATCATTCAACTGTGGGAGAAGTCCTGGGCGCCTTCAGTTTACAAAATTCTCCCATCCTTTTGGCTTCTTGTGTAGAAATCAGGATGATCTTTCTGGTCTCCATGATGACCTTCCTGATCTCTATTAATTAAAGGAAAAAAAATGAGAACTTCTCAGGAGTTTGACTCTTCTGCCAGCATGAGTCAGCAAGTTTGTCTCCATCTTTTATAACTGTGATCAATGGGAAGAAAAAGTAGAACTTGAAGATCGTATTCAGAGTAATAGTTCGACCAGCTTTGCAGTCCTTGAGACATGGGTTCCTAGCAAGAAATAAAGGTGTTCTGTGGTTTCCTGATTCCATACACTGAAAAATCCAGACACATGAGGCATATCAAACATAAAATAAAATCCCAGAATATAACCTAAAGGTATCATGTGCTACATCACTATGTCCTTTACAAACTAAGCCTACAAGCAGATCCAAAGTAGCAATAATTCCTTACACGTTAGTGGCACAGCCACCTGCACCTTGTAAATGGGCATGGAAAATCGCCTCCTCATCTATTTTGAGTCATGTGCACTGTCACATCATGAGGACCAATCAGGGGGCCAAGCCTCATGGTCCACCCACATATAAATCTTATGACTTGTAAGACAAAGGTACATGAAATCTTACAAAATAAAAGTTCAGGACCTCATCAGAGAAAGTCCTACTCAGTAAGTCTATAATCATGGACCCTGACAATAAGTACCCAGCAAAATGCAAGGCAACAAAGTGAACTCAAAAGCATCTCCCCACCCAGCAGCCAATTTTTAAATGGAAAAGTCAAGATTTCTTAGTACCTTGAACTAGATGTTTTAACAAAGCAACCCTCTATTATTCCAATTAATAGGAGTCAGATGCTTTGTATAATTCTCCTTAAAGAAGTACCTCATGGTTCAGACACATTAAACACACACTAATCTAGTGCTCACACAGACCAGTAACAATCAAAATGCACGATGAACTAAGCATAGAAGAGGTCCTTCCCTTTCCCCAAAGTTCACCCTACAGCAGGGACAATGATCAGTTCTGCCTGTGATGCTTCCCACCAGTCAAGCAGATAGGCACTTCCACCACATACCTCTTACATGGCAGTTCCTACAGAAACACACAGAGAGCCTTCCAGCACGCTTCTGAAAGTTGTCAGACATAAATGAATGAAATATCCAATATTAAAGGCATATCAGCCTGTTCTTAAGAAACAGAGGAGTCCTAGACCATAAAATAAGAATGAATCATCTGTTTTTGTTGATCTCTGGTTACTTTAAACATCTTTTAAGAGAATTTAGGCCAAGACTTTGTAGGAAATAGATGCAAGAGTTACAAGAAACGACCCCAATGGAAAGAAGTAAATGTGTCAAATTCTGAGAAAATAGCAGACACCTATCCTTCAATTACCCTCAGTTATAAAGAACATACACTGAAAAGGATATTAAATGACAAATAAAAATGCTTTTCAGAGGTCACTGAGAAAAACATTTCCCTGATAGCACAAGATAAAGGAAAGAACAAAGGAAAAGTCAGAAGGAAAGTTACAAATATAAAAAATCTTCAGATTTTGGATATATAAAATGTTGGTGTATGACTGATTAGGAAGCTAAAAAGCATGCTCACATAAAGCTGGTAGAGAGTCAAACACTGGCTTTATTCCCAGTGTCCACACACAACCAGAAGGCCTTCAGGGAAAGGCGTGTTCCTCTAGTTCCAACCCATTTCTCCAGGGAATCCTGTGTCAGAAGGGCAAAACCCAAGTATTGAGGAGCAAGGAATCTTAATAAGAAAAGATAATTTTAATAAAGAGAAAAAAAATGACCAAAATCATAAAACAAAGAGAAAGTGAAAGATAACAAACACTATTTATATCAATTCACACAATTTCAAGACAGAAAGTACTTTGGAAAAAAGTTTCCTACTAGTCTCCCTGGGCCGCCTAAATTTAGGTCAATTATATCAGTTTAGGAGTGAAACCACAGCTGTGGATGACTGAAAAAGAGGTCAGCCCAGGACCACCCCTCAGCCTCAAAGGAAGGCAGGAGTCTGGGAGCTCGACAGGAGGGTTGGCCAAAAGAAGCTGAGCTGGTTTCTGAGGCTCAAATCAGAGTTCAAACAGTGTAAGGAACAAAAATAAAAGGAGAAAATAAGGTCAATAACCACTTATAGTGAGCTAATCGAAAGTCTCTGAAAATTTTGTCTCAAACATTATTATAGCTTTTTGGTGTGCAATTTTTGTTTTAAGTTAATATACAACATCATAATCATTAACCAAGCATTTATTTTGAAGTCCTCCAAAATGAAAATATATCAAAAGGGCAGGGGCCTTAGAGGAACACAAGGACACACACTCACATTCTAGTTGTCATTTATTAAGAGCCAATATTTTACAAATCATATGCTGTTTCCGAGGCCAGATTATTTACTTGCATGTTCTACCATTTCTAAAATAAACTCTGGAATTACAGAGTCAAAAATTTTACCCTTTTTCCTTATTTTCATGAGCTTCCCCTTGGGATTACAAGAAATCAATGAAGCCCATCTCAGCTAATAATAAATTTGTAATCATTAAGTACAAATGATCATAGTTTAATTCATAACAGAATGGTTTCTGTTGTTATTTGCTTTCCATAGAATTGCTACAAAATCATAATGATAGCTCATGTGGGTAAATTTGTTTTCCATTTAAAATTCATTTTAAAATCAAAATTAATATATCTTCTTCCATCCTAGATAAATTCATGGATATTTTTGCTTAAAGTTGTAAAATCCTATTTTTAATATTCATTAAAATATACTTCTGCCTTCTTTGTTTATCATATATATAATTTGGGGTAACTCTGAGAAGCCTAAAATAAAATGGCCCTCAAAAGTAAAATCCAAGAACATTCCTTGCTGAAAATGCCCACCCCTTATAAAAACACAAGACAGGTTGAGAACTGAGTATACAGTGTGCGTAGTATGGGCAGAAACAAATTTGTACCTATAAATCAACTAACAGGAAATGTCTGACTTAGCATTAAAAAGAGTACCCTAGGTATAGAAAACACTGGTTCTGCCCTGAGGAAAAAGGAATATCATCAATGGATCACACCAAAAACGTTCATTAGTCAGACTAATCACACTAGTCCTGTGCTGCTTCTTTTAGTTTTTCTACCCTTTTATATTACACCTACTACTAGATTAGGAAAACAGGTGTCATTCCCGTGACAACTCAAATCCTTTCTCAGATTTTCCATGAAATCAATTATAGAACTGACTTCAGTAACTGAGAAAAATTGATTTATTTTGTTATAGAATATATTGCATACTAAACAATAGACTGCAAAACTTGGTGCAGTGGTGCACACCCACAATCCCTTACTCAAGAGGATGAAGCAAGAGGACGCCAAATTTGAAGCTAGTGTTGGCAAGTTAGAGGCCAGTCCGGGTACCTTACCGAGACCCTGTCTCAAAATAAAAAATAAAAAGGGGCCTGGGGTTGCAGCTCAGTGGCAAAGTCGCCTTGGTTCAATCCCCAGCACAACCAAAGAAGAAGAAATCTGTCCCCTTTACCATATAAAGTTTGTGGTTTTGAAAGGTTTAAATGAAACAAAATTTGTTCAGAGAAAGGGGCACCTCAGATAATGAAATTCTAGTTACCTAGATCTGAATCAGACCTTACCTAGATCTTACTATTTATAGATTTCTAATATGTTATACTTTTATTAAACAGCACTATGAATTAGGAACGATTACTGAATATAAACATTTTTCTTTGAAGACAAAATAGTTAAAGGAGCTTCAAAATTATTGTTCTGAAACCTTTTGAAATAGCTTCAATGTAGAAGGTGTGAGAATTATGTTTCATATATAAGTACAAACAAAATTTCAAAATGTTGCCTTTTCTTATAACCTCAAAATCCAATGTCAAACGGATGCAAACCCAAGTAAATACAATTTTCTAATACTAGACAAAGGTGCCAAAAATATGCAATGGAGAAAACATAGCCTCTTCAACAAATGGTGCTGTTAAAACTGGAAATCCATATGCAACAGAATGAAACTAAATCCCTATCTCTCAACCTGCACAAAACTCAACTCAAAATGGATCAAGGACCTCGGAATCAGACCAGAGACCCTGCATATTACAGAAGAAAAAGTAGGTCCAAATCTTCAACATGTCGGCCTAGGATCAGACTTCCTTAACAGGACTCCCATAGCACAAGAAATAAAAGCAAGAATCAACAACTGGGATAGATTCAAACTAAAAAGCTTTCTCTCAGCAAAGGAAACTATCAGCAATGTGAAGAGAGAGCCTACAGAGTGGGAGAAAATTTCATACTTCAGATAGAGCACTAAGTTCCAGAATATATAAAGAACTCAAAAAACTCTACACTAAGAATACAAATAACCCAATCAACAAATGGGCTAAGGAAATGAACAGACACTTCACAGAAGAAGATCTACAAGCAATCAACAGTTATATGAAAAAATGTTCAACATCTCTAGTAATAAGAGAAATGCAAATCAAAACTACCCTAAGATTTCATCTCACCCCAATTAGAATGGCGATTATCAAGAATACAAGCAACATTTACAATAAAAAAAAAAAAAAGAAGAAGAAGAATACAAGCAACAATAGGTGTTGGCGAGGATGTGGGGAGAAAGGTACACTCATACATTGCTGGTGGGGTTGCAAATTAGTGCAGTCACTCTGGAAAGCAGTGTGGAGATTCCTTAGAAAACTTGGAATGGAACCACCATTTGACCCAGCTATCCCACTCCTTGGCCTACACCCAAAGGACTTAAAGTCAACATACCACAGAGATACAGCCACGACAATGTTCATTAGCTGCTCAATTCACCATAGCCAGATTGTGGAACAACTTAGATGCCCTTCAATTGATCAATGGATAAAGAAACTATGATATATATATACATACAATGGAATGTTACTCAGCCATAAAGAATAATAAAATTATGGCGTTTGCAGGCAAATGGATGAAATTGGAGAATATGTTAAGTGAGATAAAACAATCTCAAAAACCAAAGGATGAATGATCTCCCTGATAAGCAGATGATGACACATAATAGGGGGTGGGAGGGGGGCAAGAATGGAGGAAGGAGGGACTGTATAGAGGGAAAAGAGGGGTGGGAGGAGTGGGGGGGAAGGAAAAAATAACAGAATGAATCAAAAACTATTACCCTATGTAAATGTATGACTACACGAATGGTATGCCTCTACTTCATGTACAACTGAGAAACAAGATGTATCCCATTTGTTTACATTAAAAATAAATAAAAAGATGCAAATTTTAAAAAAGCTAGCTGAAGAGTACATAGAGGTTAATTACACTGTTCTGTCTACTTTTGTACAGTTTGCAATTTTGGGTAATGATTTTAAAATGCAAATATGTAAATAATGGATTAATGTATGTGCTGATTTCATTACTGAGAACATTTAAATTTAGTGAAATTTTTTAAAAAATACAATGTCAATTGACTTTCTTAGTTTTTATTAGTTGTTTTTATCACTGATGAATAAGAAGGTTTTTGGAAATATTTATTGAAGATAACTGATAAAATCCTGAATTCATTTTTTAAAAACTATGAGTTTTAAGATAATTAATTTTAACACAATAGTTTCACTTAATTTACTTAGTAAAACAATTACTTCTAAGTCTGAATACAGCTCTATTACAAACAATACTGCACAAATACTTAATGTTCAAGTCATGACTGAGAAATGTAACAGAGACCAAAAAGTATGTTGTGGTGGGGAGACTAGTTTCTCTGTTTCCTTGAGATTGAGAATATCCCCAGGAAACAAAGTCAACCACATTTTACATCCTGTATTCTTCTTTACCCTGTGGTCTACTGAAATTTACATTTAAATTCATTTCTCTACATAGCTAATAATCCAAATGTGTGGATGCATAAATTGCACACATAATGTATATTTGCAAAGACAATCTGAGATGTACTAGAGTCAAAACAATTAGGTTTTGTATTACTTTGCCAAATGATTGCACTCCCTAAAAATGTTTGACTCTTTAGGAAATAAGTATCAGAAACAGGAGATAGCAATCAAATTAATTCAAATGGCAAATAATCACATTCAAAAGTACTGGCAAATAGCCAGGCTCAGTGGTGCACACCTGTAATCCTAGTGGCTCAGGAGACTGAAGCAGGAGGATCTCGAGATCAAAGACAACCTTAGCAAAAAAAAAAAAAAAAAAAAAAAAGAAGCACTAAGCAACTCAGTGAGACCCTATCTCTAAATAAAACACAAAATAGATAAATAGATAGGGCTGTGGATGTGGCTCAATGGTTGAGTGCCCCTGACTTTAATCCCCCATTACCCCACCAAAAAAAGTACGTCCAAACAATATAACACTCACTAAATGCTCCATCCCCCTCACCACCACCCATTACCAGTAAATGATGAAATATTCTGTTCTTTCACCTCTGCAAAAATAATGAGCATAGCTGTATTTTAATCTCAAACATCTGGGCTGAAACATCTTGATCACAAAAACTTATTCTCTCCTCTTGAACCAAGCATCCTCCCCAACCCTCTCCTTTTCAAAATTTTTCTTTTCTTCTGTAGAAAGTCTGGCATATACCATAAGTGGAAAACATTCAAACACTGGTCTATAAACAAGTCCAGGCACTGTGCATGAGATACTATGTACCAAGGTAGCACAACTAATGGCACAGCAGGTGCAGTGTAAAATTTACATACCATAAAGAGAGGACAAAGGTTCTACTCAATATTCTTCCTAGAGCAGTCACTGATTTAAAAAGATGAAAAGAACTCTGTGTTCTTTCAGTTCCCAAAAGACCAGATTAAAAGATAAAATCACCAGGGGGTATTCTGGAAGGCCGATTAGGAAGACTTCCCTTTCAATTCTTTCTCTTTCACTAACTTCCTCTGTGACTTCAAGTAAATTATTCAAACTTGCTGATTCTCATTCCAACTGTAAATGAGGTATTCCAGAAAATGTCTAAAGCTACTTTACTTAACATCTTAAGATTTTATTATTTTATGATTTTTCTTCATTCATTATTTGTGTTGGAGGCGGGTATCCCCATGCACCAAAGGTAGGGTTATGTTTTGGGTCTTGAGGGTGCTAAAAGCCTTTATCACCAACCTGTGGTGCTACTGGGAGATGATGGAACCTTAAGGAGGTAGGGCCTAGTGGAAGGAAGTTTGATCCCTGGTCTTGTGCCCTTGAAGAAGATATTAGGTCCCAGTCCCCTGTCCCTCTCTACCTCTTTTTTACTTCTTAGGAGTCATGAGGAAAACAGTTTTCTTCTGTCATGAACTTCAACCGTGATGTCCTTCCTCATTACTGGCCCAAAAGAAAAAGGGTCAAACAACCATACACTGAAACCATGAGCCAAAATAAATCCTCATTGAAGTTGATTTTATCAGATATTCTGTCATAGTGACAGAAAGCTGACTAACACAGGTGGCATTCTCTTGCTGCCCTGTTTATTTAGCACTGTTGTATAATTAAGGCTTACATTCATTCTTTCATTCAATAATTATTTTCTGATAATCTAGCATGTGCCAGGCACTGAACATATAACTAAAACAAACACAGAATTCCTGTCTTCCAAGAGTTTATATTTGAGTGGAGTTCAGTTTTGAAAAAAAAAAAAAAAAAATCCTAAAGTATTTTGGATTAAAGTGTTTCAAAAATGCACATCCCACCACTTTCCCAGTTTTTCTTCTTAAATAGAAAATATTAACAATGAATTCAGTAACTAATGACTTAAAAGTCATCTATACTACATGCTATTGTAGGGTGATGCCCTGGGGAACAGTTTAAAAGACAATGCTATTAGCCCCTTCATTATGCAGCCTCAACTCAGACTGCTCCCATCTGAATTCTTCCTCTATCTGCTTTATGAGATTTTTCCTATTTCTTCCAAACTATCAGGCTGATGATACTTTTTCATGTTGATCTTTGAGTTCTCCTACTCATTTATAACTTATTTTCACTGTGGTTAAAGAAAAAAAATAAAAAGAAAACCAAATTATCTAAAACTGCACTTCAAATACAAATAAATACCTCAAATAATGCAGAAGGAGCTACTTACCTACATTTGGATTTTCAACATTCTGGCTCTAAGTATTCAGGGGACTTTCTCTCCCTTCTTGCTTGTATTAGAGGTTAAGGGATTTACCAGATAACTTATGGATTTTGCTGTACATGCTATGGATGAAACAAATTATCCATGACTCTTACAAAGATTAGGAATTTCAAACCAGATACATGTACCTAGTCCAGGCATTAAAAAGCAAATTCATATTTCAAACCCTACCACATGATCTTAGGGAACAAGACAGCAAGACTCTTCTTCTTCTCTTCTAGAACCAATTAGAACATTTTTTTCCATGCTTTCCTGGATTTAAAGAAAAGTTTACCAATACATGAATGACAAAAATAGATCTTCTACTCTGAAAAAAACACAATTCCTTGTTGGAAACTGCCTTATGGAAAACACACTTATCATTAATTAGACAATGATAAAAATTGTACCTTGTTTGAAATAAACCAAAACACAAGTTCCACCAAATACTGAGGAAAGCATCACTGAAGGACCTTCCCTAAGAAAGAAGCTGGAAGGAGGGACACTGGTTCTGGAAACATGCGTTCATCCAGGAGGACTGGATGACTGCTGGATCCCCTGCACAGCTCCAGGAACTGAGGAGTCCCTGCTCACATGGGTTGGGGAAGACAAAAACTAAGCATGTGAACAATAAATTTAAAAAGTTTATATCTTCAAAATGACAAGTGCAATGAAAAAATAAGATGAATAACAAGTGAGAGAGTAATTGGGAATGGAGAAAGCTGCTTCACATAAAATGTTCACAGCAAAATGTAGTTTCAGAGGAGAGACCAGCACACAAGCCTCTGACAGAAGGGTCTCCTGAGAGGCAACAGGCTGCAAAGATACTTGGCATGCACACACTGGGCCTCTTGGGAAACTGAAAGGCCGCCGTAACTGCAGCAGAGTAAATGACATGGGCAGTATGTTCCAGCCAACATCAGAAAGCCAGACAGGTGCCAAGTCACATATGACCTCCTCCCAGCAAGGTTTTTATTCTGACAGGATAGAGATAAAAAGTCAATGGAAAGTTTTAATCACACAATGATCCAAAAGGAGAGAGAGAGAGAGAGAGAGAGAGAGAGAGAGAGAGAGAGAGAGAAAGAGAGAGAGAGAGAGAAGAGAGAGAGGAGAGAGAGAAAAAAGAAAGAAAGAAAGAAAGAAAGAAAGAAAGAAAAAAGAAAAAAAAGGAAGGAAGGAAGAAAGAATAAAGAAAAGAAGGAAGGAAGGAAGGAAAGGGCGAAGGAGGGAAAGTTGCATTGTAGAGGGTAGATTTAGAATAACAAATAAAAGCGTTTGATTTTTCCTTACAGACAGTTAGCTATCTTCTTGAGCAAACACAAGTATGAAAAAAAGGACATAATGAAGAGAGAAAGAGTGAACAAATTAGATGAGAAAATAGCCAAAAATCACAAACCACAATGAAAAACAGGATCTACAGCGGGAAAACAAACACTTAGGGATAACCTCGAACACAAATATCTACTAATTCATGTACCTGAAAGATCATTCCATTTCATTCTGACTGACAAAGCAGGAACAACGAACTGTGTCAACTGAAAGCGTCTCTCAAATACCAACAGGCAAAGTGATTTCTCTTCCCGCTTGGGCAGGTTCTATGTACAGGTGACTCTCCACACATATACACATACATACTCAATATAACTTGAACTGATTTTGAAACTAATTTGGAAAAGAATCCTGAGTCATATCTCAACAGGCAAAAGGCATCCAGGACATTTCCCACCAACACCAGGCTAGGAAGCTAAGAATTTGTGTGAAACTTATTGACCCAGCTGATTCTAGAATTAGTGAGCAAGAGAGACTGCATATGATTAGTTATTTATATTTATGGATTTGAATTTTAAAGAGAATGCCTGGCCTATCCCCATTTTGTTTCATAATTTTCCCCCTGTTGGAGACTAAAGAGCAACAGTCAATTGCTTAAGTGTTGGCATCACACTGGAAACTAAAGGGCCGTGCATTTCAATTCCAGCTCAAGAAACACTCTGGCAGAGCGGATGCAATTCACTAGACCCCAGTGGGCTAGGTTCACACTGTTGTCAGTCAAATCACACAGCTGATGGAAATCAGCAGAGCACATTAGCAATTTATACTCAACAGCCTCTCCTCAATGAGAAATTTCAAGACAATGTTAAGGGAAACTCAAAGTTAATCCAAAATATTTAGCTTATAGCGTGAGCCCCTGTTTTTACCATGAGGCAGTCAGGGGGCAAGTGACTCACAAAATGGCAATTCTAATAGGATTCCTGTCAAAACTGCAGGTTCCAATATCCACATGACCACCTTCAGGCCTGACCTGACCCAGTGCACTTCTGCCGACTCCCTTGGCCATTAGTTTGGCAGCTGCCAGCAACATAATTTGTTTATCAGACTATGTTCTGAGCAGCTGAGTGCTCTGAGATTACCACTGGAGGTGTCAGCTCATCTTATGACAGTCTCGGCCTCAACAAAGCCACCTACCTGACTTCTCTGGACTTCAGCTTCCTTGCACGGAAGATCAAGATCTGTACACACCCCTCTTTGTGGCACTGCTGGACCCCGTAGCCCTGGCCTTCTGCTCTGGGGGTGGGTGGGCCTCCCATTTTCCCACCCACTGGACAGTGAGTCCATTCACCATGCTCAAAAGACTGCCCTCAGCATATCCCCACTCCACTCTGACTGAAAAGGCAACAATTTTATGATGTTAAATATTATAATAAAGTGAAGAAAGGTCTAGAAATATGTGCATATTATTAAATTAGTTAAAAATTCTAAATGTCTTTATTGCTTAGGAATTAATTCTGGGTAACGATATAATTGGCAAATGATGAGGAAAAAAAGTAGATAAAACAGTACCTGTGTGTTTGTATATGTGTGTGTGTGTATATATATATACATATTTCTGTTTAAAGTACACGTGCATATCCATACAAACGCACATGTGAAAACTAGGATATCCCCCCCCCAAAAAAAAAAATGTTTAAAATCTCATTTTGAAAAGTAGGGTTGTAAGTCGTTTTTATTTTTCTCCTTATATGCATCATCTTCTGGATTTCTAAAATGAACATGTATTATTCTTATAATAAGAAAAAGCTGGTATATGCATATATGATAGAAGTACAAAAAAAAAAGTAAGAACTCTAAAGAGCAGCATGCAGATGGATAGCTGACATTTGACTAAATCCCATATCTTCTGACCATTACTTGAGTGATTTTTCTGTTACACAACTTTTCTTGTCTTTAATGAATAAACGACCCACATAGAAAAAGGAAAAAGATACACTGCCTTTGCAATTTATTAGGAATCTTGGAGCAAGAACTGGAAAATGTCACAGAATTATCTGCCTTATTCTGAAGAATGCAGAATCTCCACCCTAACTTAGAATGAATTTGCCTTGAGCATCAGACACAATAACCATTTAAACCTGAGTTAAACTGCACCTCAACTATCCCTATATTTTTAAATATTGTACATTTCATCCTCCAGGGGATTTAACATTACCACAACACATCAAATCACTGCAAAGCTCATCAAACTTCCTGGACTTGGTTGTTCTCCAACATCCAGCTACATACATACAGAATCTCTTCTGTCAGCAACACACCCAGGGGAATCCTGCACTGAGCCAAGCCCTAAAGGAAGCCCACAGATACACAGAGAAAGGAGCGTGCACCCCCAAAGGGAGCCTACCTTCCTTCTCCCTTCCCAGTGACAAGGCACTACTCATTTGCAGGACACAGCCACTCCTCTAGGCACAGTCAGCATCCTGCTGGTCACAGGTGCTGTTCTGACATATTCAAATGACACCACTGTCATGTTCAGGAAAACAGTCTCTGCCTATCTCTCACGGTTAGTGCATCAGACACCAACATCCCTAGGTTGAACTGCAGCTTAGCCACTTATGAACTGTATGACTATGAGCTTTAGTTTCCTCAACTATACACAATCTCATCAATGTCAAAAGTTATACAGAATCTAAGAGAATGTAAATTCCTCCATCATCATAGACTCCCACTGCTAAGATTCCTGACCACCTACAATGAGCTCTAAACCTGGCCAACTGTCGACATTTGCAGTGCAGAACTGGTCAACATGGAAGACAGTAGGTAGAACAGGAACAAAATCAGCCCAGCCTTACAGAGCAACAACCCTGCTTTGGCCTCCGCCAGCACTTGCTGGACTACCTGTGCACTTCAGGCTCACAGGCTGGGGTAGCAGGTCTCTTCCGCATTTTTCTAGCATCTCTCTCCAAAACAAACATTCAAACAGAATAGATACTCTGATTTGTAGAGTAAATAAATCCGTATAAAGTCCAGCATCTAATGCAGATCTGGGCCACGGGTCACCTATTACAGAGGTCAGGGGAAGGCAGTCAACTTTCACTTCAGGTCAGGCTCCTATCACGTGGAGTACAATGTTTATATCTCTACTGCTAGTAGTTGAGTTAGTTGGCAGATTTTTTTAAGATCCCCTGTAACAGCCTAACCAAAGGTTTGTGGCCTGAGTTCACCCAAGTCTCTGGGACAACTACATCCCACAAGAGTGGCTTTTCATCCTCTATTCTGAATAATACTCCTTGGTATTTATTTTCAGTTCAGAGAAGCTGGGTTGTTGCTGATTCTATCACCAACTCTGCACCACCTCCCTTGGGAAAAAAAGTTAAAATAAAACCAAAATGCCACAAAAGTAGTAAAACAATGTTTCCTTTTTTTTTTTTTTTTTTTAAATCATTGCTTTTTCAAGAATGTGTTCCTTTGAGAGTGATACCTCAATTTCAGGATATAAACACACATATCATGGCTTTGGTTAACCCTATAGCACGAATCTGGAAACAAAGGTCAATGATTTCATCTTAAAGTGCCGAAATGGGTCCTGCTTGGTCACTCATTCAGAGCATGCCAACCAGAGTCCAATCATGCCCTATGTCCTCCAAGCCACCAGTACCTCTGTCACATGATCCCTTTCATTCCTCAGACTCCTCAGACTCCTCAGCCACCTGCTATCCACCCTTGCCCTCCCCATCCTATTACTCTCCAACCACCTGCAGCGAGTCATCCCTGCCCCTTATTTCCAGTTTGCCCATCCCCTTATTAAATTCATATTGTTGGTATCTGATTTATATTCTTTAGTTTTCTGTAACATGGAATTAATTATTGTGAGAGCAAAAGGAAACTGACATTTAAAGAAACCCAACAAGAACCCGACTTTTAACCAAAATACCACCAACCCTTGCTCTACACACCAACCCTTCAGTTGTAAGTGGGCACTGGGAAGAGCTATCAACTATATTTCAACACACTAAAAAAACACATTTGTTTGATGTTTTTATTTCTTTGAATATATGACTGAAAAAGTTAATGATTACAACTCATCATAAAGCAGTGACAACAGGGAACAAAATCATTCAAGCAAATAAAAGTCACTCAGTAAAAAAAAATAAAAAAGCACAAATTGGCCTTCCATCCTGATTACTCAGTCACATAGACACCAGATATTTCCTGAATTTATCCTCTACTTTATCAGGACATTTTCCTCTATTGTTAAAAAGGAAGTAGAAAAGGGACATATAAAATACATTTTAGATTGCACAAAAGAAGGCAATAAACTCAAATATGTACTGCACTTTCATCTGTTTGACAAAATGAATTAAGCGCCTACTATGTTAAATCTGCAAATGAATATTGATGGTTTCTGCCCTGAAGGAACTCACAGTTTAGAAAAGGAGATTCTAAAACAAATAAAAGTGACATAGCTAAGGTTTGGGCAAGGTGTTCAGGAGATAATGATCCCTGAAGGGAAGAGGAGGTAGAAACAACATCAGGACAGGTCTGTAGAGAAAGCAGTATTTAATTCTGATGTTGAAGGTCCTAGTAGGTCCAAAGTGCCTATGAGCAAAGAAGCAATGGTATGAGTGAACACAGCATTTTCAAGAACAAAGGATGTGGTATGTGGGATGATTAAAGCTAAGAGCAGTCATAAGTGAGGAGGAGATGAGAATGAACAACTGCTGGATATCTCATATGGGTGGGGTGGGGTAACTGCTGAATATCTCATATGATCCATATGAGAATTCAAAGCAATTTGGACTTTGACCGGTAGGTAACAGATTGCCAAGGGAGAGTTTCACACCTATTCCTTGGCTACGGACAAGTGATGAGGACTGTTATAGTCAAGTTATATGCTCTACTAATCTTCACAACATTCCTGGTAGGAATGGATAGAATCACATTTGAATTGATGTCCCATTCTCTGAAGCAATGCTGAGAGATTAACCAGAAGAACATGAATCTGGGAGCAAAAAAAAGCCAGGAGCCTAGACATAAACATCCAGATACAAACTCCCAAGGGTCCTAAGACAATGATAGTGACAGTGGAGGAGTGAAAGTAGAGTTCAAATGCCATTTGGAGGGAAGACTGCTAAAACAGCTGCCTCCAAACCAGCAGTTCTTTGCTTATGCCAAACAGAAATCCTTTCTTCCAAGGGTTACCTACTCTCCTGGCTGAGAAAAGGTCCCAGGTGCTACTAGCCACCCAACAGCAGTCCCCCAAAGAGTCCTTTATCCTATATTTGGCCACCAGTCTTCAGAAGATGACCTTAAGCTACTGATACTCTGAGAGAGCTTCTGCTCAACTCTGGCCTTCATGTCAACCAGAGTTGCCTGCCACATGGTTCCCACTCAGACCCTCCCAAAATATCACCTGAAGTAGCCCAGCTTCCTCAAAAATCCTCTTTAAATGGGTTCACCAGAAGCCCAATCTGTCCCATTCTTCATCTTGCCACCTTTCCCTTCTTCCCTTTTCACTCTCTCAAACTCAAAATTCATGCCTAGCAAATTCAATTACCTTATCTTCTCTCCATCTTCCTTTTGGCAGGATGAGAAAGGTAAGAGCCTGAATTTTGAAAGCTGAATCCTAATAACACTGTTTGCCCACCATCCTTTCAAGGGAATGGTATTTTTATTCTCACTTTTAAGTGTAAGTCAGTCCGTGTAAATAAAGATGCTGTAACAACAACTAAAATATCAAATCATCTGACCAATTCATAACTAGCCTCTTTCTTGGAACTTCCTATGATCAATTGATTAGAGTTAATGTCTTGCTTCAAAAAGGGCTCCAAGGACTCTGCTCCTATAAGTTCCCCTTTCATTTGAGTTGTGAAATACTTTTAGTAACAACCCTGTTCCTATCTCCAAACTTCCCCAAACTGGAGATGGATTAAGTTTCTCTCCAGTTCACTTTTCAATTTTTCCTCTACCCTCTCTCAAAAATCTTACCCATTTTGAAGTTCATGCCATTAGACTTTACCACCCATTACTCCTTTTTGTTGTCTGCTACTAGGTGTTCCCTCATTCACTGATGATATTAACACCTATTTTCCTTTCCAGTCTCATCTCTGACTTCATTCTTGCTATCTTCTATATCTACAGGGAGGCTTCAATTCCTCAACCTCCTCACCTCCTATGAACTATTCCTGAACCCTACTCAGTCACCTACTGTCATTATCATAATCTGATTTGGGCATCATGATTGTTTGTAACAGCTTGAGAATTCAGCTTCAAGCACCCCTTGCTATGAGTGCCACCTTCTCTTTTTTTCAACTCATCCACTCTACTCTGGTATTTCCATTAATCCATCTTGGATTATCTGGCTCTTCAATCCATTCCTTACTATTTGTTTCACTCTCAGTTACGTCCATCTTGGACTGCTCAGGAAAAGATCCAGCACTGTAATCTCTAATCTCTCCCTTATAAGTACTCTTAATGCCCTTCCTCCTCTCTTCCTGTTTCTCTCTTACTTGGAAGTTCCCCAAACTGGTTAAGTCAACTATCACCTTCTCCATATCTTCAACCAAACAGCTGAAAAAACCACCATGAGAAAAACAGACAACCACAACTGGCCTCAAGTCAAACTCCTGGTTGCAAATCTTTAATGGGAAATCCTTATTGACCAGCAAATTCTTCTTCCCAAACCTGTTTCACCTCTCCACATTTCAACATCAACCTACTTCACCAGGAAAACAGAAGAAATCAGGTAAAAATTCCCAATTTCCCACCACCCAAACTACATCGTATTATTCCTATACCCATTCTCTCTGAAGTCCTTCCTATTATTAAAAATAAAAGTCACTGTTCCTAATAAGAACCGATCCCTCCATTTGTGCCCTGGATCTCCTGCCTTTCTGGGTTTTTATGAATTTTACTCCTAAAAATATCCATCACTTACTCCTGTTTCTCTTCTTACTTAATCATTCTGTCAGCCCAGAAATTCATTCAAAAATCCTCTGGTTCTAACAAACACTTCCTTGACCAATATCCCCACCCAAGTATTATTCCATTTCTCTGCTTCCCTTCACCAAAAAACTTCTTGAAAGAGTTGTAAATACTGTCTTCACTTCCACAACTTAATCCAATAACTTTTGTTCCAGCCTGTCCACTCAAAACTATATGTCAGAGCTGGGACTATAGCTCAGTGGTAAAGCAACTGGCTAGCACAGGTGAGGCACTGGGTTTTATCCTCAGCACCACAAAAAAATAAATAAATAAATAAATAATTCTTAAAAAAAAAAACAAAAAACTATATGTCACATTGCCCAAATCACAAATGACCTCATTTCACCAAATGCAATCTGCATCACTGACACAGTAGAACCATCTCCTTTTTAAAACATTCTGAACTATTGGCTTTCAGAGACATCACCTCTCCTGTTTTTCTTCCTACCCACTGGCACTGCTCCTTCTTCAATATATAATATTTGCTCCAATGGTCCCCTTTTCTACACATCCTCTATAGGAAACTCTCCCCAGTATCAAATTCAACCTACATGAAAATAACTTCTGTGTAACCTCAACTAAAATCCCTCTCACAATTTCCAAACTGAATTCATCCAATTGTATAACATCTTCAAAAAATTGTCTAATAAGCACCTGAAACTTAACACTGCCAAAACATAACACTTTCTCTTATTAAGTCTGCTTCTCTCCCAATTCTCCCTTTCTCAGTAATTGACTCAATTGCTCAAGTAAAAACTAAAAGCCTTTATCTTGATTCTTCTTTCCTCCCTCCAAATTATTATTTATTTATATGATGAAGGGGGTACCAAGGATGAAACCCAGGGGTGCTTAACAACTTAGCCACATCCCCAGCCCTTTTTCATTTTTTATTTTGAGACAGGGTCTCATTAAGTTGCTTAGGGTCTCACTAAATTGCTGAGGCTGGCTTTGAACTTGCAATCCTCCTGCCTTAGCCTCTGGAGCTGCTAGGATTAGAGGCATGTGCCACAGCATCTGGCCCTCCAAATTATTAATCTATCAGTAGGCTCAGGCACATAACTTTATCTCAAAAGCATATCCTAAATGTATCCACTTCTTTCTGTTTTAACACAATGCCTGCCCATACAATGATTACTTTCAGTTGAGCAAGTAATATAGACCCTGAAGTTCTGCTTCTAATCTTTTACCCCCACCTCCAATAATCCTGTCCATTTTAAGGAGCAATAGCAGTCTTTGATAGCATGCATTTTCAATGGGAGCAATGTCACCCATTGGTTCTTGGCAGATAAAATATTATTATGTATTATAATAGCATCTGGTCCTTCATATTTCAAATCTATGTAACAACAACAAAAAAACTTATTTAGCAGTATTTAAGGAATACTCTAAAATTAAGGGAAAAAATCACCTCAAGTTTTTAATTAACTTATTTTAATCTTCCTCTTATGTAAAATAAAAAATTTAAGAGACGCTATTTTATAGCAAAACCACATCAGTTGACTCACATGCACATGATCCTCCAAAGATTTCTGTCACCCAAAAATAATATCCAAACATCTTACATTGGATCACAAAGCCATACAGAACCTTGTCCTTGCTTACTTTTTAATATTTTCTTGAACACTGTGTTAAATCCAATAATTGCACCCAAAAGATATCCACATCCTAATCACCAGAACCTGTGAGCATTATCTTATTTAGACAAAAACAAAAGTACTTTACAAACATGATTACATTAAGGATCTTGAGATGCAGGGATTATATTTCATTACTAAGTGGGCCCTGTATGCAATAACTTGATATCTTTTACGAGGGAGGTAGATGGTGACTTGAAAAACAGAAAAGGGAAGAACTTTGACCATAGAGGAGGAGATGGAGTGATGCAGCCACAAGCTTACAAGTGTCAGAAGCCACCAGAGCTGGAAAAGGTGAGGAATTCTCCCTAAAGCCTCAGGCAAGAGCTCAGTAACACTTAGATTCGGCACAGTAAAAGTGACTTCCGATTTCTGGCCTCCTGAAACATGAGAAAATAAATTTCTGTTGATTTAAGCCACCAAGTTTGTGGTAATTTGCAACAGCAACCACAGGAAATAAATTTCACTCCATCCACCAAGTTCAAGGTTTATTTGCCCTGATCTCATATGTCTCCTATGTCTCTCTTTTATTTAATCACAAGTATTTCTTTTCCTTCCAGTAGAATCCAAACTCTAATCAGAACAGAAACTGTTTTGTAAACCACTAGTCTTGATATGTAGGGAAATGACCAGCATATATTAGGTAATTGATAAACTTAACAAATTAATATATGATGTAGGTGGTGAGAGAAAAAACTACTATGCTCTTCAATGAGAAGAGAAATAGCATGGAGTGTAAGGAGGAAAAATGATAATCTCCAGTCAAGACTGTGGAACATCCAAGTGAGAATGTTCACTGACTCTGAGTTCAGAGATCTCTAAGTCTGTTGGGGATGTAGATTCGGGAAATCACCAGAGCCAGGGATATAGAGAGACCTGGTGCAGAATCATCAAATACCCAGAGAAAGAACCTGCAAACAGCCATAAGAAGCACACATTAATTTTAAGACTATGCATTTAGAAAGTGGATATGCTTCTCGCCTTCAACTAGCTGGATATAGTTGAATACAGAGCCCTGAGGAGCACCTAAGTCACAAAATAGAAGGATCCAGGGTAACCCAATCATTAAGACAGGAAAGCCACCCACCAATCAAAACTATGTCATAAGCAAGAATAAATTTGTATTTAAGCTTGAATCTAGTCTTTCCTGTTAAAAGTTTAGTCTGAACTAACCACTAATAGTATCTTCTGATAAATGCACAGGAGGAAAGAAGGCTCAAAGAAAATGTTCCCAAGTTTGGGGAAAGTATGGCAAGAAATGAAAAAGCTCCTATGTAAAAACAAGTAAAAGAACTTCCTCATGGGTGAAGGTGGAGAACATGAATTTGTATGAACCTACAATCTGCATGATTGCTTTCGTTTTCCCAGTATCATTCACAAACCCAGAAGTGGAAAAAGAAGATTGATACCAAGTTGCAGGTTGTTTCACCTCCATTAAGACTAAGAAGCTTTTATCAATGTCAAGAGTTTCTAGAAGTCAAATCAAAAGGATTATTATTTTAGGCAAGCAAGCCATGCTGTGCATTCAGTTGTTTCAAAAACTTCAGCATTATCCACGGTGAAGAATTAGGAAGTATTTAAAAGTTAAATTGTTCATTGAGTTGAGCAATAGAATCCAAAGTAGCAAAAATCAGGAAATACATAATATATATGGGAATAGAATTATCTTTTCATTTTGTTATTTACACAATTTTTAAGAAGTTTCTGTCATAACATAAAATAGCTATGTGGCTTTGAGTGAATCATGTAACTTCTCTGGACCACCATTTGCTCATTGATATGACAGGGTTCACTGTTGATAAACAATGTATAATAATGAAATAAAGCAAAGTGCTCAGTATAGTGCCCAGAAAATGGCAATTGGTCCATAGGTACTTATTTTTTTCATTATTATTATTATTATTATTATTATTATTATTATTAAAAAGAGACTATTGGATTAAATCTCTAAGTTTCTTCTTTTTTAAAATTCTATGAATCAGTATTTTTTTAGATAAGTATCCCAGCTACTTAATGGCAAGCTAGGATGGGAAAATAGATTAATATTAGTAAATATAATTTGTTTTAAAAAGTAAAAGTATACTTGTTATAATGGGTCCTATGAACATAAAGAGGCAGATGTAAGGAACACAGCATTCTTTGGGTGTGTATGCCACATCTGGAAAGGCTGAGAGAAAAGAACCCCAAACTCCAGGAAGGAAGGAGAGAGTCAGACCAGGGTTCAGAGGTGAACAGAACCCATTAGCCAAGACAAGCTTCCTCTTAGGAAGGATCAGAGTAAAACACTCCATGTGTTTCATGGACTTCATATTCATTCAGTCCAGTCATTTCATTTTATAGAAGAGGAAACTGGAAGGTACAAAGACACCAAAGTCACACTGAAGTGCCTATAATGTGACTTCAGGAAGGCTCAGAAGTAAATGCTGCTCCCCAAAGTCTCCTTCAATCTTGCCTATGGTGAATGGTTGCCAAAGTTTTGTTTCCTTAGAATCCAGAGACCTTTGTTTGAGTAGGGTAATAAGAGAATTTATCGATCATCTTATTATAAATTAATTATCCAGATCCTTTCTTAACAGATTAGATTGGTTGGTAGGTGGAGGAAATGGGAGAAATTGAGACGAGTAGTGAGCCCAAAAAGCCCCAACAGAAATGAACACCAAGGAGACTCCTCTACCTTTCTTCTGGGATTGCTTTTATAACTTTGCTTCACCTGCAGTAATTTCCTTTCCTCTTCCCAATAGCCTTTAAATTTTAAAACTGCCAAATGCATAGGGATAAAATGAAGGCCAAAAAATTTTTAAAAATCTAACAGTCCAGTTTAACTAATTATCTTCAAATACATCTATTACGTGTTATCTGTGGGACAATCACAACCAACACATGCCTATCACTAATTTCTTGAAAAATTAAGGAATGTTTAAATTAGCATAGAATCATACATTCAACAACTATTTGCTAGGTATATCTCATGTGCAAGGAGCTTGGGTTAGACACAAGGTTTGTAAAAAAGTATAGAATACTCTCTATGCTCTACGGATTTTTCACAGAGAGGAAATGATGCATGTTTTCAAGTAATTACAGTACAAAGGAGTACACAAGGGACATGTGAATGGCATCAAAAGAGTAGTTGAAGGGAGTATACAAAACAATTCTGACCCCAGCTGGGAGGAAAAATCTCATGAAATTAGAAGCTAGGGTCAGGCCTTCAAAAAGCAAAGTAGAAGGAAGAACATTAGCATAGGGGAGCAGTAGAAATAAGGCAGATTAGGGAAGTCCAATTAGTCCTATTTGGTTGGATGCTAGAGAAGATAAGGGCAGAACCCTGAGGCATAGAGAAGTCCTTGAATTCCAAAACATATACTTGGAACTAGATTTCACAGGGCAGAATGGCCCTCAGAAGGGTGCAGCAGAGAAGGATCAAAGCAGCTTTGACATTAACACAATGAAACAAAACATCCTCTCTTTATTAAGGTTAAATCAAAGGGAAACAACTTTTAGGAAGCTAGTACTCTGAAGTGTATTGTTTTCATCACTTTTGAAAAACATTTATAAGCTTGTGTTATATTGAAGTTATATAATGACATAAAATCATGACCAAATTTTTTCCAAAAATGGTCACCTTAAACATAAACTTCTTCCTTATAATACGTACAGAAACATATAAAATTTTTACCTGGCCTTAGTGGTCACCAGCAGACACAGATAATAAAACGTTCTTAGCAAGTCACTCTGCCATCACCAAGCCAACCCCTTCAATTCCAATTGACACTAGCAGCTTCTAAAAATCTTATTTTCAGAAAATGGTTTATCTGTTATGGTCTGTGGGATTTTCTTTCCCTCTATATTAAAACCTTTCATAGAAAAATAAAGTGCACAATCAAATATGAGATTTTACAAAAACCATATTGCTACTTAAAGAATATAAAACTTGAAAAATCTAAATTAAATGGTCGTTGTTCAAAAAGTATCCATATTGCAATAGTATTTCACTATTTAAAAGGAAAGCACATCACATGATTTCATTTTGCCTGATATAATTTAAAAGATGCTCCCAAATTGTACTAATACATATATAAAACTGTTCATACATATATTTTTAAAACCTATACCTATGTTCACAACACTTCTGACGTCAAATGTGTGGATTTTCCACACCAAATAATACTCCAATTCTCTGAGTACACCAACTTAGTGCCCTGTGATTTAATTCAATTTTTATATCAACTGCTCAAGTGAGGGTACAACACCCCACTAAGGACTCAGACCCACAAATATGCTCCTCTATTCTTCCCTACCTGCCAATTTCAGCCAGCAGTCACAGGTCTTGAATCCCCAGTTTATCCTTAGTTTTGTTCAACTTGCCCATAAGTTAAGGGCTTCCACAACTTTCTCAGGTTCAATTATTTCCTATAACAGCTCACAGAACTCAGGGAGATTCTTATCTTTACAGATTATTTTAAAGGATAGTATAAAGGAGAGAAATAAGCAGTCAGAAAGGTACACAGTGTAAGAACAGGGGCAGTGGAGAGGTGCTTCATGCCCTCTAAACATAACATCTCCCAGCACCTCCATGCATTCACAAACCTGCAAGCTTTCCACATCACTAATTTAGGATTTGGTGAAGGTTCCTTTATGTACACATGATCAAAAATTGGCAATTTGCAATTAAATCAGTCTCTCCAGCATCTTTCCCCTTCCCAGAAGTCAAGGGTAGGACTGGAAATTTCAACTCCTAATCTCATCACTGGTGCCTTGAGGAACCAGCTCCCACTCTGAAGCTATCTAGGAGCTCAAGAGAGTCACCTATAATCTCATCAACATGCAAAAAGACTCTGTAACACTCCAGAAATTCCAAGAGTCTTAGAAGTTCTTGTGTCAGGAACAGGATGAGGATATATTTCTAATGATAACACAGTATGTGACAAAAAATATTTAGTTGAGGAGGAGACATCTTCTATTAAATTATCCTTCCATGGGACTGGGGGTATAGCTCAGTTTGCAGAGTGCTTGCCTGTCAAGCACAGGGCCCTGGGTTCAATTCCCAGCACTGCAAAAAAAAATAAAAGTAAAAAAAAATCATTCTTCCCATTAATTTTGATGAACTAATAGAACCAAACCATGGTTTACTGCACAAATGAGAACTCTGATTTTGTAAGAACAATACCAAATTCTCAATCAAAAAAAAGGGGGAAACAAGAGCACAGATGATATATATGACCAAAGAACCAATAAGAACTTCTAACAAAAGATGAAAATCCTGGAAAACAAGCCAAACAAAACAAAATAAAACTGTGGTCATATTCAGGACACAAATTACAATTCTGGACAAATGCTGACCACAATCATTATCTAAACATCCTCAGGTATTCAAATAATCAGTACTACTGAATACTCAGCTATTCAAATAATCATCTACTGCCTGCAAAAATGTTTCTTTTTTTCTTCGTGATTTCAAGATCAATTTCTGGTCATATATGATAGGAAGAGGTCTATTCTGAAATTGTTAAGAGATTTCCTGGCTTGCAGCCACCTTGGTCCTCCTCTTCCTCACTTGCAGTTGAATCTGATCATCTCTCCTTCACACATTTTTTACTCATCTTGTCAAACTCTAAAACAAAGAAATTTAAAGCATAGTCTTCATTAGTTTCTTCTTCCCCTACTTCCAATATTTCTCTTCTCTCCAAGGTGATATCATGGAATTATCTAAGCATTTTGATAAGCAACTAAACCCTACTTTGATAATGCCTTCTTAGTTTTGTTCAACTCAGTCCTTACCCATCTCCCCAAATAACAATCCTGAAAGTAGCTATTTGTGGGGTGGGAGGATCCCAACTCTGATATCAGAGAGTAATTTCCCCCAATACTTCATATGAAAAACATATCCAATTGTCACAACTGGATAAAGTAAAAGGCAGGCCACCTGACACATTTTTAAGTAAGTATGTTAAAAGTGACAAGAATGAAGTGCTATAATATATCACTAATCATCCTGCGCTTCAAACATCAGAGATAAAGTGAAAAATATTCATGCACATATGGAATTTTACTGAAAATTTCTCTTATAATTTTTCCACAGAAAGAGTTTTTGACAGCACATGACTACATTGGTTTTCTAATACAACAAAGTACAAAATCACAGACACTTGTTGCTGTAGTCTTCAGGCAACTCTAGGTCTCTCTGTTGTTGACATGCTATTCTCTTCAACATGAAGCTGACTCCTACTATTTGAGGCTATGTTAACCTCTCCCATCTACAACCCCAATAGTTAAAGCCAATATTCTGGGTATATGACTAAGCAAGACGCTATGTGGGTCCAAACTGTTTTACAGCCTCAGTGATATGGACTGAGGTATCCATTGTGAGAAATCCCTCATTATGTGATCTCATCATTTTGGGAACACCATAGAGGATACTTACACAAACTAAGATAACTTCACCCTCACTAGGTGATATAATCTTTTGGGCCATCATGTATGTCGTCCATTTTTGACCAAAGCAAAGATGTGTAGCATATGACTATATGTGTTCTGCATTATTAAACTCTAAGCTTCTCAAAAAGAGCATAACTATACTTTTTTATCTAGTATTTATTCATCTATGAAGAAGAGTACAGAATACTTCTCTTAAGAAGACAAGTGTAACATAAACATGATATGTAGTGCTTTTCTGAAGCATTGTTTCTGTACTTAGGACAATCCCATGAGTCCAGGTATTGACAAGTAGAATCAAGTTTTGGAAAATCTATCTGAAAGCATCAACATATTTCCAAAATAAAAAGAATAATGATCTCAAAATTGCTTCCCTTCTCTAATAACAAAGCTGCTCCTGGATAATTCATGGACGACACACAAGAAGCTGAATCGTCAGGCTAACTACATTCTTTTGACCATTTTTTTCCCCCTTTGGCAATGCTGAGGATCATATTTTCCTTTTTGAATATAAAAATAAAACATAAGTAGGAAAGCAGTTTACTGCCTTCTAATATTTTAAAGTCTACTGCCTGCCTGATACATCACTAACAATTTTACATGTGTTATATATTATTATCCCTATTTTGCAAATGACACAATTGAGGCTTAGTGAATTTAATTAGGTCGCCTAAGGCCAAAGTCTTTGGTTTTTTAGACTCAGCTAGTTTGTTCCAGTTTAGTCATTGGGGAAATATTTATTAAGTGCTTATTACAAGGTAGTCACCACAATAAACAGAGTTGTGCAAGTGTGTAAGACAGACCAAGCCCTCCTCTCATAAAACTTTCATTCTGGAGATGAAAGAAAACAACCAAATGGATAATATCAGAGTTATCATAGTTTGTCAATGTAACTTATGCACAATGATAATCAAATACTTTTAAAAGCAATAAATGAGATTAAACAATTCCAAAACCTAAATGGGGGAGGATTAAACCCACTGATGATTGGTATCTTTATGACCCTCTTTTAATTATGGACCAGTCAAGCAACTGTATCTTTTAATAAATCAAAAGGAGGGAAAAGAAAGCAGAGCTTCAATACTGCTTGGTGTAACTATAATGCACCAATAAAAATTTTTTGTAAAAAAAATTTTATTTGGTCTTTTTAAAAATTTTCTTTATAAAATAAAGTGGCATAGCTGTCAAAGGGCAGAGCTCTAACAACACCAATTCTCAAAACCAAACTCTCATCCTTATTAATTTATTATTCACTAAGGTATTGCTACATTATTTTGAAGACTTGAAATGTTAAAATCAAGAAAGTATTATAACTTGACATAATGTTCCTGTGAGTAACACCAGGAGGTTTCAAGATCCAGATCACAAGGTTCAACAGGCTGCACATGGTATCCCTTGGGCAATGACATTCAGTTCTTATATGATGACCATCAAGAAAGAACTGCAGGACTTACAGACTTGGAACAGTCAGTAGTTAGAACAAAGTGCTTGGTGCCAGTGTAACTGTTATCATTACCCTCCATATTCTAAAAACAGAAACATCATCTCTCTTAAATTTGGGATATATGCAAAATATTAACAATTTTAAGCAATAAAAACTCAGTGTGACTTACCAACTTCCTTCCCTCACCTATTTATACAAGTTGACTACATTAGCTGTTGGCTATTTCTATAGCTGCCTCCTATGATATTTATAATGTGTAATTTGGGTTGCCCCTGTCACTGAGACTTGGTGAGAATGTGTGTTTGTAAATTACTCTGGAACTCTTGAGGAAGGCAGTTCCCAGAGTGAATGTTCTCTGAACAAGGTGGAAGACAGTCTAGAGACCATCTGGAGAAGCAGCACTTCATTCACCCAGATGCACCTTCTTGCCAAAACACTTTGCAAATCTATTTTTGCTGGTACAAGTTACTACATGGGGAGTGGAGACTGTTTTAAGTTCATCAGTGTACACCTTCCGTTTCCTCTGAGGACGGTCACACCCCGGCAGCTGAGTTTCTCAAAAGAGCTTCTGTCCCCTTCCAGAATGGTTTCCACCCTTGCCTCAGAAAAAAAGTAACAATCTTCATCAGACGAGCCACACTCACAAGCTAAAAGTTTGCATATATTTTCACTGCGATACAAAACCTCGCCCAAAAGCCCTGCCACTTTTCTAAGTGTGTTACAAATGTATTAAATCCTAGTCCCCTACAATATGTAAACAGCTAAACCCCCAAATAAGATCGAGTCTTCCGTTGGTGGAGAGAAATTCTAAATCTTCCTCCAGTTTCCCGCCACCACCACCTACAGCAACACCCGAGCCCCACAAGAATCGCCCGGGTCAGAAAGGGGCCCACTCCCCGCTAGAACCCCGGGGAGCAGGCGGGGATCGCCCAGGAAACACACCTGAGAGGAATCCTCACGCGCGAGGGGACACGGGCAGGAGCACCCAGTTCCTCCAGCCAGTGCAGAGTCAGCCTCCCCCGCAGGATCCGAGGCTCGGCCCTGTGCTCGCAGCGAGGCGCGCAGGGATGTCACTCGGGTCAGGCTGGGCGAGTGTAACCCGACGCGCCCTGCCGCCGCCCCCGCCTCCCGGGCGACTTCCTCCTCCCCCTCCCTCGCCGCCTCCCTTGCGCAGGGCGCAGGGCGCAGGGCTGACCCGGGCGGCGGGGCCGCGGCATCCAGGCGGGGACCTCGGGCCCGGGCTCCTCTGGCCCAGCCGGGAAACGCGGAAGTGGAGATGGGCACCCGGGCCGGGGTTGAGGGTGCGCAGTGAACTAGCGGGTGCCGAGCGAGCGAGGTCTCTCCTGCCCAGGGAGCACGACTACACCGGGACACGGGGACACGGGTCCCGCCGGCTAGGACCGCGCCGCGGCGGACGCAAGGGCCCTCGCCCCGAGCTGCGGCTCCTGTTTTGCGCCTTGGCCGTGCCGAACTCCAGCCTCACCGGCCCGCCTTGCCAGCTGGCTGGCAGACGGGAAGAGCCAAGGCTGAGCTAGGCCGGGGAAGCCGGCGGAGGTGTCGGATTTCCTGTGCCCTCCCCGCGCGGGCCACCCACGCCATCTGCCCGGGAGAGGGGAGACACTCGTCTGCAGCTCTGCAGGCAGAGCTGGCTTACCTGCTTTCTCGTCGCCCGCCCCCAGATCTGGCTTCCCCTACTCCGCACCGCCCGGTAGGCAGGCTTCCCTGGGCCTAGAAACGCGTCTAGGAGGCGGGTGGACCCCTGGGACCCCACCGTCAGAGCCCAAAACCCTCACCCGAGCTGTCCCAGCCGCGCGCACGGGAGGAGGGCCAGGCCTCCGGACCCCCTGCCTGAATGTCAGCGTGGGGACCCGCAGAGAAGACCAAGCCCAGTCACCAGGGGGTGGGATGCTGAGCACAGGCTCCTCCGGCCCAGCCTCGTACAGGTGGGGGGAGGAGGCAAGCCACCGCAGCTGAGCAGCAGGCTACCCACTTTGAACCCTCCCAAACCGACCCTGCCCACTGAGCATGCCCAGCTCACTTGTTGGAACTTTGAGGGGTAGACATGCCCAAGGAGAGCGCAGATGGGGTTCTAATGGACCCCACCTCTTTTAAGACTTTTCCACCGAAGACCTCTGGGTGCTGTACGCTAATGTTTTTAAGGTGGCATTGGAAAGTACCCAGGGAATAATCTGAAAGATCATCCGAACTAAGGCATCCAAATTGGTTTGAATGACAATCTCAGGGTTTTGTAGTGTTGCCTTTTAAATCAAATATTAATTAAGTCACTTATTTAAGATGCTTAAACACTGCAGAATTCCTACAATTGATCCACAGGAATGTGTTGATTCATTGAGTCCCTAACTCAGAAACTTCAGCAAACAACCATTCTCTATACAGTGGAACACTGGTTCTCAGCCTTAGATCTACATCACAATTAAGGGACCAAAAATGATAAATGCCAGATTTCCATCCTTACACGCATTGGATGAGTCTGAAGACAAGACCTCAAAATCCTTATAATTAAAAACTGTGGCCATCAAAAGTATAGCTTTGGGACACCTCAGCATCAGCATCATCTGAGAACTTGCTAGAAATGTGCATTCTCTGTTTGACTTCAGACTACCTGATTCATAAACTCTGGGACTGGCTTAATGATCAGATTTAACAATATATTCTTGCACACTGAAGTTTGAGAACAACTGTTTATAAGCTTCCCTGGGTTATTATGATGAGCGGCCAGAGTTGAAAGCCCTTGTAATACAATAATGCTTTTCACATTTGTTTTTTCAAATCTCAAACCTTAATCTAGTTCAATAGGTTAATAGGTTAACAAAGAAATAAACTGGTCCCAGTTCTAGATTTCTTTCCCACTAATTCTCCCAGAACGCTTGGAAAATGGAAACCATCTCTTATTCCACCTTTTTTACTATGGTGCCTAGCCCAGTGCCTGTAGTAGATGTTTTAAGTGTTTACTGATTGAAATGAATGCTTATGTGAATTATTGGTTCCAGGCCCTCCTGTGTCTGTTGTCCCACAAGTCCTCATCACTTTGCTCGCTACAAAACCCATAGGGATGTTCTCATCTGACTTGGATATAGGAGGAGATAAAGTCAAAAGCTTTGGACATGATTTTACTTGCTAAAGTAAGGGCCTGAAGAAAGAAAGGAAAGCAGAAGGGGAGTAAGACATCCAGTGGGAATTGAGAAGATCACAGAAGAAAAAATATGTGTATAGTGAACTGGTAAAGGAGAAGAGACAGGAAGTTAATCTGATCAGCTTGCAATTGACACTGAAGCTTTATTTTCAAAATCACACATCTCTGCTGTGCATTCCCCCACTTTTCATATACACATCTGACCTCAACTATTGCCTTGAATAAAATAAAATAAATAGGAAATTGTTATGTGGGAGATACTTTCGTTTACTGGATAAAAACATTGCTGTCTAGTAATTATCCAGAGCATAATTTGTTTAGAGCATATAAAAATGTTAATGTTTTAAAAATGAAACACTAATTTTTAACCATGGAGGTTTATGACACTTCTGCTTTAAGACCCCATAGAAACTTATAAAAATAGTATTCTGTATTTACTCCATCAATATTTTCTAATTGGAATAAAATATAAAAGCACATTTTTCCTTTTAGCCTAATATGTTATGCTTTAAAACATTTTTAAGGATACTGTTTGAAGACCTGAAGCAGCTTTCAGCCTTCATGTCTCTGCCCCCATATCTTACCCTTCTTATGACATGAATTCCAGTGGAAGAGTTTGGTTGCTGATTGGAGTACCTAACTGGAGCACAATTCCCCATGTCTAAGCAATTTCTTTTCATTATTTTAATAATTTCATAGGGAGGAGAGGTGTATTTGTTAATGTAGGAATTGCTCTTCAGAATTATTATTCCACAAATAATATTTAAAACAAAAACCCTTCTCTCTAGACACTCACTACAGTTTCTTTTTACTCATGGTATTAAAGCAAGCCAAATGAAAACAGGTTTAGGGATAATAAAGGGAAAACAGTGGGGGCAGGGGGGCAAGGAATGGAAACATTGTTCATAACCACATTTACAAACATGAATTAATTACTTCAGCAGGAACAATCTTGAAGACCAAGACTTCAGGGAAGTTAGTCTGAAATATTCTCCTTGCCATCATAAGCATGACTAAGCACTTGGAAGGAAACTATGTTTACTGTCTTTCAGATTGCCAGTATCAGATAACTTTGGTGCCACCTAACTCTTTTCTTGTGTGCCCAAGAAAATTCTGAACAGTCATGGGTATTCACCCTCACATTACTACAAAAAACTGAAGTTTTCTCCTTTTTATTCCTTCCTGTCTTACCAAAGCCTGATTGCTCACCTTTCACTTATCTTGTCTTTGTAGTATTTTCAGGTGAATTTAAGTTATTGCTTACACTCCAGCACAACAAAATGAGCAAGAAGTTCTTTCCTTCCCCAGCCTGAAGTGTTGCCACCTGCTACAAAGAAATCTGAACCCCAGCTGCTGCTGGTGGAACTTGCCAAACACAGAGGAACCCACTGATGTTATTGAACCTGGCCCATTTTGTCCACCATGCAGTATGTCAATCTCTGAAACATCAAGTTTTGCAAAAGAGTTTCTTCATGAGGTGACAAAGCATGGATGGGGAGACCTGAGTCTCAAATCCACCTCCTCAGGTGTTTGGAGAAATTTACGAGATAAAAGAGTAGGATTGACTGGGCATAATGGTGCATGCCTATAATTCTAGCAATTGGACAGAGTAAAGTAGGAGGATCACAAGTTTGAGGCCTTTCTCAGCAATTTAGCAAGAACTTGTCCCAAAATTAAAAATTAAAAAAAACAGCACACACACACCAAAGAAGATGAAAAGGCAGGAACCCTGAAGCATGGGAAAAGGTGATTGGAGGTGAAATAATCGATGCTCTGTGCTTGCATAAATTTCTTGGGTCTTCTATGTGTTTAGGGTAGATTAATTTTTTAAAAAATGTATTTCCTGATGAAGTTATTCCTTATAGGTATATATATATATATATATATATATATATATATATATATATCTTGTATTTGTACTGCAATTGACACAATATCCTGATATATATATATATATATATATATATCTTTTCATGTTGCTCTCATTGAATTGCATAATTTTTTGTTTGTTGGCTTTTACCTTCCTTAGAATCGTAGTGCATTGAATTCAGAAACTGCCATGTTTTGTGGAACTCATTAGTTCCTCACACAGTGCATGGTAATGGTAGATGCTCAATAAAGATACAATGAATTTATTTACATATTTAGAATGGCTATTCCCAGGGTACTTAATTTCCCTAAAAGCCATTCATTTATGTTCTTCTTTTGATAAATGCCTGCTTAGAATCTACAATTTTGTATACAAACTGTGTGCTGAGAACTCTGCTTCATCTCTCTAAAATACTACATAAATTCTGTAAGCCAAAACAGACAAAACAAAACCCAGAAAACTTCATGGGTCTTCATGGGATGCATGTTCAGAAAATGGGGATATTAGGATGGAGTCTTCAGTTTTATGAGGTAAAAGGTCACCACCCCTCAGATATCTGTGCAGGCACAAGAAAAGTCGGAGGTTTCAACAAAAATGAGTTTCATGTCCCTGAAAAGTAACCTAGGCAACTGTTATCATCAAAACCTATACATCATAACCTATACATAACCTATTATAAAACTAGTGGGAGACTGATAATATATTGCTTAGCTGCATGACCTCCAAAACAAGTGATTTTTTCTTAAGTCAACTAAAAGCAAGTAACCAAAAGTAAATAAAACTAAAAGTCTCTTTCAGGTTTTCTCTACGTTTCCTTGATGATTCTATTATGCACTTTTAATGGCCATCTACAACATAACTGGTGTCAAATATTTAAGTCCCTGATTATTTCTAAAGATATGCAAAATTTCCCTATAGTCAAACAAATTCGTTGGTCACTGACATAATAAAAAATAAAGAATATTAGAAATGAATGGGAGCATAAATGTTATAAACCTCCACACTTTTATTTTACAAATGGTGAAACCAAGGCTCAGAAACCAAGGCATATCTAAGATTACAGGGTTAGGTAAACAAAGAGCCAATACTACAAAGAGAAACTGCTTGGTATCAAGAACAATTGTGTGGGCTTCCAAGGCATCCTCCTATCCATTCACCAACCATGATCTGGTTCTTTATCCTCCCAGAACTTCAGTATCCTCATCAGTGAGGGTTGTTAGTAGTAAACATTTGCATAGTGTTTACCTTGTGTCAGGTTATATATCCTAACAAGATATGTAATTTTTATACCTCAAAACAACTCTGAGGTTTTTTTGTTTTTTGTTTCCAGTGTATGGGGGGGGGGGGGGCAGAAGGTTGGCTTGGTTTTGACATATAAGAAAACTGAGGTACAAAACTACAAATAATATACCCAAGACAACATAGCAAGTAAATAGCCAAACTAAAACTGAAAGGGATAATATATGTAAAACACCTGGCATATAGGTTGTCAATCAAAGTATTAGGAAAGGCAGTTCCCTTCCGTAAACTATGGCCATTGCGCTCTTGGAATAATATTCTTCCAAGACTCTTTGTTCTGAGCTTTAAATGTTCACTTCCTTTTCTGTTTTATTCTTTAAGTTTGTTGCATCTTAAGTACTTTCAGAAATTAAGAAGTACTATATATACCTATAATCTTATCCATTGTTAACAGTAGTTGCAAACACTAAGAAATTAACCAAAAACTAAACATAGTAGGTCTCCACCAAATTCATTACATGAGTTCCTTTTTGTTTGTTTTGGGGATACTGGGGACTGAACTCAGCACTTCGCACCTACTAGGCAAGTACTCTACCACTGAGTTACCCTTACTATGTAGATTCTTAACAGCAGAGTTATAGACAGCTAAAAATATCCAACAGAAAATCTTCCCATGTCAGCGATTCTCAGAGTTAGGATCAAAAATGAGATGAAAATATATGATCCTTGAAAAGATGAAATAAAAATACTGAATATATTTTAAATGGGTACTGTAAGTTTTATTCCTGGTTTATAAGAATCTGGGAACGTATTCTTAAAATAAACGTTTAAAGCATCAATATAAAGTGGCACAAAGAAACTTAGATTTAAAGGTCTTGAAGGTAAAAGAAATGTGTACTTCTTTCCTAGACTAGCACCCACTTTTTCCTGGGACAGGACAGCACTGATAACAAGCTTTTGCAAATTGTGGTGGTGCAAACTTAATAATATTGTCTCTGGAACATAGCCTCCTATTTAACAGCAACAGGAAGGTTATGAGGAAGCAGAAATGTCCTAAGAACCCATTCAGAGAACATGAATAAGTATTAGGTTCTGATGTGGGAACTGAAATGAAATGCAGAATTGGGTTCAGAGGAAAGTTAGTTTATCATCCCTATGTAAGAGGTAACTGAGTCCAGGACAAACAGTCCAAGAAATTGGATGTTGGCTTAGTTCTGCATTGAAGTAGCTGTTACGTAACTTGGTGATTGTTTAAATCTCAGCAGTAAATGCTTAAAATAAACTAGACCACTAATTTTAATGTTACAAGGCCATTTAAAATAATTAATGAATCTGAACAGTAAAAATAGAATAATAATAAAATTGGACAAGATTTATCTCCGTACAGTGATCAACTTTACAATGAGGATGTTGTTTCTTAATTCAGCAGCCTTGAAACTTGTATTAACCTAGTTTCTGTCAGTCCAGGAAGATGCCTTTTACACCGAGGGAGAAGAGGCCAGCAGTAGCAGGTACTATTTCCTCAGCAAATACCTTGGCTTCAAAACCAAATCTTCTTCATGCCCCTTCTACCAGCAAAATCACTACACAAAGCCTAAAGAACAGTAGAGGATTTTTCTTGTTTCCCCTGGGTTACAAACTGAAGTTCATTTTCAAAAGAACTCTATAGGAGGGCATAAAACAGAAGTAAGGAATGGCTCAATGTGATATCTGTTAAGAAGAAATTTTTAAAAATGTAATAGAAAATCTGTCTTAAAAATTCTGTATACCACACTGGAAATAAATAATTCTATTCATTTTGTGCCTACCTTTTAACCCTGTCCAAGTTTCTGAGAACTGAAATGACTTTACATGCCATAAGAAGCTAGAAATTGGTGTCATGGCACCTAAAATTTTTTCTGGCAAATTTAGAGTAACATGTGTTCTAAAAATATTTCAATAACCAAATGTGGAGCAAGACAATTTTTCTTGAGCATGTGCTCTTCACTTCAACCTGATTCTCTTATAATTTTGAAATAGAACAAAAGTCCTGCCCTCACGAAGACCTTCCTAAAGTGAATCTTAAAGTAATGCAGATTGAAATTTTACTTTTTCCCTAGACACAATTTTTGTTCCTAATCTTGTGTCAGATGAAATCACAGACTAATAAAAGTTAAATCAATGACTTAAAAACCACAGTATGATAGGTTGAATAATGGCCTCCCAAAAGATAATCACATCCTAAATCCTGGATCCTGTTAATTTACATGGGGGAAAATGGATTTTGCAGAAGTGATTATATATCTTGAGATGGAAAGATTATCCTGAATTTTCAGTGTAGGCTCTAAATGCAGTCATATATATTCTTTAAAAAAGTATTAGGGAAATTGCTTATAGACAGAAGAGAAAAAGACAGTGTGAACATGTATAAACAGACTGGAGAAATGCAAACACAAACAGAAAATGCCAGAAGTCACTAGAAGCAAACAGAAACACAAAACAGATCCTCACTTAAGACTCCTAAGGGAAGTGCAGCCCTGCCAACCCCTTAATTTCAGCCTAGTGATACTGATTTTGGACTTCTGGCCTTCAGAACTGTGAGCCAACAAATTGTTATTGTTTATACCACTAAGTTTGTGTCAATTATGTTACAGCAGCAACAGAAAACTTATACAGCTACCTCTATTTGTTTCCCCTTGACAGTGATACTCATCTTCCGTTCTAGAGCTAGGCCTTTCATACATCACTGACATTTTTACGGTGTTTTGTATTCAGAATGACAAAGCAATTTACAACCATGCAAATGGATCAATTTTCTACCCTGTGGGACATCCAAGCAACACCAGTCTTGTAAAATTTGGAAGATGACTGGGCTGTGTGTGTGTGTGTGTGTGTGTGTGTGTGTGTGTGCATGCACTTGTGTGTGTACGTGTTGCTGGGAATTGAATCCCTGTGGGGCTAGAGCTCTACCACAACACCCCCAAACCCTAGACCATTTTATTTTATATATTTTGAACTTCCTAGTAAGTAAAGAAATGCTAAAACAAGGTTGAAAAATATCATAGTATACTTTGAATGTTAACAATTAGCAGATGCTTATCAGAAGGAATACTGCAAAATTATCCCAATACCCTCATATAGATATAAAAACAAAAACTTAAACGTATGATCTGTAGTAAACAGATTACCACTCCAGTTCTTCACAAGGGGCTTATGTCTTCACCTGCTAGAAGCATCTTATGCCAACTTCTTCAGAATTTGCCTAGACTGCAGAAAGTTACCTCATTCATAGTCACTCCTTTGCTGGGCTAGTCCTCATCCTGTGATAGAATGAGCCTGGGGTATGAAGACAGAGCTAAATAATTGGGAAATAAATCTGATGGGATGTGTATACTCTAGAACTCCCTTAGGGAATGATTAAAGCTTTGTTGGGACCCCATCCCGATCCACTTCTCCCTCTGCCAAATCCCATTTTTGTCCTTTCTTGCATAGGTGTTAACCCTAATTAGTAACTTGCATGTCATCTCCTGTCTCAATATCTGCCTAACCCAGTCTGCTTCAGGGCCCTTCCTGGATATAAGGCCCAGATTAAAAAAAAAAAAAAAAAAAAAACCTTGACTTTGCAGAATTGTAAATTAATTCTTACTTCCTAACTTCCTGTTCTAATTTCTCCATTGGGACTGTATATCTCTGTCCAGTTGAAACAAGAAACCAATCCCTGGAGCTGTACGCTCTGTTCCACACATGTAAGGATACGAGACTTCTCCAGGCTGTCCATAGATCAGAAACACGAATTACCAAATTTTCATTCCAGACTACTTCCTTTTGGATATTTCTTCCTTTTGGGTAATTCCTAATTCCAGTATTCAGTGGTATTTGCTGAGTGTACCCATGCACCAGGCACTGTAATTCTGTTCAGGGGCATATGCTTTCATTACTCACCCCACACTGAAGCATGTGCTACATGTCAAGGCTCATGTCTGCCTCCAGAGTAGGATAAAATGAGTTTGTTAAGCAAGTATGAAACAAATAAGGAGTGGCAGGGTCTGTGGGGAAACATTCCACATTCTACAGGGTTGGCCCACTACCTAGAGATCAAACTGAGGGGGACCAGCTAGCTAGGACAAGCAAAACATTACATGCCTCCTGTTACATGATGTGAAGTCCCCAGCATTACTACTGAATTGTTTTAGCCATAATATTAGACCTGGATTAATCAGGTCTTTACATTTCAGTTTTAGTTCACAGAAAAACTGACTCCTTCCCTTGGACAAGACAAGGTTACAGAAGAATAAAAAGGGAGGAGGAGGATCTAGAATAAAAGTGACTTACATGACATAACTGGTTACAATTGTTTTAATTGAATCTCGGCTTGAAAAGAAAATGAATGTAAAAGACACATTGAGGAATTCTATGACTTGAATGTGGTTTATTCCCCAAGATTTATATGTTGTGAGCTTGGTCCCCAGGGTGGCAGCACTGGGAGGGAGTGTGACACCTTAAGAGGTGGGGCCTACTGTGTCTTAACTCAGTTAGGCATATGCCTTCTGAAAGGATTAGGGTATTTCTCTTGGGACCCTCGAGAAAGCCTTGTTACAGAAACCTGAGTCTGACCCCCCCAATCTTTCTGGAACCCTGTTTTGAGATGTAACCCCTTCATTCTGCATCACCATGCACAATGAAGCAAACAGTTAAAAGGAGGCCCTCACCAGAGCCTGCACCTGTTGTTTGGACTTTCAGCAACTAAAACTATGAGCTAAATAAACATCTTTTCTTTTTAAAGTTTTCCTGCCTCAGATGTTTCATTATAGTAATGAAAAATGGACTAATACAGGGACAGTATGGCAATTTGAATATGAACTGAGTAAAACTGTCATTAGGGAAGAACAATTGATTTTTTTCAGTGTGATAACACTACATTAGTTATATAGGAAATTGTCCTTAGCTTTAGGAATGAAGTAGTATATCCACTTTGATATGGTTCAGCAAAAGTATAAATATATAGATACAGTTATTTCATCTTATAATAAATATGATAAAATATTAGCAATTGTTGAATCTGGAGTTAGATCAATATACATTTATTTTTCTTTGTAAGTTTTAGTTAGCTTTAAGAATTCCTTAATCAAAACTTGTAGCATAAATTAAAGGGCAGCCTCTACAAAGCTCTTATCCATCATTTTCATGGGAGAATTAAACCCAATGTTCTCAAATACTAAATAAACTAATAATCCAGAGTTTTCACATAAGACAATTTTTGGCTTTAAGGAAATATTAGCAGCAAAATCTTAAAAATAAAAAACAACAACAGCAACAACTAAAACCTCTGTGCAGTCCTGATATAATACATTTGGATGCTGAAGCTCACCTCTAGGCTTCAAATTTCCATTTCGAGGTTGGTTGGGGTTTTTTTGTTTTGTTTTGTTTTGTTTTGTTTTGTTGTTGTTTTTTGCGTTAATCTGTTTCCTTATTCCTTAGCCTTCTGAGCCTCCATTCCTGATTTTCTTCCTTTCTTAAAGTGATATCTGGATAACTTGCATTCTCCCTCTTTCCCTCTGTCCCTCTGTTCCTCTCTCCTGGCAACTGGCCTGTCACTTTTCTGTGTCATTGAGCAGTTGGAGGATAATATGAGAACAACTCAGCTATGTATTTGTCTGACTATCAGAGATTTAACAAATTGAAAATTGTTTAATAATTATCCTAGGGCACTAAACATTATCCTAATGATCTAAAATAGTTATTAAACCTCACCACTTAAGATTATTAAATCACAACATCTGTGTCTTCAGGAAGTATTTCTAGTACATGCAATATTTGCAAAACATTTACAACTGCTTTTAGTTATATCTCACACCCTATCATAGGTTTATAGTTTTTTTCCTTATTTAATGGCTGAAAACACTAAGCGTGGAGTCCTGAAGTACGCCCTTCATGTGAGAAGGTATTAGACCCAGGCAAGCTTCCTGGATGACAGGCCGCCGCTTATCCAACTGCGCCACCTTCTCTCCAGCTCTTGTTTGTTTTATTAGCTAATTACCAGGCTGCATATTCAACCCAGGTTCCAACTATATTAAGGGCTATTTACTAGCTAAAATCAATACCCTTTCGATTAGCCACCTGGCGGGGCTTTTGGTAACTAAGCATTATTTGGGCTTCACTGCTCTCACGCCACTGGGGAGATGGGAAAGTGCTTTGTTTTGATTTTTCACACTTAGTGGCTACTGCTCTTAACGGTAGGGGATAAAGGGCAGTGGAGACTGACTCTGCCATGGCAGAGCCTAAGAACAAACAGACATCTCTTCTACACAAGAAGAGAGGCAGAGAAAAATGGAAAGAGAAGCTGATTTTATGACTTTAAGTTTCTAGTTTCATTGGATTAATCTCTTTGTATATATGTCCAGTGCTGCAGGTACTGCATAACTCCAAAAATATAAAAATAAATAAAATAGAGTATCCAAATAACTCAAGTTGGAAAAAAAAAAATAACAACATTGAAACAATCATTACCATAAAAGAAGAAAAAGAACAAACAGCAGTTGTGGGGCAGGGTTTTGAGATAGTAGGACAAAGGGAATGATTCATTCCCTTACAGAAAGAAAAATGCCATAAAGGCCTTTTTGTCAATGGAGATGATGACAAGTAACAGCAACAAAAAAGAACATTTTCCTTGCAGGTATTTTATTAAAGAAACAATGTGTTCATTTTGGAAACATAAAGATATAGAGATTTAAAAAATGGAAAAAAATATAATTCTACCACATGAGTGACATTTAACCATGGTTAATAGCTTACTATAAACATTGTTAAAATGTTTTCTATGACATATGCACAACTTTAAATATATATGTGAAGATGGACTCTGAATCATCCTCCTAACCCAACTCTTGCCATTTAATGACTTTTCATGACTTTGGGCAAACTGCTTAATTTCTCTGAGCATCAGTATCCTCATCTGTAATATATTTCTGCCTCAATAGACTGTCTAAAGATAAATAAAATGAAAGAAGTACAATTCTTAGAACAATCCTTGGCACATATAAAGCACTCAACATACATATCCATTGAGTAAATGTTTACTAAGTCCTCTCCATTCTAACCTCTTAGATCACATCAGCAAGATAAATATGATAGAGGTTGAGAATCCCTTATTCACTATGCTTGGGACCAAAAGTGTTTCAGATTTCAGATTTTTTTTAGATTTTGGAATATCTGCATATATCTAAATCAGATACTGTGGGGATGGAACCCAAATATGAGATTCATTTCTGTTTCATAAATACTTTATTCATATTGACCGAAGGCAATTTTATATAATATTTTTAGTGCACCTGTGCTTTGACTAAAACTTGTCACATGAGGTCAGGTGCACAATTTTCCACTTTCATCATCATGTTGGTGCTTAAAATGTTTTGGATTTTATATTTCACATTTTCTGATAAGGGACATTCATTTTTAATATGATTGCTATTATTAATGTAATAGTCTGCAAATAGTTTTTCTCTTAACCAAATATTGAGAACACCATTCTATAACAATACATGTGGATAAATATCATCATTTTGCTAGCTACATGACACTTTAATGGAAAGATATACCCTCATTTTTCAACCAAAGCCTACTCAAGGATTTACAAAAACAGATTCCAGTCTATATTGTGGATGGCATTGTGTCAAATATCTTTGTATCCTTGTCAAATTGGTTATTAATGATATATCCTTTTAGTAGAGCTATTGATTTAAAGCTGGTGAAAATTTTTAAAAACTTTTTAACACTTACTACCATCTTTCCCAAGGAAAGATTTCAGGAGAAGGAAATATCTGAGCTGGGTATGGAAGGATAAATAGAAAAGAGGTAGAAAGTAAAATCAGGGAAAGACATCAAAAGGAGTACATTACCTTCAAGTAATGTCTAGTTCACAGTCTAAGTGGACTTTTGGAATAAATAGATTATAAGGATTAGTAGATTCAAAACTCTGGAAGTAATCGAAGAAGAAGGACACAAAAGAGTTGAGGTGATATTTCTTTCAACTCTCTAGTGACTGTAAACAGTTTGAGAACCTGGAGTGCTAACATGCATATTTCACAATCCATACACCAAACAGAATTTCCAAGTAAGGCAAACCACTGTGATCTGCTAGTCCATTCTTCCAAAAGTACTCAACCTTCTCTCTCCTTCTAAGAAAAGTACAGAACTACAAATTACCCAAAGCAAAGATTTTGTTTGTGATTTTAATGAAATGTATATAAAAAAAGATCCAAGAGTGATTGATTGTATAAAAATATTTATTCTGGAGTTGAGGGTGTAGCTCAGTGGTAGAACTTCTGCCTGGCATGCAAAAGGCCCCGAGTTCAATTGCCAACAGAGAAAAAAAAAATTTTTTTGAAGGATGGAAGAAAGGAAGGAAGGGAGGCAGGGAGGGAAAGAGGGACGGAGGGAAGGAAGAAGACCTATTCCTAACAGTAAATGATACCTGCAAAGATTCTGGTTTGCTCTAGACTCCCGCTATTCAAAGGGAGGGGTACCTGTATAAGTAACAAAAACATCACCTGGGAGCTTATTAGAACCTCAAACCTCACCACAGCAGGTGTGGTAGCACCCTCCTGTAATGAAAGCAACTCAGAGAAACTGAGTCAGGAGGATGACAAGTTTGAGGCCAGCCTCAGCAACTTAGCAAAACCCTAACTAACTTAACAAGATCCTGTCTCAAAATTTAAAAAATTAAAAGATTAAAAGGACTGGAATGTGGCTCAGTGGTAAAGCACTTCTGGGTTCAACTCCTGAGTACCTAATAATAATAATTATTATATTATATTATATTATAATTATTATTATAAACAACAAAAAAGATTCAGTCCTTATCAAACCTCACCAGAGATGTACTATCTGAATCTGCAATTAAACAATTTTCCTGGATGACTGCAGACAGGTTAAATTTGAATAAACACTGTTCTATAGGGTATCTGTCAAAGTCTGTTAGTAAATGCATCAACGAGAAAATTATCATGAAAAGAAGTTTAGCCCATTTGTTTTTGGGGCATCCTAGAAGCCCATAGTACTAGATATGAGAATATGCAGCAAGGAACCTTGTGTCTCAAATTCTTTCCAGCATCATTTCAATAATACAGGTGGAAAATTTTCCAAAGGATAGAACTGTGGCACAAAGATTCCTTCACCAACATTCTAGGAAATATAATGAGGAAAAATGAGATCTAAATGATCTATTAATAGTTCTCAAGTTATCTTCTTCTGCTTATATATCAATTTCTAATTCTTTTCTAGATATAAATGACTTTATGGGAGGTTGCAGAAAGAAAGATTTAAACAGTTCCAAATATAATCAATAGATGCTAAATGAAATAAAACTAGTTCCAGTTTTATATCTCACGTCACTTTTTATTGATCAACCTTTTAAATTGTAAAATTATGCAGCTGAAACTAAAAGCAAATGGGGGAATCATGAAACTTTTATTTAGCATTTCTAGTTGATATTTTAACATTCAAAATTGGTAGAAATACACCTTATTGAGTAACAAATTTCATTATATTAGTCTCTTAGGGAAATACTTAAATAAAAATTTAAGGAGATTGCTGGGCACAGGGGTATACACCTATAGTCTGTAGTCCCATCTACTGTGGAGGCTGTAAAAGGAAGATAATTTGAGCCCAGCAGCATAGCAAGAGACTGTCTCAAAAATAAACAAAACAGACAAATAGAAAAAAACAGTATTTAAAGAAAAACAGCATAAACAACAAAAATGTTTCAAAATTTGAGGACGTTGGGATGTTACTGGTTAAGAGCCAAAATTATCTTGGGTACATTAACCCCCTTAATGGCCATTTACTTTTAATCTCTGCATATGATCTAACATCCTCATGATTATTAGGCAGTACTCTCAGAAAGTATCACTAAACTTAATAGGCCTCTAGCCTCCACCAGCTCTAAAGCTAAAATACTATAACATCTGAAACCTACAGGAAATATTTACCTGCTTTACTGTACCCCACCTGCCAAACGTCACCAATGTGTATGGCGAATGTATTATGACATTTGTTCTGTGGCTATAAAAGTATATGTAACATCTTCCATAGAGGAGCATGTCATTCAGGGTTATTTGAACCCGTGTTCCTTAGCCTATGCTCACTTGTATTTGACTCAGAATAAACTGTTATTTCCTTAAAGCAGATTTGTTATTTTATGTTCACACACACACACACACACACACACACACACATGCACACACACAAATCACCAATTTATTAAGATTTTGCCCCATTCATCAGTTCTATCACAATTTTCATTGCCTGTTATATGCCTATATTTTATATAAAATCTCAGTTTACCTAAATGACAGATTTTAATTAAAAAATATTAACTTTTCAGTGATCCTTTTTATTGATCACTCATCTTGCAAAAAAATAAATTCAAAGAAAAAAAAAAAAAAAAAAAAAAACAGAAAGTGGTCCCCTGGCCAGATTCTTTGAAGTAAAATCTATCAATTTACCCTTCAAAGAATATCTAGTACATGAAAGGCTTTTTACTAGTTTCTGAAAATACAAAGATAAATAAGAGTAAATCCCAAGCTCAAATTGCTTAAAATTTCATGAGGGAACCAGGCAGTTTAAAAAACAACACAGTTCTTGTTAAGAGAGGTGTGTGTCAGTGCCACAGGAACACAAAGGAGTGCATGACCTATGTGCCTGAAGACAGTCAAGGTCAAGTTTTAGTGCAGTCACAACACCTAATCCCCAAGACCTGGAACCTTGACAGGCACTCAAGAATCATATTTAAAATAATGAATAAATGAAGGAATAGAGTCAGCTATTAACCACTTGGATAAACAGGGTAAAATCAATTCATGTTTATCCTGACCAGTATAACAGGAAAAAAACAGCATGAACTATAAGATGAAGTAATAAAGACAATTAATGGAAAATGAAATATTCACATTTAGTTTTAAATCATGAATCCCAACACTTTCAGTTAAGTACTGTTTTTTCATTTTTCAGTGTGATCTCAAAAGAGTTATTATGTCAACCCTTATATAAATGATATTTGGTAAAGTAAAAAATTGATTGGAAAAAGACCTACGATCCAATGTCAGCCCTGTGAATGACAGGCTGCTTTGGTCAAGCTACAGCCTCTTTGGGCATCAATTATCCTCAACTTTGGAGTCATCCCACATTGGGCTCTAAATGCAAAATATATTCAGAGTCTGCTCATCACTGCTACCATAACTCAGCCCCCACCTGTATTACTTTTTCCATGTATTGTTAAAGTCTCCTTTTGATTTGACTTGTTTCTTTTCTTGCCCTATTCACTCTATTCTCAACTCAGTATCCAGAGTATCTAGTCAAGCAAAATTGGGCCATTCTTCAGTTCAAAACTTTCCAATGCCTTCCCATATCATTCAAAGCAAAAGCCAAAGTCCTTATCATGGCCATTTTCTTCCCCCACTTTCCCCCTCATCTCATCCCCCATCATTTCCCCTGGCTTTCATTTCATTCCAACCACAGAGCCTCCTTGGTATTTCTTTTCTTTTCTCCTTTTTCTTTTCTTTTTTTTTTGTGGGGGCGGTACCAGAGATTGAACTCAGGGACACTAGACCACTGAGCCACATCCCCAGTCCTGTTTTGTATTTTACTTAGAGACAGGGTCTCTCTGAGTTGCTTAGAGCCTTACTTTTGCTAAGGCTGTTTTTGAACATGCAATCCTCTTTCCTCAGCCTCCTGAGCCACTGGGATCACAGTCGTGTGCCCCCTCGACTGGCTCTTCCTTGCTATTTCTTTAAAAAGCACCTGCCACTCTGGGGTTTTGGATTTTGCATTTTATTTTTCTTGCCTAAAATACTTTCCCCATTTGGCAAGTTTCACTAAAATGTCACTTCCTCAGCGAGGCCTTTCTTCACCATCTTATTTGCAATTTAAGTCGCTCCCCAATGTTGTTTGTCTTTGGCTTATTTTATCTCCACAGCACTTATCCCATTTAGCATACTATAAATTTTATCACACTTATCATGTCTATTGTCAATCTCTCCACCTTAAAATGTTAGTGCCACTAAGGCAAAGATTTTTGTGTTTTCTTCACAGATGTATCATCAATGACCAGAAGAGTGTCTGAAATATAGAAGTCCTCAATAAAATATTTAAAATAATTAGTGAAAAGTAAAGTGTTTAGATTAAACTCTACTTGTTCTTCTCTTCCACAGTTACATAATAGCACATGTTGTTATTATATCATATAAAGAGGAAATATCACATTAACATAATAATATAATTTCTGAATGTAGTTAGTATATAATACCTTTATGTTCTTATTTAGTAACATGTATTAAAGGCTTATTCATTCTTTGTAGGACTGTCATTGTTAGTATATGTATGACAGCCTCCATCTTTAAAGTGTAAATGACATTGATGTCATAATCATTTAAAAAATAAGTACTCATTAAAGCAATGCTAGTATTAAATAACCTTTGAAAAATTTCTTAGAACACATCCACTTTGAATGTAAAAAGTTGATTTCTTTTTTAAATAAAGTTCACCAATAATATGATGCTGCTAAAGCCATTGAAATGTCAGAGCTACAGAGCTAGAAAGTAACTTGAGATCATTTGGTTCATACCTTTTCCATAAAACATGTGAATATATAAGCTATTCAGGATCCATATATTTCTTAGGATAGAAACACATTTAGATATATCTGTAGAAATCATTATGAATATTTTCAGATAATAGACCTATTCTTTAAAATTTAATGTGAATGTTTGACCTCACATTGATTCTCCTTCCTTTTGCTTCAGCATCAATTATCACAGAATTGTTAGGTTTAACTTTCAGTTTATAAGAAATCTGAAGAGCAAAAGCCAGAGTTTGGTAGTCAATTGTATGTTATTTATTTTTAACTAAGGTATTCTGCTTTAAAACATCAATTCTGAAAGCAATTTCACTTAGAATATCCAAATGAGAATATATTGATGACATATGTTCTCCGTATTTTTATTAAAACTTGGAAATGTAGCAGCAAGAATGACACCAAGAATTTATGCTTTATTATAAAGAAAATCAAACATTGTCCCCAAGTGATTTGTGCATTTGCATCAAATTCTTTTTAATTTAACATTAAAATTATTAAAGCTGAGGACTGGAGATGTTTATGCAGTTCAGTGGTAGAGCACTTGCCTAGGATACATGAGGTCCTGGGTTTCATCCTCAGCACCATCAAAAAATAATAATAATAATAATAATTAAGCAGAAGTGACTACATTTTTGAAGCAAATTATATCAAATGGAATCATTTTGCTGATTCGTTTGACGTGTTGAGCTTATACATAACTTTATCCATGTTCTCCACACTCTCATAGAAGCAAGTTTGGGGATTTCGAATTGTAGAAGCCTCAGTTTGAGTCTCTGTTCTGCCTCTGTAAAATATTACCTTTATTTTTCTAAGCCTCAGTTCCTTCACTAGTAAAATAAGAAAATGCTGCCTACCACACTGAGTTGTTGCAAAGCAAAATGCTTGTTAAAAGTTTGTAAGCATGAATACACTACAAATATAAAGGGCTAGTATAACTATTACTTCTGACATCACCCCTACTAAGATAGTCCACCAAAAGAATACACAAAGATTATGAAATATGGATAAAATGAAGAATTGCCATTTTTGAAAGCTCACAAAAATTTATTTTGGTATACTGGTAGTTTCTTTTCTTGGTTTTTATATTTACTTGTCCTCATAACATGTTACTCATCTTTACACTGGCTATAAGTAAGTTTTACAATACTGTATTGGTTCTCATGTACTATCTTAATAGCTAACATTTTATGGAGTGAAGCTTATTATGTGGCAGATAGTGTGAAAGAGGTTGATAGACATTAGCCCATTTAACTATCACAATAACCCTAGGAGATAGATATAATTATATGCCCATTTTATCAAGGAGGAAACTGAGGCAGAGAGGTTAAATGCCTTGCCCAAGTTCACAGTCAGAGTTAGAAATGGAGATAGGATTAAACCCTGGCACCTAACCCAATCCTGTGTTCTTCCCCCTTATACCATGCCACAAGTTTTTCATTACAGTTAGTTGTCTGCAGACCCCTTCTAAGACTGACAGACATCCTACCTCTGTTATCCAAGGCTGCAAGTACAAGTTTTGTGTGGTTAGTGATGTTCTCAACTGATTTGGGCAAGCACTTGAAGGAGGGTAAACTAAGTCAAGGAAACAACTTCCTATTTAAGTGAACTTGACTTCCTATTTAAGTGAACACTATTTAAGTGAACTTGACTCTTCTGGATAGGCATGACATTCCTAAAGCCCTGAAGGATTCTGTAGGAAGAATGTTTATCAATAATTTGAACATTTTAAATCCTGTTTTTATAATATATATTGGTTTTATAATATAGGGCCTTAGAATCAGAATATGGCAATTATGGAATTTCTTACCCTTCTGAAGAACAACTTTAGTTTTAATGACTTCTAATGTCATAGTAACAGTCATCTATTAGCTTGATGTCTTCCAGCGATTTGGTGTTAAGGGAAAAAATGGCTAGAAATTGTCACTGTTGCTTTATTTAGTGTATTAGTACTGACATGACTAGAAAATTGTACAAATTAAGTACAAAATAAATCTATTATGGTGCATAGACCACTTGCCAAGAGAATGAGCTCTGGAGTCCTAATTCCAACCTTCTACTTAACTTTTCAGAGATTATAAGTGAGCCATTTAAGCCCTGTTTTCTCATCTGTTAACCAGAAATATTCTAGTTTATGGTAATTATTTTGCTGTTCAAGTTGAACAAAGTCTAGTTTCTTCACCAATGCTAATATTTTGATTTCACTATGTAGAATCAGTCTGAGATATGGGGAAAATACCACATTAAATTGGAAATAATTTGTCTGTCAGATATTCAGTTAATTGACCAAATGTAATATTCCTTTCACCAGTGCAATATCCTTTTTGGGTAAATATTGTATATATGTGCAATAGAGGAAAGGGGAAGAGTGAAGAGGTCTCTAAGTAACTAATAGCCATATTAACCTTTTAAGCATAAAATCAAGATAAGGTGATCATGAATGCTAAGAAACAAAATAAAATCAAATGGCGTATGACTTTGCAGTGCAGCACCTTATAGAAAAGGAGTGAAACAACTAGAGAAAGTAAAGTCGTACTCCATTTGTGTACAATGAATTAAAATAATAATAATAAATTAAAATAAGTAAATAAAAGGAAAGGAGTGAAAAAAAAAGTGTTAATGCTTCAACCAAAGTTAAACTTCAATGTTTCCATAAGGGTGTCTTATTCACTCATCACACCTTTACTGCTAGGATGAATCATATCCTGGATGAAAAAGGAATTTACGAATGACTCAAAGAACCGAATTCATCCATTGTATTAGCAATACACTTCTTAGTCATGATTTTGTAGTGACAAATTACCATTTAAATTCAGCAACACAGAGTTTGTCCTCATATTCATCATTTTTTTTTTCCTGGTGTTGAGATTGAACCCAGAACTTTGCACATGCAAGGCGCACAGTCTACCATTGAGCTACATCCCTAACTCCTACCCAATCACTACATTTTTTTATCTCCTTCTCCAAAGTAAGAAATGTAGTTCCATAAAACCTCCATATTGCTTTATTCTAAGGTGGACATAAAATAATTTCACAATCAATACACCAATACTACAACTAATGGCATACCTATCATGTAAAAGTTCAAGATTTCTTTGCAATTTTTCTCTTATAACAAATCAACCAAGTAGTCAAAATACTGTACAGTGTTCAAACATTAATTGTGCCTTTTTGTGTGTGCATGTGGGGTTATATTTTAATATATCTTGGGCACTTTTGTTTCTGTTTATATTCAAATATTAGGATTTGCTTTCTCAACACTGTTTATTAAATGTTATTCTAATATCTTTAAATGTTTCAAAATACAAATCTATACAGAAAAGTATACTCAGGGCTGGTTGGGGAAGTAGCTCAACAGTAGAGCACTTGCCTAGCTTGTTGGATGCCCTGCATCGAATCCCCAGTACTTCAAAAAAAGAGAAACAAACCAAAAAAAGATTTAGTCAGGGATGTCTAACTCCCTGCCTCAGGCACACACATCCACTATAGGCTTTTCTTTTTTTGGAGGAGAGATTTAACTATTTGTGTATGTGTGTGAATGTGAGTATGCCTCTGTGTATGCACGACTGATGAGGTTTGTGGAAAGTTGGGCTACATTTATAAACACTTTATATTTAGAAGCACATCAGAAAATTCACAAAGCTAAGATGATTAATAAACAAAGCATGTGCCAAAACAAATATACAGATTTTGCAACAATATGTACAAGATTGATGGTGGAAATAAAAATATTTCATTCCCTCCCTGAAGTTTCATGTACTCCTCAGTTTGTGTTATGCTTATGTCTGCAAACCTTCATAACCATTTATTATTTTTAAGACTTCTAGTGGCTAAAAATAACCATGAAAATATAATTATAAATATTTAGATTAAGAATTATTATAGAAACTTATTCAAAACAAAAGGCAATTTTTTATTTTTCATTTTTCAAAATATTATGTATTTATTTATTTTTGTGATGCTGGACATCAGAAAGGCTCTTTTTAAAAGTGATAGTAAAAATATTTTCTCAGCTGTAAGCCATCCTTAAAAAGCTGCATCATAACCCATTTAGAGAATTAGTACATTACGAAATAATTTAAATTATTTTACTAAACTTCCTTATATTAAGTTTCTGGTAGCCTGGATATTATCTTCAGAGAATTTGTTTATAGAATTCAGCACACTTTTCTAACTATTGATGCTGAATTCTCTCTTCTTTCTTCACTTTTGGGTATCAGAATATGATTGGGCCTATTTTTTTTTTTTTTTTTTTTTTTGGAGGGGAGTACCAGGGATTGAATTTAGGGTCACTAGACCACTGAGCCCTAGCCCTAGCTCTACTTTTGTATTTTATTTGGAGACAGGGTCTCACTGAGTTGCTTAGCACAGTTGAGGCTGGCTTTGAGCTCTCCATTCTCCTGCCTCTGCCTCCTGAGCTGCTGGGATTATGAGCCTTGCACCACTTTGCTCTGCGGGACTGGTTTTGTGTTGCTAAATTTATAGGAACTTACCAAGTTAAGAACTAATGTTATTAATGAACAAATATAGTATTCTCTTTCCCATCAAAACTGTGAGAGTGTAGTGTTCTAAGTACTTAAATTTCTTCTTCCTGATAATCTGAAGTATTAGCTTGCTAATGACATGATAGCAGAAATGCGTTGTCTTGCTTCTAGAGGTCAGGAGTCTAAGATGAAGGTGTTTCCAGCAGTGGTTCTTCATGTGAGCTGTGTCAGAGAACCTGTTTCATGTCTCCCTCCTAACTTCAGACGGTTACCGAATAAATTGATTATTATTAACATATATTGATGATTATTGATAGATTACTGTGCATATTTAATTACCAGTGTTGACCAACTATAAGCACAGACTTAACATCAGTATCGTACTAAGAAATATGGAAAAGCAATCAGGCAAACAAACAAAATGATTAGACTAAAGTTTCTCTGATCACAAGGACAATATACTAGGAAGATATGAACAATTGTAAAAAAAAAAACGCAAATAGCAAATATTTAAGGGTTAAATATTAATAGTACAGGGCCTGAAATATTGCTGAAACTTAGAACACATACACAAGGTTTGTTAACATAAAAATGCCCTAAAAATTACTCAGGAAATGAGAAACACTCTAGTACACAAGGCCCATCGTTAGAGGATTGAAAAAGTTCTTCTATGTCCCTGCCAGAGTGCTCTGTGGTTAGCACAGGAAGGACAGATCTGTGGGTGCTGAAAGGGAGATGTAGAGATGGGCTAAACCAGAGATTATGAATGACAGATAATTTTAGTACTTGGATCTAGGAAATGGGGAAGAAAAGGATATTAGAATGAAAGGATATGTTCACTGTAGATACCTTTCTGTGCTGTTTGCATTTTTATATATGTTTTAACTTTTCATCTGCTGGGGTAAATCACACACAAAGTGTTAATCACACTCCTCTATTCATTATTAACTTGAAGTCAAAGCCTCTTTGGTATTTTTTATGCTTATTCACTTTTATTCTCATATCTAGATTCCATTTCCTTTTCCTTGCCATAAGTCATCCTTATATTGTGTTTAACATACATTCTTTTTTAATAAGTGACTTTATAAAATACATATTGTGTGTGAATAAATTCAAACATATCAAAATTCATTTTGTAGCTTTTATTATTCACTAGGTACCATGTTTTGAGGAGCCCGCTTATCGCTCTGGGATATACCTAAGTTGATGGTAGACAATATCATGACTCACTTGTTCACTCTTCTAGAGGAAACTACAGTTGCTTCCACAAGTAAGTTGTACAATGAACATCCTCATACATTTCTTTATTGCTCTGTATAAGAAATTATTTACAATAAACACCCAAATAGAGATATTAAATCATCGTTGACACATAAACTTGATTTTCCCTAGTGGTATCAGCTGTTCTCCCAAATGGCTGAACACATACTCACCAACAATACAGGAGAGTCAAATGTCCCCATGTCCCTGCCCACACTTGGCATTATCAAGCTTTATCTATTGTATTGTTCACTCTTGTAGGTATAAAGTGATAACTCTTTTCTTAAAACTTGTATTTCTTGGATACCTTTTATAAAATTAAATGAGAAAATGTCTCCTTCATCCAAATCTTTTTTCTCACCTTGCTAAAATCTCTTAGCACTACATGTTTTCAATATATCTCAAATTTGATTACTTTCTATACAACCTCAAACTCATCTTATTTCAAAGCGACATAAAAACTTCATACGTTATTAGTGCTGAGAAGAAACTGAATGTTCTAAAACAATACTTTCATTTTAGTATTCATTCAAGGAAACTGAGGCCTTGAGAACATTTTTTAAAAAACTCAAATAATATTGAAGGAATGTTAGGGGTAGAATCAGAACTGATAAGCTACGGGATTCAGGGTGGAAGAAGCAGAGATTTAGAGCCTGACAGGAAAATAAAAAAAAAAGAAAGAAAGAAAGAAAAAGAAAAAGGTGTTTTCAATAATTGAGTAAGGCTTTCCAGAGGGAGATTAAGTTGAAACTACCTTTTGGAAGATGCATGGAGAAGAAGGGGAAATATTTTGTCAGAAGAAAGAAAATCATCATCAGAGGAATGAGTAGGTTGTGTTTTGTACATGAGAGAGAGCAGCCAGGATGTAGGAATGTATGTAAAACAGGATTAGGATTTAGGGAGACTGGAGAATCTAGTCAGGGTGGATCACATAATTTGCAAAACCCATAGTAAACTGAAGCTGCAGGGCCATCTGTTCAAGTAGATAGATAGATAGATAGATAGATAGATAGATAGATAGATAGATAGATAGATAGATATAGAGATATATAATATTTTCCTTATGTATTTTGTAAGTAACTCATGCATATCATTCACAATTTAAAAGGGATGAGAGAGCATGCATGAATAATAAATCTTCATCCCCACCCCAACCTCATGCCTGTTTCCTTTCCTAGAGGTAGTCATTGTTATCAGTTTCCTATGTTTCCCTTCACAGATATTTCTACATAAACACAAATATTTCATTTTATTTTTAAACAAAAGTGGTACATAATATTACACAGTGTCATCATTCATCATCACGGTCTTTTTTTTTTTTTTTCCAGAAAAATATATCTTGAAAAAAGTTTCCTTCTAGGCACACATACAGCTGCCTCTGCCTCTTCCTTTGTAAGGGTTCTATGTTCATTTTTAATTGTCCTTTATGGGCTAGGAATTGGTACATTATTTTTTTCCATCTCACAATCACAAGTAGTGCCCCAAGGCTGAGCTTCTTGAAGATTAGAATCAAGGCATGGAAATGAAGATTTCAGTTATAACTGTAAGATGCATGAAAATGGTGGGAAAGTCCATTTCATGGAGGTAACATAATTACTGAGTCAGTTTCTTAGCAGAGGACATTAAAGATGTTTCTATTTTTTTTTTTTTTTTTTTTAACTCACAATGCCCCTGCTTAGGATTACAGGTGCACACCACCACACCAGTTCTGTTCCTATTTTTGCTAGCAGGAACAATGCTGCAAATGGATACTTGGGGAAGAAGAGAGCCATTGAGAGGGAGGCAAAAGCAAATGGCACAGATCTACTATCTGAATAAATGAGGCTCTGAGATGGGTATCCAGAGAAGGGTGAAAGTTCACACCCACATTTCCTCCATCCTTAGGACTCTGAGTAGACTTGAAATTAATTCCATTTTTGAAATAGCAATAAAGGAATAATTATATTCAAAAAGACCAAGGAAACAGGAAAGGGGAAAGAGGGGGAAGAATTAGAGTGCAGAAGGGAGATAATTCAACAGGTAACAGTATGCAGGATGGCAAAAGAAATCAGAGGTTTCCCAGCTGGTGAAGGAAATAAACTGATAATTGTCTGCACTAGTTGGGAGAGATTGGCATAAGGAGGAAAAGCAAGATTCAATGCCATTGTAAAAGGGGGAAATCAGACTTGTTGACTAATTAGACATGCTTGAGGACAAGAAAGCATGAGCAGATGATAGCACAGCGACAGTTTTCCAGGAAAAATTGCTTCATTCTCAACATCTGCATGCATCTGAGAATTATACCTGGATTCTTCATTTCCATGCCTCGATTTCAATCCTCAGGAAAGTAGGCCTTGGGGTACTACTTGTGATTCTAAAATGGAATAAGTAATGATTTAATTCCCAGCCAGTAAAGGGCAATCCAAATGACAGGCTCCACCATTTCCCCAGGGCTAGTTTGTAACCTGGGACAGAAATAAGCTGTGTGTATTAAATCAATACAATCACTCAGAAGTTAAAAAAAAAAAAAAAAAAAAAAGTGCAATGCTTTGGCGACTACGTATTATATGAACTATTTCTACTTCTTAATGGTTTACTTTCTTCAGATGATATAAACCTGGCCACATTTCTGCAGTGAGACGATGCCAGTCAGGGACTTAGTGCCTTTACAAAATGCTCCAAGGTGTTAAGATGCTATTTATAAACACCAGCCTGTCCCACTCAAGCATCACAGTGACCAGGACTGTCTATGACAGACAAGTATGGAACATTTCATGGCATTCCTGAGCCTTTTTCCTCTCTGCCAGTCTCAACAGGGATATTTTATGGGAGCATGGGAATGGAGACAACTTGGGAACTGTTAGTGTGTGTGCATGCCCCTTCCCCCAAGGTACCACCCAGAGGCACCACTGGCCATTCAAAAGTGTGAGCTTTTGAAACTTGATCACACTGATAACAAAATCATTGTTTATCACAACATTTCTCCTTTTCTCCTGGATTCCTTACCCCTCACCTTCTCAAGTTTCTCAATTATCGGTCTTCTTGCTCCAGAATCATTACGTCTCTTCTTAATTGCTCCTATTGTCATAAACCACTTCTAGAAATTCCCTTCTTAAACACACATACACACATGCACACATGCTCCTACTTCTCCAACACTTTTGGTTGCAGGAAACAAAACATTCCATGGGGAGACCCTTACACAGTAAAGATCTTTAAGTAGTGTGTCTAACAATCTGGATGGAGAAACTCTCAGGATGGAGCAGTGACTCTAGTTTGCCGCTGGGTCATCCTCAGTGGCCTTTTAAAGTCACAGGGTACTTGCTCAACTCCAAACCTAGGTCTTCTTTATTTGTTTATTTGCTTGTTCTTTTTAGATATACATGGCAGTAGAATGTATTTTGGCATATTATACGTATATGAAGTATAACTTATTCTAATTAGGATCCTATTCTTGTGGTTGTATGTGATGCAAAGTTACCCTGGTGGTGGTGAATTCGAATACAAGGATATTCGAAGTTATGTCTGGTTAATTCTACTGTGTTCTTAAGGCAATGCTACAATGAAACAAACAAACAAACAACAACAACAAAAAAAACCAGAAAAGACAAAGAGATCTCCCCACTGTCTTTCCCAGAAGCATCTTCCTGACAGTACTTCTGCTCACTAAACCTACCCCAGATCAATTTTCAGGAAAGAAAATGGAATAACTGGTTTAGGGCACTACGGTTATCCCTGGTCCTAGGTACACTCAACCAGACTTGTAGTAAGGAAGAAAATAAAATGATCTTTAGGTATGGCTCTAATAATATTGCCATTAAGACCACACTTCTTATTTGATTCCTTTCACTTCTTTTAAACTTTTGTTAGTGTCTTTCATGACCTGAAGTTCTTTTATATTGTTTTTCATTTTAAATCATAACATTCTGGAACTCTAAAGAATTTTAGGTCATTAAGTTAAGGATTTTTCAGAGTTTTTTTTGTTTTACTGGGGATTGACCCCAGGATCTAATGTTTGGTAAGTATGTGTTCAACCAATAAACTCCACTCCCAACTTGTAACCCAAATAAACAAATGCAAATAATTAGGGAGGTGGAATTAAGGGGGCAGGGCAAAGAAGTGTGGCCTTAGGAGCCAATGGCCTTGAGGTAACTCTGGCACGTTAGATTCCTTCTCAGTGGGATTTTAAAGTCACAATTCTCCTCCATTTTTCTTATTTTGAAAAAAATAAAATAAAAAAAATTATGTAACCTTGTTCCTTTTTAAATTAGCTAAGATCTTAGTTCAGATTTCCTGATTCCCTAATCCCTCATATATCTTTTAAGTCTTTGAAATTCTGTAATGTATTTGTCTTTAAAGTTTGCTCTTTACTTACAGAACAAAAAGTCCTTAGAAATAAATCCCGATTCCCTTGTTCCCATCCCACCAGTCCTTTTAATTCTTTGAGACAAGGTGTAGCTAAATTGCTGAGGCTGCCCTGGAATTTACAATCCTCCTGCCTCAGTTACTGGGATTACAGGCAAGTGCCACTTTGCTCCGTTTAGAAATAAATCTTAATGTAGAAATTATTACATTATTTCAGTAACCTCTTATGACCTCTCCCTAACTCCAATGTACTCTTAATCCATAATGTCCAGAGTTACAGTGAAATAGTTCAGGTGCAAATATGAAGTGATTTTTTTCTCTGTTATAGGCAATACGGGGCAGTTGTTAAGCACACAGACATTGAACCTAACATTACATGAGTTCCCATCTTGCCTCTAAGGATCCAGTTTCTTTGTAATTGTAATACTTATCTCACTGAGTTGAAGTTTGTGTGCAATATACTTACACAGCATAGCATATAATAACTGCCGTATGTTAGATGTTCCTTTCCCTTATTTTTTTCAGAACCCTTCTTGGCCAAAGATTCTGGAAATTGTTGGGAATTTCCCTCCCAGAAGTAAAGAACCAATGATGCTTAAATACAGGCCCTTCCATGTTATCTTTAGAGTCATTTCTATAAATTCATTTCCTTCACTTTAATTTTTCTTCCTTGTAGATCTTTATTGAATCATTGACAATTTCACCTTTTATGGAAACTGAGACTGAAGTGTCACATAATATCAGAGTTAAGAGAGGTCTGGAGATTGTCATTCACAAGTGAAAAACGGAGTAGTTTAGAACCTTCAGGTAGGTCACTTGGTTAGATGGAGTCACAAATGTTCAAAGTTCTCTGTAACCACACGCATGGTAGTTGCAGTAAAACGCTATAATTTAAGTTACTGTCCAAATTCCTGTTCCCTGATCCCTACTCCTAAGTAACAAATTTCCACCAGCTATTTGTCTGAACAGATAAAATAATAAAAGTAAGGAAAAGGGAAAGGAGTTGTAAGTGATCTAAGTGTCTAAAAATAAGATAATCATGTAAACTTGCCTCCTTCAACAGTATCAGAAAAAAAACATGATAATATTCAACAGAAGTTAATATGATCCTAAGAATGCTATTGCTTCCTCTAATCTTTAATACATAAATGCTAAATTCTTACATAAAAATATCTCCTGGTATAATATGGAAAGCAAGGTAGAAGACGAGGGCATTGGTGGTTCAGTGGTAGAATTCTCGCCTGCCACGCGGGAGGCCCGGGTTCGATTCCCGGCCAATGCAAGCTTTTTCTCTTATCTTGTTTCAAGCACCTAGAAGTTCGGTACCATATTCTAAATATTTGCGTTAAGAAAGAAACCACAACGTTAAGCTAATTTCCCTTTTTATCTTTACTTCCAGCAATCAAAAAGGCGCTTTGCCAATTTTTTTTTTTTTCACTTTTGATTATTCTTGGGTACCCTAAATGTAAGCAGTACAATACAAGACGTTTCAGTAAGGAATATTAAAAACAAAAAGCTACAGCGGCTGTTTGGAGATGCCGGGGATTGAACCCGGGACCTCACACATGCGAAGCGCGCGCTCTACCACTGAGCTACATCCCCCAGCCGTGAAGCAAGCTTGTAATATAGGTAGTCATTCGGTTGGCTGAGCTCTAGTCAGATTATGGTAAGAACATTTCTTGGAGTTTATTCCAGTCGATGCGTCTGAAATGCATTCTTTCTGTTCCCATTCCTGTCCTCAGATGCTCTCGTTGTTCATGAAAACTGGTACAACCAGCCGTACCGAAAACTTAACCCTCATTCTGGTACACAACCAAGTCGACTCCTTGAACTCCTGCCGACCGCCTGCTGCGCTGAGCCGTCAGAAGGGCGGAACTTTGCAGCTGAGTTTCTGCCCGAGCCCGACACCGCGGGCTTACTGCGCAAGCGCCGGAGATCCGGGAAGCCGCTCTATGTGCGGTTTCCGGCTTTAGCTGGAAGGTTAGAATTCCAACCCCCATCCAGACCCCCCACCCTGAGCTGTGCCTGGTACACCAGACGCACTGAAAGCATCACCCCTAGTGCCGAAGGAAACTTGTTCCTAAAGCAGGTCAGTGGAGCTATTCTCTTTCCACACGAAGAGTTTACGGATTTACCTGAACACGTCCTTCTCCCTCCTGAAAAATATTTGTATTTCAAGAAAACGATCAATTCACAAAACCTCTCCATAGACTGATTATGTGGGAGTTACACCCAACTCTTGCAGACTTTTTTTTTTTTTTTTCCAATTTGCTCTTCATTTACATGAGGCTCAAAGTGAAAATGACACTGCTACCCGCTTACCCGCTTTGTAGCTTAATCATATATCCTTGGTAAGATCAAGGCCAGGAGCTTGCTCAAGATATGGATTTTTCTCTTCGTTTCATATGTCCAGCTTCGGCCTACTGGCTAATAGATACATGATATTAGAAATGTAAGTCACTGAATACATCCTTTAAAATACTCAGTCCTCCCTAACCTCTAATTGCACCCCAGCTCCAAAGTTAGATATCTACCCGTCTAGAGAACTGTCCACTAGAAAATTATCTCTTTTCTTGTGTTTGAAGGCTAGGCCATTAGATGAGATTAACTTGCAGTACAGTGTAATAGGGTGTGTTTGACTCTTCCAGGTGCAATTTAAACTGATATCACCCTAAGAGGTGAAGGAGGGTGGGTGGTATAAGTCTCAAGATACTGATGGCAACAGGAGAGAGAGTTGGTGTGTATGGGTGTGGGGAATGGGGATGCTGAAGTTTATCACTTCCTGCTGACCTATAAAGCAGACCCCAAAATGTAGGCACATTGAAGGCCTAGAGTTTCCACTCCCTTCAGTTGTGCAGAACAGCCTGGATGAGAAAATGTTCAGACCTCCAAAAGCTACAGCAAGAAAGCAGAAGTTTCTAAAGCACTCTGGGTAAACCACAACTTCATAATCAACTGCTGGACAAAAAGTAAATGACTGTGTTTGCTTACAGAACTTTAAAGAAATAATGGCTCATAATCAGATTTTGTTTTAGACTAGAACAAGCCACATGCTGATCTAATTCAACTATAATACAGAATGTCCCCAAAACAAACAACATTAGAGGACAGTCACTAAGGAACTCTGCTTGAAGCCTGAGAATCTCCAATCATGTTGCATTTCCTCCTGAGGCACTAGAATATGAACATCTTCAATTGATTCTGAATCAAAACTTGGGCAACCCAGGGTTTTCACCAGTGCAAATTATAACGATATTATGTAATAATTGTGAAGTAAGCGTGTTTTACTTCTGGTGATCTTGTTTTGATATTCCCTATAGAATCCCCTTCCTCACATAATGGCTTATTTCTCCATCACCTGAGGCCTTGCCTTTCTGGGACTTCTTTCTCAGGCAATCCTGAAGTTTCAGAGCTAAGCCCAGAGAAGGTACCTCTTAAATGCACTATCCTCCAATTCCACAAAATCAAGGCCTGTGAAAGATATGAAGTAATTTCATTGGCCTGCCTTAACCCCCCAAACACACACACACACACACACACACACACACACACACACACGTTATTCACAAGGATTGGCACAAGACCCCCTTTGAAGGAGATGACATTTATTTCTGACATTACTTGCACATATTTTGCTTCAAGTCTTTGTTCTTTTGGTCCAAGAGGTGTCAAGTACCCTTCCCCCAGAGCCTGGCTACAAACTAAGGTGTTTATTCCCAGTCCAGACAGTTGTTTTTATTCCTGACTGCACATTGGGATCACAAGGTGGAGCGTTGAAAAATGGTGATGCTTGCTTGAATCCAAACCTGTAGTTATTAAATCAGATTCTCTAGGGGTGGGTCCAGGCATTGGTATTCTTTTAAAATATACTTAATTGAAAAATAAGGATTCAATACATAATTTGATGGTGTGATACATATGTACATTGGGTAATGATTATCACAATCAAGTTAATTAAAATGTCCATCAAGTCCCAAGCTGTGCATTAGATCCCCAGAACTCGTTCATCTTATAACTGATCATTTCTACCATTGATCAATCTCTCTCCTTTTCCACAACATCAATATCTTTTTAAACTCTCAAATGATTTCAGTGGGCAGCTAAGGATAAGAACCAACATCTGAGAGCAATTTACATGTCAATGAAAGATGCTTATTACTAGACCAGTGGTTCTCAATGACTGTACATTAGGAGCACTTGGTAAGATCTAAAAGAAAAATACTGATTCATGGATCCCATCTCTATATATATGAATTTCATGGGTCAGAGGTAGCTTGGGCATAAGATTTTGAAAGGCTTCCAGGTAATTCTTAACATGCAGCCAAGGCAGAGAATCACTGCATTCACATGCACACTTTCTGAAGTTCTTCACTTAGTGTGTGAACACTGCAGGTTGCCATGATTCTGAAAGTGGAAGGCTCATTGCCACAGCCCCCCACACTCTGGAATTGGTGTTGCTCAAGGATGAAAGAAGCTGACTCATTCCAACTTCTCTTCCCTGTTTTCCTTCATATAAAATGAAACTTGTGTAGGCAGGTGTTCAAGTGCTAAAAACAAGCATTTCTTATCCATATATTCTGTCTCTTCCACCTCACTTTCATATTATATGAATGAATTTCTTAGGAGAGTGACCCTGCTAGCTTCTGGCAGCTAGAAAGTCTCAAGAAGGGATGAGGAACTGGGTAGGAGGAGTGTGATCTGTACTTGGTACGTGGAAATGCCCAGTGCTTGCCGCTTCCTGGATTTAAAAAAAAAAAAAAAAAAAAAAAAAAGGACTGGATTGCTTTACTCAATACCTAAAGGAACAAGCAGTTTTTTCAAATACATTATTTTGCTCCTCAGGGTCATAACCATTAGCAGTTCTTCATCACCACAGTTAATTATCATTAATAACACAGGAGAGCCAAAAAAGCTACTAGTTACATTTAATTCCGAGAAAGTTAATAAACATTACTCTTTTCTTTAAATACCCCAAAGTGAAAAATTACAGTGATCATAATTTGCATTTAGAATTAGAAGTATTTACTTAATAGTAAGTTAAATCTTACTTAGAAAGTTGCAAGTTCTATAATTTAAATTCTGGTTACAAATAGATTAGAAGAGAAGAGGTACATATTTGAAATGACATTTAAGAGGAAAGAGATGCTGCAAAAAGCTCATACATCTGGAAACGATTAATGGTCAGTTAGTTTAAGGCAGGGTGTTTTAAGACTAAAAGAAGGAAAAGGTAGCTGTATTTATGAGATATGGAAGATTTTTCCAACTTTATATGTTCTGTTCAACCAGAGGAATTTCTGTCATCTTGTAGTATGAGCTCATTTCCAAAAGCTGGATATAGGTTACATATTTTCTTAAGGTGGTCTCTTATTGAGGCCTTATTTTGTCAAATAGCTTGCCCCCAAGATTAGATATTAAATCTTATTCTATATAATCTTCCCTTAGCTTCAAATACTACTGGATTCTCAGTAGGCATTTAATACATACTGGTTTATAATTTCATGTGGGAGATTGGTAAAAAAGGTGTTTAAAGGTAAATGAGCATGTAGAATTCTACTGGGGTAAAGAAGATACTCTAAAATGGATTATGTGATGGTCACACAACTTAGTAAACTTAACTAAAATCCCCTAACTGTGCAGTTAAAATGGGTGAATTTTATAATATTCAAATTGTATTTGAATAAAGTGTAAAAGGGTGCATGTAAGGTAATGGAATGTGTTAGCAGTAGAATGGGGTTCATGTGACAGTGAGAAGTTACTCATACAGACTGTTACTGATGTGAAAAAACAAAAAGGTGAGCATCGAAAACGAATAGTGAAGGAGAAAAGACAGTGGTTTCCTGTGAGTGTAGAAAGAAAGGAGCAAATAGTTGGTATAGACAATAACCATGACCAGGACTAGGGAGTACTAACCATGTTTAAGGTACTAAACTTAGCATAGGGGAACACAATGGAGAGTGCAATACAACAGGACAGTTTATACAGTGGAACTGTGCTTGGTGTATTAAAGGAAGAAACAAACGCTCAAATACACTGTAACTTGTCCAAGTTCACAGAGGTAGAGAAGTTGAAAGTAAACCTCAAACCAAGGTTATCTCACCCTTAAATCTAACCCTAACGCTGAATCATTAGTGTAATTCTAAAGAAATGCATTCTAAGATCATTCTAAATGATGCTACTTATGCCTGGTTCAGTGGCAACACACTTGTAATTCCAGGGACTCAGGAGGCTAAGGCAGAAGGATCGCAAATGCAAGGCCAGTCTCAGCAACTTTGTGAGGCCCTGTCTCAAAATAAGAAGAGCTGGGGATGTAGCTCATTGGTAAAGTATCTCTGGTTTCAATCACCTGTACCTGACCCCCCCATCCAAAATGCTACTTGCCGACAATATCCGTTCATCCTTTCTATGATAATAGACTTCCAGCTGTACTTATGGCCACAAGAAGTAATTTTTACTCTCTTTAGCAGTAATGTGGAGGAAGAGGTATATCTTCCTGTAAGGACATATCCTAGAAGATGTGAACATCATTTCCCTTCACATCCCAATAGTCAGAATTTAATTTCACTGCTAACTCTAGCTGCAAAGTAAGGGTTGAAGTTCAGAAAGATCTCATCTGGATAGGTGGGAGCAGCAAGGATCCTAAATAGCAGTGGAACTACCATGACAGCCCAGAGCTATCTGCATCTGTTCTTTTCTGGGAGAGTTTAACCACTTTATTTGGGATCTCTATTTCTGATAAAAGATCCTAAATTCCAATTAATAAAAAAAAAAATGATTTTCTTGATTCTGTCTGGGACAAAAGTAAGCATATGGGCATATGTTGCTTGATTGACCCAAAAAGGCATACCTTGATGAGAACAGTCCTGTCAGTTTTATAATACAAGATGAGAGATCTCTGACCACTGTCAACAAGACTGAGCCCAGAAAAGCTGATTGGCAGACAGTGATGCTGTTTTTTTTTTTTTTTATTAATCCTAGGTAAAGAAAGGATGTACATTTTTTCCTCCTCCTCCTCCTCCTCCTCCTTCTTGCTAACTTAACACCAAAAGGGAAAGGAAGATAAAGACAACTGCATCATACTGAAATATTCTTTCTCAATATTTCCTTGGCTACTCTTCCTATTCTTTACTGTTAAAGGCAAATTAAGAGAAGAAATGTTACTATAGCTTTTCTTTTTGATTCAAAGATTTAACTCAAATTCTGGACGTGTTAGTCTATGCTAGTAATCCCAGCCCTCAGGAGGCTGATATAGGAGGATCACAAGTTTGAGGCCAGCCTCAGCAACTTAGTGAGGCCCTGAGCAACCTACTGAGATTCTGTCTCAAAATTAAAAATAAAAAGGTGTGGGATGTAGCTCTGTAGTAAAGCACCCCTGGATTCACAATCACCAGTACCCCCCCCCAAAAAAAGAAAGAAAAAAGAAAAGAAAGAAATAACTCAAAAAGTTGAACCCTGTGCTGCTCTAATTTGAGTCTAAGTATTTGTTATTATGTAGCAAACTTTATTAATGCAAAACATTTATAATATTAATCCACCAAGTATTGACTGATTTAAGAATATATTGGAAATTAAAATTATGAGAGAAGGAGGTGGCAGCTAGGTGATTCCAGTTTACTGCCTTAAACAATTACATATAGTGTGGGATCATTCAATAAAATAGCAACAGAACAGAAAATATGAGGAAAAAAGAGTGAACTTTATAAGTGGTCCCTAATACTATTTTTATTTCGTTCAATTTGGAATGTATTCTTCTCTACCAAAGGAAAGCTTAGGTAGATATTTAGATGATAGCTTTGAAGACAGGAAGAAAGGAGAGACAGGGAGGGAGAAAGGGAGAGGGACAGAGATAGATAGATAGACAGACAGACAGACCGATTATCTAACTGGGCTTCAGACCAAGCTTTTGTGTTTAAAGATTTGAAGAACATGGACAACATCTAAAGGGGCTGGAAGGATTTCCAGGCAGCCTTAAGAATCAGATGAGGATCAAAGGAGGAATTCAGAAAGCCACTGATCCCATATAAACACAGAGAAATAGGGTTATCAAATTGCCTGGATTGAGATTCTGTAAAGGACCTATGGCAAAGGAATAATGGGGCCAGGAAATGTGAGAATTGATAAGTATATGACTGAAGAGATGAACATTGAAATTAATACTTCCTTGAAAGGAAATAGGAATGTGTTGACCAGATGCTTGGAGAATTTTTTGAGGTCAAATCAGAGAGCTGTAGTCAGCAGGAAATTTGAATTAATATTTCAAATATGGAGGTTCAGGATGACAATATGGAACTGGGAGTGGATACCTAAAATAGAGTAAACATGCAGGTTAATAATGATGAGAAAAATCAAGGAATTTAGAAGCCTGGGACACCACCCTATTAATCTAATACACTCAGGAAGATGGCGGGGTCTGGAAGGAGCAGGCAGGGAGCCACCTCTTGAAGGAAACTTAAAGGAGTTTGGTGATGAGAGGGAAGAAAATTTGCAGGATGGTAATTATCTAGTAAATGTTAGTTTCTTTTAACAGATCACATACAAAATAATAAAAGATTCTATTTTGTAATTTTACATTAGAATAATGTTCCACCTTTCTCTCCACAAACACAGAGATGCAATAGGTCTCTTCTCAACACACACACAAACACACACTCAAGTATGCTCCTCCCCACTGACATACAAATGTGGGTTTTTAGACAAAGGTATTATAGACAATTTCAAGAAAATGCATCAAATCATGCATTTTCTTTTTGTGTTGCAAAAGAAATTTTTTTAAAGGTGCAATTTTCTAGGACCATTAACGATAGAACTTCATAAGTGTGACCAAACAATACCTTCTAAAGGTTAGCAGCGGGCCATGCTGGTACATGTGAAGAAGCATTTTTACACAGAGTTAAACAGTGAAGAGTACTGAACCAGGAGACAGAAGACTTGGTCTCCAAACTGTTCAATTATAATTTGGGTGTGTCGGGCAAGACATTTAACCTTGCTGAATCTCTGCCTTCACATCTGTAGAAGATGTGTGTATTTTGTATGTCCACAAGGTCCTTGTAAGGACTCAGTAAGAAAATATACGGGAAATTTCTTTGCAGCCTGTTAAATACTGATGTAAATTCTTAGGCAAAGGGACTCATGAAATAGTTCTAGCAAAGAATTTTTTCTTGTGGTTCCTATTATACTGATAATATTCACATTCGTACTGCAGATTTAGGAATTAGGTTAAGTTATAACTTCTGAAGTATGATGATTTATTTACTGATTATTTTGAACTTTTGTGGGGTTTCTTTTGTTGCTTTAGAGGAAATATTGTACATAATCTTGTTTTGATATTTAAAAGTACAGGCCATCTAGTCAGAATTATCTGAGGGTTTTTTTTTTTTTTTTTTTTTTTTTTTTAATGTACGTTTTTATACCTGATTCCTAGAGATTCTGCCCTTTGGTCTGGCACTCAAAAACCTGTATTTTAAACACATGTCATAGTTGACTTCTACACATTCTAACATTTTTTACAAACAAATCGGTTGAAATAGCATCCTCATATCATATGACTCAGTGATTTAAAGTATGTAGTTTAACCAGGCACAGTGATGAATGTCTGTAACTCCAACAACTGGGGAGGCTAAAGTAGGAGGATTGACATTCAAGGTCAGCCTTAGGAACTTAAGGATACCCTGTTTCAAAATTTTATAAAATAAGTTGGGGATGTAGTTAAGTGTTGGAGGGCTTGCCTAGATTTGCAAGGCCCTGGGTTCAATCCCCAGTACCATAAGAATAAAATAAATAGATAAAGCATACAGTTCGATGGTTTATAATATGTTTACAAAGTTGAGCAACCAACATAATTAAATTTGGGATCTATTTAGTTGAGTAAAACTTTTGTGGAGGCTGAGAATGCTCTGTGTCAATGTATATAGTGTTCCCTACCCGCATCTCAAGAAGAAAGATAGGTAAAAGACAAATCACTCCAAGATACCCAGTTTATCTGCTTTTAAGACTAGTAGCCTCTTACTAAACAAATCTCCTGTATTTTGCAAAAAGGTTATGAGGCATTATAGAGAAAATCTCATTGCTGTAAAGACAGAGGAGTGAGGAATCTTCCTCCTCCCGGAAAACCTGACTAGCCTTCTCTTCCTAGCCTATGAATCAGACCAAATTTGTAAAGGGAAGGACTCATGATGAGGCTCATCAGAAAGTTCCTCAGCTCCCTAAGGCCTGTTTTCTCCTCTAAAGGTCTTGCTCTGTTCTTAAGTATTCAGGATCAATGCAACTTCCTAATATCTTTGAAAAGAGTGTGTCTTTCAATAGCTTATTGACATTTCAGTTTGCCTGCTTCCAGAACTCCATTGTTGACTCAGCTCCATCTCTGTTTAATTAGAGGGGAAAGACTTTTAAACAAAAACACTTAATTGTTCCCATGAAAGGTAAGGTGTGAGCCAGAAACAGTAAAAGCTTCAGAGAGTCACAACTCTATTTAGGCTGGTGGTGTCGATATTTTGCAAAGTGCTTTTTCTGGAGAGTACATTGGGGAAGTAGGTAAGATTTTTTTTTTTTTCCTGGTCTTCACAGAGAGGCTTTCTTATGTAGTTTACAGTGTGGCACATTTCTTAACCACCATATGTATTAATGAGTATAATATCTATATCTAAATAGATATTAGTATTGTGTGTCAACACTCACCCACAGATACACACACGCACATGCGCACACACACATGGCCCTAGTCCTCACTTCTTTTCTATTGGAACTCATACCTACTCTAGGGAGAAGTCACATCAACAGTACTGAAGTTTGATTATGATGGTAAAAGCAACAACAAAAATTAATTCCCCATGTACTCTTATAGAGGGCTTAGATCAGTTCTTCTCTTTTACAGATGAGTAAACTAAGGCCCAAAGAGGTCTCGTAACTTTGAACAAGAACACACTTTTCTGATTTCCACAGTGTGGGGTGATCACACCTTGAGAGGAAGTTATCTTTAATTAAAGTTTAGTACTTAATTAAATATGATGTTCAGGGCAAGACTCTAAGGTAATGATGAAGGAAGTTCAAGTCTCTGTTAGTAGCCAAGTATTATATTTTCAAAATCATGACATTTAATGAAAGCAGAGTAAAAATTATGCTTTTAAATTAGTTTCTTTCCTCCTGTTAAAATAAAAGCAGAATGCAGTATATTTAAAGTTGGTTATTTTCTTCTGATATATACAATGGGTTTGAATTTAGTACAAAACTTGACTCAAACTGTCTCTGAATGATTTTCTAATCCCAAAGAGCTCTGTCCTGGAACCTTATTCAAACCATTGGCAATATTGGTTTATATCGATCCCCTCTTGGTTTTTAACATGACCCTACAACATTGTCCTTGTTTATATGTCTTGAATCAGCCCCTAGTTCCAGGAAATACTTTGTCATCATGCACTTGACAATTTTTGGTTGCCATCAACCACGTCACAAAACTTAACACTCAGCTTTCCCGTCAGTCTTTCCAGGGACCTAACTCACCTCTGTTTGGGTTTCCATGCTGACATTTAGAAAAACAACAGTCCCTCAACTCATAAAGCCCTTTCTCTATGTTCTGTACTAATTTTAATATTGACTTTCTTCTAAAAGCTCCAAAATATTTTAAGGATTTTTTTCCTTTTTTGCAAGATTGAGCTTCCAAGCTTGTATTTTTTAAGTGCTTCCAAATTTTTTCTTAACATATGTTGCATGAAGTCTGTCCTATTAACAGAACCCAGTCCTCTTCCAAATAGTATAAAAATCCAAAGATTTAGCCTTTCAGAGAGCATTTATAGGTTGCACAATTAATTTGAGCTTTGTGTTTAGCTCAAATCATTTTGTTTAGATTAGGTTCTTCATGCCTCTTATCTATAATCATCAAAGATTTGGAGTTTAAATCCATTTCTGGAACATGCACTTTGGTGTGTATCTGGGTAAAGACACATTTCTTTGTACTCACAAGAACAGAAAAAGATTTTTAAAAATGAATACAGCAGAATAACATTTGATTCTAACATTTTTGAGCAGTTCTCCTGTGCATTCCCCTCCCACACAGGAAATTCTAAAATCATAGGATTTGATAAATGTGTAGCAAATTAAGAATTTTTGCAGCAAATTAAAATTTTCAGGGGCATTATTATGTGGATTAAGTACTGTGATGCTAGAACTAGCCTGTCTGAAATTGGATCTTAATTTAACTTCCTCCCTGTGCAATTTTGAGAAAGTTAGTAATCTCTGTATGCTTACATTCCTAAATAGGAATAACAAAAATAAATGAAGATAAAGTAGTAAATATATGCAAATCCCTTTGAACAGTGTTTGGTTCTTAGAAGTAATACATATTAGCTATTTCTATATAACTCACTAAATAAAATAAAATACTAGGAATACAGATACCATAGGACTTTGAAGCTACACATATGAAATTCCCAGGACACAGAATACTCTGGGGGAGAAATTTAATTTCCTTATTTTTTTTTTTTATTTTTGGCCTTGAATTCTTGTCTATTTGTTTGTTTCTTTTTCTTTTGGTACCAGAAATGGAACCCAGGGGTGTTCAGACACTGAGCCACATCCCCAGTCCATTTTTTATTTATTTTGAGATGGGGGTCTCACTAAAATGCTTAAGGCCTCACTAAATCTGTGAGTCTGACTTTGAACTTCCCATCCTCCTGCCTCAGCCTCCTAAGCTGCTGGGCTTATATAGGCGTGGACTACTCACCTGGCTTGTTTATTTCATTTCTTGTTTTTCAAAAAGGTATGTCTTGTCTTGAATTTCTGTTTGCAACATAAAGAAGTAATCTTATAGTGGGATATATTTATCTATTCTTCTGTGACTGTGTCCAGCAAAGCAGGACACTGAAACTCCAAACTTGGTTCTTGTGTTCTGATGAAAGAAAATTTGAGGTCAGACACAAAAACCATGCAAGAGAACTTTATTATAAGTGAAAGTGAGGTGAAAGTAAAAGCAAAGTGAGACTTAAGCCCAGCACATTCTCAAGAGAGTGAGCTGTCTCCAGAGAATGCAAAGAAGTCAACACCGTCTCCAAATTTATTACTGTTTGATGTTTACTAGGAGAACTGAGGACCACCTTCTGTATTCTTTGCCAATCAGGTATTCAACTCCTCCTTCATGAAGGTGGCGTTTTTGACCTTAGTTGGTCCTCTCCAGAACTGTTGCAGTGGCCATCCTATTTAGGGGGGACTTCATCTACAAGTCAATCCCATGTGAATGTGGGTACTGGGGTCAATAGCTAGTCAAAAGTTATCTTAGTGTGCCTGTGCTACTAAAGCAATCTCCTTCCCAGACAAATGGAGACAGTATAGCCATAATTCCTAGCTTTACATCAACATCAATGGACCCTGTCAAGAGTTAATCCCATTAATCTTTTTCTTTTGACATAGTTTCCCATTAGCTCCTTTGCTTCTGTTTATTTTCTATAAATTAACTGCCACCCTTTGCTTTCTCATCGACTTTGAAAGTAGTTTAAAGAAGACCCTACAGTAATTTAAGAACACTTGTGATCTTACCATGAATTTCACTGCTCATTGCTAGGTATGACCTAATAGCTGTTGTGATTATATGCAGTTTTGAAATCTATTTCATGAAGAGTTTAGGATTTGAATGAAATCTTTTCAAATGATTTTGACAAATCTAGCCATCATGATCCTGGAATTTTAACGTGACAAAGTGGAAACTATTGGAGATATTTGTGGGATACAGTAAGGGAGAGGGAAGGAGTGTTGCTCCCACCTACCAAGAAGACAGTCTTAAACTCTAGCCAGATTTTTCACAGACTTTTGGCAAGACCAGAAGCTGAAACAAATAGCCAGAGTGTAAATTCAGGATGATCAATTCTTCATTGACTTGTTTTGGTTAGGTAAAGAAGTTCAGTTCTGCTAGAAATGACCCAGGTATCACATTGGACATTCCTGCTTACACTTGGACATTCACTTGATGGTTATTGAAATATTTAACCTACTGATAGGAATTTGTCTCCAGAATTTGCATACATGATTTCATCTATTGATTCAACACAGCTTCACAAAGGAATCCTAGTGCTGATCTCAAACTCTCAAAATGTCACTCAGCTGACAACTTCTTTAACATTCCTTAGTTAATCTGCATGGGCAGTAAATCTATCAAAGGAAAATATCCTGTATATGTTCAATTACAAACCATGCCTCCAGAGGGGAGTCCACCTCTAGAGCCTGTAACACTGTCTATTCTAGGAAGCCCAGAAGAATATACAGTGTTGGGAATTAGACTGTTGTAACTCATTTCTTAAATGCAGGCTCCAATATAAATGCACACAACCTGCAGTTCACCCCAGCACAGCTCAAGCCCAAACTGATTATGGGGTTTGGCACTGCAAATGTAGAAATGGATAATGCCTAATACTTCCTTTTACCCTGTAAAAATGACACTCGGTTACAACAGGATTAAGAAGAAACAAAACAATGCTTTTAGTTTGAATAGGTAATTTCACCAAAGTGGGGAAAAAATGAAAAGTTTAAATGATAATTAAATCAATAAAAATAGTTCTGGTTGTTGAGGGTGTTGTTTGCTTGTATTATGTTTTGTTTTTGCCTGTAAAATGACCAAGCTTGAATATAACAATGTTCACTCTCAATAAAAGAAGCTGAAGCTCCACATGTATGTCAGCTCCTACAAAAAGGGTAAAACCTTTATGGCTTTGATATTCTGTTATAAAGATGAAAGTAGTTACAAGTAGATTTACTCAGATGGTAAAGTAGGACATTTCCAGACAATTAAGTAATACAACTTCTTACAGACAGATCTTTAATTTACAATTCTAGTTGTGAATACCCAGAAAATCTGATTTAAAAATTAAGACAGTTTTTAATTAGGACAGATCATTAAACGGGACTGTATATATTTTATTCAAAGAACTCGTGATCATATCATTGTTCCATATTTTCCCCTACCTTCGGAAATGTATTAATATGTTATCATATGTGTTAAAATTCCTCTTTGAGAGTTGGAAGGCTACAAGTAATATCTAAAATCAATAACTCTGTAAATGGCACTAAAATGGTTAAGAAACATAATGATGCATCATAGAAAACATAGCTGCAAGAACTCAAAGTGGTGAGCTCTGGAGAGATGGACTAAGTGGATCCACTAGGAAAGACAGAGCAAAGGATGATTGTACCGTACTTGTCTTTTAAACTTGTACGCTCTTAGTCTGTTTACATTGCTGTAACATACTGACATGGGCTGTGGCTTATAAGCAACAGAAATACATTTCTAACAGAGTCTGGGAAGTCCAAAGTCAAGACTCTGGCACACCCAGTGTCAGCTGGAGTCTCACTTCCTGGTACATGGAAGGCAGGAATGTGCCATGTCCTCACAAGGTGGAAGGATGAGCTGCTCTTCAAGGTCACTTTTTTAATGGTCCTAATACAATTCATGAGGGTATCATGCTTATGGCCTAATCACCTTCCAAGGCCCACTTTCTAATACCACCATGATGGGGTTAAGATGTCAACACATGAATTGATGGGGACACAAACATTCAGGCTGCAGCATAGGCATATACTATTTCAATAAAAAAAAAATTAAAATAACAATTGGCCAAACTATTTACACACTTGTGAGCCACACTGAAAGAATTATTATATCCCCTTTCTTCCCATCTATAAATAGAGCAATGTATAGCAACAGAGTGGTCATTTTTATTGCTAAGAAACTTGAGTTATGAGTTTCCACATCTTTAAAACTCATATTGATTACCTGAGTCATTTTTTTAATTGGAAAAGGCTAATAAACCATCCAGCGGTAGATATTATCTGTCATCTAAGACAAATGAATATTTGTTTGTTAATTGTGCTTAAAACACAAGTATAAATAACTTTCCCACAACTACATAAAACAATTATGTGATACATACTGAAGAACAGAGATGCTATCTCAAGTTTACTACCTCCCCTGCTTCCTTCCTTCTTTCCTTCCTTTCTTAGTCTTTCTTTGCTTCTTTCCTTTTTTGTTTCACGTAGCTATATTTTTCTACCTTTAAAACTTAACAAAATATTTCTCTTATAATGAAGAAAAACCTATAGTAGTTCAAAACTCGATCTAAAATAAAATATAAGCATACAAAATTTGCATTTAACATTTATATACACACGGTAGAGAGATAACAATAATAATACATTAAATTTTAATTAATGGCTAGCCTCTCTGGTGGGAGATGAGGCTTTTTCCCCTTCTGATTTTTTTTGTTGTTGTTATTTTGGTAGTAGGGATTGAACCCAGGGACATTGTACCACTGATCTACATCCTAACTACTACTTCTTCTTTTTTGTTGAGACAGGGTCTTACTAAGTTGCCCAGCCTGACCTTGAACTTGCCATTCTCCTGCCTCAGCCTCCTGGCTCATGGGGATTATAGGTGTGCACCACTGAGCCTAATATTTTGTACTTCTAAATATCACATAAAAACATAACATTTTAAAAAATGGCAATATTTGCAGCATCTTTGAATTTAACCCAAACACTTTATAACAGATAGTAAGGATATGTAAAGTGGCTGCTATATGCAGGTAGACAGTAAGAAGTATATTTGTGAGCAAGGCTATGAGGGAGTTGTGGTAATTCCTACAACTTCAATTTTTCTCCTGCCATAACATGCAGCTCTGTGGCTTTGAGGGTATTTACGGCATATCTAGCTTCAGGGATGAGTCCTGGTGTGTTTACTGAAGGCAATCCCATTTCCCTTAGCATGAGCCATCAGTTCAGGAGCAGTCTGACCCAGACCTGAGCCAACCACTTCATGGCTTTCCCTGGCCCTACTCATGGGTTCGGCAATAGTTTCATCTCTTTAGTGTTCCTGGCTGAGGGAACAATATTTTCTTTCACTGAGTTAGTTCATTTTCTGCTGCTACAATGAAATGCTTGAGACTGAATACATTATAAGGAAAAGAGGGTTTTGTTTTTGTTTTTGTTTTTGTTTTTGTTTTGTACCAGGGATTGAACTTAGGGGTGCTTAACCACTGAGCAACATCCCCAACCCTTTTCCTTTTTTATTTTGAGACAGGGTCTCACTAAGTTGCTTAGGGCCTTGCTAAGTTGCTGAGGCTAGTTTTGAATTTGTAATTCTCCTGGCTTAGCTTCCTGAGCTGCTGGAATTCCAGGCATGTGCCACCATGCTTGGTTGGAAAAGAGGTTTAAGGGCTTGGGTCTGTCATCCTCTTGATTCTGGAGAAGACCTAATTGTGGATGGCCTCACGGGGGCCAGTATATGAGGGTAAGAGAGAGAGAAAGGGAACACATGGTGAGAAAGAAGGAAGGAGTGAGTTTTGCTCTATCCATAAAAATCCTCTTGCAAGAGCTAACCATGATCCCATGAGGACTACACAGATTCCTACCAAGGGCAGTGCCCTCAGTGACCTGATTACTTCCCATTAGACCCTACCTCTTAAAACTTTCTATGCCACTTCCCAACACTGCCACACTGAAGAAAAAGCTCCCAACACAGGAAACCCTGGGGGACACATTCAAACCACATCCAAACCGTAGTACTCAGTATGTGGAACGCTTCTCCTGGAAATCGCCTTGAGAAGCTACCTCACACGCAAAAACAGATGACAGAGAATAATAGAACAGAAAGAATCATAGAAAAAAGAGCCAGAGTCCTATTTGAATAAGACCTGATACCCAGCAAAAGATCTAGATATTTTACTTAACTGAAACAATGAATCACTTTTATTGTTTAAGCAGGAGGAGGTAAACTTTGCCAACCAAAGTATTTTACCTGATAAGGTAGAGAGACAGAATTCTGAATTTTTTTTTTTTTTTTTTTTTTTTTTTTTTTTTTTTTTTTTATGAATGGGACATACCACACATGCTATGTCATTTCATCTTACTCTCATTTTTAAGTCAGGAAACTAGTGATTGGGAAGAATTACCCAAGATCTTAAATCTAACACTAGTTATGCCAATTTTTATTTTGCTATGTAAGAACATTAAAGGAACAAAAATTATGATGATTTATTACAACAATTTTATAAAAGGAAGAACATTATAATGAAAGATTAAATGGCCATGGTCTGGGAACATGATGGTCCTTCTTAAGAAAGGACTACCACCATCATTATAGGGACATGTTCCTATGGACAGCTGAAGCTCCTCACACGTGGGTGCCAGACCAGTGGCATAACAAGTCCTATTCTGATTCACAGGATGGGAGTAAGGTCAGGAAACATAGATTTTCCAAAGCACTCTGCATAATTCTGACCAATAACCAACGTAGAGAACTGCTACTCTAGGAGATGTGAGATGTGCCTCTGAGATACCATATCTCTTTGGCTTATTGTCTCCAGAAGTTTCTTCTCTGTTGTCCAATCTGCTCCTAGTTGTACTCGACTCCCCTCCATACTGTGGCATATTCATGAATCATCTTTTCTGGCTCTCAGTTCTGATAATTAAATAGTAATTCTCTTTCTCTTATTACCTCATTTCCTTCCATTTTGAATATTCATTTCTTTTTCAGAAATATCCAGGGAAGAAAGGAAGGCTTCTCTCTGAGCTATTTACCACATATTCACAGCAAACAGAGAGAATAGTTTCCATGATTCTTGTGGGCTGATGATAATGATAATTATGTGGTCCAGGGCACAAAAGTGTTGTTTGAAAGTTGACATTTTCTATGATCTTTTTTCTCCCAATTTCCAAGATCAGAGACTTCATGTGTAAATTTCTAGAACTTAGCTGTTGTTCTCATTCCATCTTTCTCTTTTACTCTCTAGCTGTCTTTCTCCCCTTACTCCTAACTCCTCTGTATTTTTCTTCTACTACTGATATTTCTGCATTCATCTCTTTCCCTGTTAACCATTCCACAGTGAAAAGATCTGATTATGTGAGTTTGTCATTATTAAATAAGGCACATTGCATCAGGGCAGATTTTGGCTCAGGTAGTGATTCCTTGGCCCAAATAACAATGACCAGGGTAGCAGGACTGGTTTTACTCCCAGACCTCAGCTTTTCTCCAAAGTTTTTAGTAGGGAATGTATAGCTAGAAAATATTCTAGGGTTTCAAAACTAGAAATTGAAAAGTCCCCTTACAAAATTTAGATAGGAAAAGGGAGAGAGGGAGAGAAGAGGGAGGAAAAGAGGCAGCAAAATACATAAGCCATGATCTCTTTACCTTTTTCACTTTAAAGAGATGACATAATTGACTTTGAAACATCTAGATTTTTTCAATTATATGTGGCAGGAAAGTCAAGGCAGGTATTTATTTGTTCCTAATGACAACTTCAGAAAGAATGCCAGCATGTATGAGAACTTGACTTCCTGTTTTCACATCGCCCTCAGGACTTCGCCCCAGCTGACCTCTTAAATCTTTCCTCTACCTGTTCTTTACATACAGAATGCTCAGCTCTAACTAATTATCTGCAGTTCTCTGTTCTATATACTTGCGAAAGCAGCTCTTTCTACCTTTCAAACTGTTCAAACTCTAACACCTGGCCAACTTCTACATGAATTCAGGGTTCAACATAAGCATGATGTCTTCCATGAAACCTCACAAGCTTGTTTGGTAGTGCACTGTGGCAGATTCTATTCCTTGCCAGTGCAAAAGCTCATCCCCCTTCTGTCCTCTCAGATCAGACATGGATCTCTAGCTCTCAGGAATGGTAGCTCTAAGAACTGGTCTAGGAACTGTCATGGGACAAATTTGTAGCCAATAAGATGTGAAGACGGGTCTGTTGGAAGGTTGCTAGAAAAGGTTTTCTTCCCTTGATAAGAGGAGATTGCACAAAAAAGAAACTCACTTGTCCATACACCTCCTGCTTCCTGCATTTGGACACTTTTTGCTAGAATGAGTGAGTTGGAACACTTTTGTGCTGAAACTTTAGTCTGACTTTGATGGTGAGGCCAACGAAACTGCATAGATGGCAGCCTTGATGCCATTGAGGCATTAATTGAATCCCAATTCGTTAAAGCCACTGTTATCTCCTCTGCATGCGTAAGTGCAATCACAGAAGAGTCCCTGTTATCTCAGAATTGGTTCTGCCTGAGTAAAAAAATCTTCACTCTTAAGCATTACCATATTATTGGTAACAGGAAAGCATCTATAATTGGGTATATTTGGACACATACTTACTATGCCAATAAAAATAAGGCAGCTACCCTGGCAAAAAGATCTCATGCTATCATTGAGTGATAGAGTTTAGTATAAATCCATATTGACCCAGGCAAATTGTCTTTGCAGTATGCCTGCCTACAGAAATAGAGGAAGGAAAACTTCTTTCAGCTGAGTGGAAGTAAAAATAATTTCTGGTCTAATGATTTTCATAGCCTCCCAATAAGACAACCAAACCTCACATTATAGAAGCCAAAAATCATCCATCATCAGCTATATATGTTTCTTGGTCTATATTATTTCTGTCCCAGACACTGGAAGTCTGGACTTCTCCCAGAGAAGAGAACTGTCATCCTGTCACATGATTGCAATTGGCAAGTCTTACCAAGAAAATTTGGCAGATCCTTAGAACAGGACTAACATATGTTTTATATATGTGTGGGTAGGTATATATATAGCCATCCATCTACATACATATATGTATACTTATTTATTTATAAGCCCTAGTTAAAGTTAGAAAAATTAATTTTGATGCATATGGATAAGTCACACAAATTAGCACTACTTTAGAAGGTATTAGTATAATCCTAAAAAAAATCATTTTGTGTTTTATAAAGCAAAAAATGCCAATGCAAATTTTAAAAGTAGAACATCATGTTAATAACTTTTATCTTTAGGTTATTGCTCATTTATAGCAATGATTCATTCACTCATGCAACAAGTGTTTAACAAGCACCAACTATAAAGACATAAAGGACACAAAGTCCTTACCTTTGAGAACCCTATGGTCTAACAGTAGACAAGAAAAAAAGAAATAACTCATGCACTTAATCATTCAAATAGCATTATTGAGGGCCTTCTATGTCTGTCCTATGTGCTGAGAATACAGAAGAGAAATGACAGATGATAGTTGCTTTCACAGAGTTTATGTAATGTGACAGAGGGCAGAAAAACTGTAAACAAACATCAACATATGGACATGTAGGAGAGAGATAAATGTAATGTGGAAACTGCAAATGACATAATAAAGAGTAATTGGGTGGCTACTTCAAATGGATAGACAAAGACCTTTTAAGTTGAGATCCAAGATAACTCTGAAGCAAGATGTCAAGTGAAGTGAGGATCTTTTTGCTGCTTTATTGCTATCACAAATATTCTCTTAGTTGCTGGGGAGTGTGTGTATGTTTAAGAAAGAAAGTACTAGAAGTGGTTTGTGCCAGTGGGGGTGATTGAGGAAAAAAGGGATGATTCAAGGGCAAGTAGACAGATAATTGAAAAAACCAGCCCTGGAAAGGTGGGTGGGAGGTGGGGAATCCAGGATTAAACCAGAGGGTTCTACCAATGCAGAAATGCTTGCTGAATGATAAATGAAGGTAGGCAGGAAACAGGTGTAATGGGTTTCTATAGAGGTAGGTATTAGGTACCCTAATTGTTGAGGTATGTGATTTTCTCAACAATTTATGGAACAAGGTTATAAACTGGGATTTTGGAAAGTAAAAGAGGTTAAGGGATTTAAGGAGAAAAGATATTATATGAAATTATCATTTTGAAAAGTTGGACTGGAAAAGTCCTATGGAAGTGATGATTGCACTTGACGACCCATTTGAGATGCACAACCCCAGTTTAAAGTGACACTGACAAGCACGATTCCTGCATCTTCATCAACGTCCAATCGTGTTGCTGTATGGGGAAAATTACGTGTAATAGAACTGCCACTTCACCAAGTGTCACGAAGAGAAGCTCAATAAAGTATCACAGAATTTAAGGTGGTAGAGGAGGAAAGGGAGAACTCAAAGTATAGAATGATAGTGCTACGGTCATAGTCGACATCTTGAAAAGCCTTAATGAAGTCAAGATTTTGCCTGGGTAGATGTACTTGCATTGGCACACTAGTAGGATCGGAGACAGTAGTCAGAGAATGGCATGCTTGTGTTGCCGCCTGCATCAACAATCCTGCGGGAATTTATCGGAGGTGGACTGGGAATGAACTACTTTTATTATCTTTATCTGGGCTACTTCCTTGCTTGCTTGCGTGTTCGCTATTTTATAGAGAAAGAGAGGCTTTGCTTATTTTTAGAGGTGCTACGCTTTCAGAGAGGCTACACTTATCAAAGGTCTACTGCTTCTTAGAGGTGGGTTGCTTCTTGGAGGTGCGGTGTCCAGCTTCGGGCTGCGACCTGCGACGTAGAGATGTGTTCTTAGTTCTCCGTTCTACGATCTCCTCCCAGGTGAAGAGAATGTCTTATATACACTAAAGCAGCCAATCAGCTTAGGATTATGTAGCCCGGTTGGAGCATGCACCATGGTATCAATCAAAAAAGAATGAGGAACATCTGTTGACCACTAGTGCAGAGGAGACATTAACCAATCAGGCAAAAGATCATGAGAGATATGAGAGATCACGCAGTGTTTACACTAACTATGTGCCACCTCTTGGCCCAACGCCAGCCGCCATCTTAGGGCTACTTAAACATGTCTCTACATGCTTGATTTCAATATTTTAAAGATGATGAACCAGTTGATGATCCCCAGGTCAGAAGTATAACCATAAGAGTTGGGGACTGAGGATGAGTGGAGAATATCATCATTCTAATATAAGGGAAGGAGATCTGAAACTCGAGAATTCAAGATATTAGATGTATTATCTGTGTGGATACTGAAATCAGCAGAAAGGAAATCATTAAGAATACAGCAAAGTAATATAAACACAATGAGCCAGGTGCTAAAGTTATTGAACAATGAAGGTAACCAAGATCTTTAGATGATAACAACAAGGAAGGGACAATGGGTAACAAAGTCTGCAGGCATAAACATCCACAGAACTGTGGGTGTCGAAGGATGAAAAGGTTCAGCAGTGGCAATAGTGAACAAGACCATCCATCCCAGAGCCAGGTCTATAGATAGGTAGGTCACTGCCCATGACTACAACAGAAGTGATTTCAACAGAGCACAGCCTGGTTTTATCTAGAATAAGAAAGCGAAGGAAACAGTCAGAGATGAAATTGAGAATGCAGACAGATTTGTTGACAATGAACTGTTAGTTCTATATAGCAGAGTGAAAGAACTTGGGACGGTAGGTCAGATGAGCAAATGCACAGATTAGAATGAGAACAAATACGTAGACTGTGGGTCAGCAGACTTCTTTTGTAAGGCCAGATAGTACACGTTAATCTTGGCAGCATCTCAACTCTGCCTTTTTAGTGTGAAAGCAATAGGCAAAGGAATGGATGTCATTGTGTTCCAATTAACTTTTATCTACCAAAACAGGTACTTGGCAGAATTTGGCCCCTGAGGAATAAGCAAAACCAATAATAAAGAGAACTTGCACTTCTGATGATGGGTATAGTGGGAAGTAGAAACGTGGGTCAAAACAGGAGTGTTTTGAGTCTTGCCTCAAGAAGCAAGATAGTTTAACATGGAAGATGTGAAGTTACCAAGCCTCTGCTACACTCAGATGTGACAGTCAAGAATGAGAGAAGACTGACAGGGAGCTGCTGTGAAAGGAGATGAGGAGTGGTAGTTTCTCTGAGGATATCTGCTTTTGAGTGGTTCCAGTGTAATATAGGATAGTGAGCAGCTCTCACATGGATTTAGCTGCTTGGGACCACCTGTTTTCCAGGCTGCTCAGCTGTTGTTGACTCCAGTAAATTGACTGAAACTCAGTGGTGAAGGGTAAAGCAGAAACACTTTGAGTTCCTAATGAAAGAAGTTGTAAGCACTGGTAAATATGGGAACAGGTAAGATATTCTCCCTCGGCTCATGTCTATATTCCCAAAACCGAATCATGAAGTCAGTTAATTCAGGTTTCTCTAATGTTCAACACTGATTCTACATCTTCCAATCAAGCAGCCTGTTAAATTTTGTTAGACACCAAATTGTCTATTTGAGTGCCTGGTGTTTTGCATCAGACACACTTAAAATCACTCACTCATCACTTATTATGACAGCAGTGTGAACTCAGTCTGTAGAAACAACTTCAGAAGATTCCTGGATTGAACTCACTGCAAATGGTAAGGAAACCCTGTGCTTGGAGATTATCTCCTGGATATTGGTTCTTGAACAGTTACATTTGAACAGGTTTTTCAGCTCTAATTCTCAAAGATTTTCAACTCCCACAGGACTCATTGTACCCTACAGAATTGGACCAAACATCATAAATACTGCTATTTTGTTGATATTATTTAAAAAAATTCTTCAAATGTTTTAGTTATCCCATAGAGTATAACTGATACACTTTTCCAGTAATCTGAAGGTGCTTCTTGATAGAAAATAGAGCCCTGGATTATGGGGTTATTGTTTATAACTTGTGAGGTTTCTGTGATGCAAATGACAAAAGAGATGGGTTTGTCATTTAAGAGAATACTTCATTTGATTTTAACTGAAGAAAAATGCAATAAACCGTATAATCGAATTGAAATATCATAGTATACAAATGTATCTTGTCCTAGTTAAGCTGCTCCCACCTTACAGGAAATATATATTATCATCAAAGACATTTCTTGGTGGATTAAATAAAGCTTGACATTCATCTAGCAATTACTATATACAAATTCTCATGCACTGCACTGCTGGGAAAACAAAATCAAACAAGGCTGGATGCCTTACATATCCTCAGTTTTCTTAGGCTTACATTTCTCTTGCATAGGATGCAAATATTGCTATATGTGTAAATATATAGGACCCATAGTTGAGATGAAAGAAAATCAATAATTCAGAAATAATGTTTGAATTACACAATATCAGTTACATAAATAATATCAGTTCATAAGTATTGAAACTTTAAGGTTATTCAACATTACAGTAATCATTTTACATTTTAATTTACTTCTCAGAACAATTCTATGAGCTGGGTACCATTACAACATCCTAAAGATAAGTAAATCATGACTAACAGCTAGTAAGTAGCAGAGTTGAGTTTCAAAACTAGGTCTGTCTGACTGCAAAGCCCTTGATCCTAATCTCTATCTCATTATGCTTCGGAAACACATATTTTAAGCTGGGTAGAATCAATAAGTAAAAGCTGGTTATTGTAGGATATGGATTTTTGCCACTCTTGACAGACAGAAGATGTGACATTTCAACTACTGGCAATAGGTCTTCAAGAATTCTTCTTAAAAATGCAAATCTCTACTCCTAGAAGATAACATATTTTAAAAATAAACATTTACAGGCTGTTAACATGCGTGTCCTTGCAAAATCTTAAAAGAATGGGACAAATGCCAGGTAAATTTTGAAGGATTAAGGATTAAGGAGTATGGAATAAAGGGGCAGCAAACCTGAGCAGGAGGTAGATGAGAAGTACTGCCTTTAGGAAACCAGTGGGCAACATGGGTGTCTGTGATGAGAACTCTTAATGGGGACAAGATGAAAGAATATTTAACACAGATTTTTATAGCTTCAAATTTATATAGCTTTGAACACAAGGTTAGTATTGCTTCCTCTAAAAAATATTCAGTGGTACATCATTAATAAGCTGGATCAAATTTATTTCTATGAATTAAAAAAATAGTACTTACCTTGGGAAATGACTGAGATATTACTATTGTACAAGAGATTATAATCAAGGAAGAAATATTTCCCTCTTTTAAATCTATTTGTTCTACCATTCTTTACAGAATGTCAGATTTTGCAACATGATACTAAATTAGCATTATACCCAGAACAGGAATGCTATACCCCGAATCAATTGCTAACTAGTTCTGTTGCTCCTTTCCATTGCAATCACATTCGTAAGTTAGTATACTACTTGTGGATACATGACTCATTCAAAAAACTTAACTGCAATTTTAGTTAAATGCTTAGTTTCCATCATCATAATGTTAATAATTATAAGGATGATGATGATTATAATAATAATAATAAACGTAAGTGGTTTTAGGGTTAGAGATGTGAGTCTAAAAATGTTATCTTCATGATGTGCGTTTATCCTACATCAATAATTTTGCATCAAATTTGCCCAATTTACAAATCAAAAATAGACTTTTCTGTCAGCAAAGTAAGATCAGTCTTGTATCTGAAAATCAAGCACAGCTTGTACATCATCATTAACCATAAAGGCTCTGAAATCAGAACTTAGCTGCCAATTTTGTTGATGATGCATAAGATGAAATCGAGTACAGCTGGCTCTTCTGTCCTATGCTAGCTCTGCAGCACTGACATTAGTGAAAAATCTGTTTGTTTTTTGTTTCAGGAAATTAAATAGCTATGACTAAAATGAAGCAGAGGGAACAGATATATCTGGGTAATAACCAGGTGCCATTTTTATTTTTAAGTTTATTTTTTCTTGAGGATTCATTTGATTATTGCAATAGTACTTGAATTTGATTAGTTGCAACAAATGACCTTAAAGAATATATGTGAAATTTCTGTGAAAAGACCACTTAGAAGAGCCCTTTTTTGATAAGTGGAGACCCAAACAACCCAAATCATTTTTACTTTAAACTATATCATGCATAAATAATTTTCTCAATAACTATTCCTTCTAATAAAGTATCTACAGGCAAACTTCACATTACTTTGATTTATTTAGCAGTACTGGGGCTGAAACCCAGGGCCTCATGTATGCTAGGCAAGTGCCCTACCACTGAACTACATCCCCAATCCCACGTTATTGATATTTTAAAAATAGGTTTACCTTTTGTTAAAGCTCCCTTTTCAAAATAGACACTTCGTATGATGTAGGCCTAAATTACCTTCAAATGAAGAAATTGGAGAATTTTTTACTAAGGCAATATGGACTTAATGACAAAACTATATTTTAAATCGTCAAATATTTTGGAAGTTTAGTGACTCAAGAATATTTTTTCTCTTTCCCCAAAGCATTAAATATGCTCAGTCTAGGGTTAAAGTAAGGACTGGACATGCACACGAACTGTCAACACTTCAAGAATTCCTTTAAATCCATCTTGAAGACATGGTCTTAAAGGCGCGAAAGATGAGGAAGAAGATAGGCAATAAGAGCAACAAGCTTTTGAAAACTGGAAAATAGATGGATGAACTCTAACTGCTTTGGCTGACCCCAGAGAGTAAAAACTAAGCTAGTAATAGGGAAAGCTGAGACAATACCACAATACAACAGAATCCTCAAAGGATTCAATAATGGTATCACTGGATAATTCTGGGGTGGAAAGTAAAGGAGGAAAGGTCAGTGCTAAAATAAGGGGTGGGTAGAAACTGATTGAGAAGCAGTCATTTTGTTCATCTCCTCCTCAACTTCGCACTGGTGAAAAACTGACTCTCCCCACTTGGATATAAATCTGAGGTCTTATTTTCTAGAGAAAAGTGCATTGTTGCTTCTGGACTGAAGAAGGCTAGGCAGAGTTGAAGACCTAAATATTCTATTGAAAACACACACCACCTCCTCCCCTTCCTATAGTCAGACTCCAGGTCACTTATATCTCTACCTCCATGAGAAAGATAGTGGACTTTTCTTGGATAATTTTACTAACCCAACTAGAAAAACATAAAGTACTGCTAACAAGGATGCCCAATAGTCTTCCTAGGTCACTTTGTAGTGAAGCTCAAGGTCACTAAACCCCATACATATTCCAAGCTCCCAATCAGGTTTTCATCCTTTCGCTCTTAATCAAGATCAAAAAATTAGAGTTGGTGGCATTGCTCAGAAGTAGAATGTGTGCTTAGAATGCAGGAGGTCCTGAATTTGAACCTCAGCACCATCAAAATAACATAAAATCAGAAAATATATTCAGCAAGGATTATAAGAAATCTGAAAAAAAAACCCTTAATATGGAAAAGAGATACCAAAACAAACAATCAAATGCTACTTGAGGAAATGGATACCATGCAGGGGGAAATAAATTTTATTTATTTTACATTAATCACACATTCATATCCTTATCTACTGCAGATAATTAAAAAAAAGATATTACAACCTTGAAAAAAGAAAAAACTCATAAAAATGAAACAAAGAAGGCTAGAGCTCTTAACAACAAAATATATAAAACATATAAATATAAAAGACACAAAAATAAAATATTTATTAAGTAAAATTAATGAGTTAAATTCATTTATTAATGAAAAATATAAATTAAAAAGGCATAAAATACACCATTGTTCATAGCAGCATAGCTTATAATAACCAAAATGTAGAGGTAACCCAAGTGTCCATCAGCACATGGCTGAATAAACAAAACATGGTGAATACCTACACCAGATGTTAAAAAGGAAGCAGTTCGGGCTGGGGAGATAGCTCAGTTGGTAGAGTGCTTGCCTTGCAAGCACGAGGCCCTGGGTTCAATCCCCAGTATGGCCAAAAAAAAAAAAAAAGGAAGCAGTTTTCAAAATAGTTTACAACATGGATGAATCCTGAAGACATTATGCTTATTGAAATAACCAGTTACAGAAGGACAGATACGGTAGGATTTCACTTGAGGTACCTAAATAGTAGCCAAAGTCATAGAGACAGAAGATAAAATGTTTTGGTTGCCAGGAGCTGGCCAAACAGGGAGTGGGGAGTTTTTGATTCACAGGTACAGAGTATGAAACTTAAGAGATGGTGGTGGTGCTTGCTCATAATGTGAGTGCACGTAATGCCATTGAATTGTGACCCTGAAAATTATTAAAATGTTAACTTCTGGGCTGGGGATATAGCTCAGTTGATAGAGTGGTACAAACCTATAATCCCTGTGACATTGGAGGCTAAGACAGGAGGATCTAAGTTTGAGGTCAGCCTCAGCAACTTAGGGAGATCCTGTCTCAAAACAAGGCAAAAAGGGCTGGGAGTGTGGTTCAGTGGTAGAGGGCCTCTGAGTTCAGTGTCCAGTACCACAAGAAGAAAAGTAAAGTTTAATTTTTTTTCAGAAACTAGAGCAAAACCAAAATGAGATGAAAAAGAGAGGGAAAAAAAATAAGGAAATAGAAGAAAAAGTCCAGAATGTGCATTATTCAAAAATGATACAAAGTTTCAGAACAAGAGAAACAAGAAGGTATAAAGAAGAAAATCACCAGGGAATCAACTTTAGAAAATTCCCCCAAACTGTCAACAGTAATCACTCAACACAATGGATGAAAATAAAAAAAATCATACCAAGAAATGTAACTGGAAAATTTTTTTAGGACACTGGGGACCAAAAGGACATGAAAGTTTCAAGAGGAAATACTTGGGTCAGAAGTCACAATAGAATTGGATTTAACAATAAGATGAGAGCAATGCCTATAAATTTATGAAACAAAAAGTAAGATCTCAAAAAATTTATCTCCCAAACACCCCGAGGTTATTTTGAGAGAGAATAGTTGGAGCTTGGGGGAAAAGAACACTAAGAAAAAGAGGATTACATGGTGGGAGGAAGCAGGAGATCAACACTAGACAAAGGGGAAGAGAACCCCTGGATGAAGGAGGATAGCATCACTTGCTGACTATTACTCACTAGCTTACCCAACAAAATCTCTAGACTGGATCTTGTTAGAAAAATTTTGGTTGAGGACAGTGCAGGCCTATTTATCCCTGGCCTCCCTTCTCTCTGTATAGAACAGATGTAGATAGAGAAAATTGATAGAATTTATATTATTGACTTAAATTACCATAATGTATGAGGCTATAAGAGTATGTTCTTCTGTCAAATGTTTACACTAAATCCTTTCATCCAGCATCATGACAAGTGCTTTCTGTTTCCTGTAGGCTACAATGCAAAAGAAAATACAAATCTACCTAACTAAATGACCTGAACTTCTGGTGTGAACACTCACATGCATATGTACTTGTGTGTAAAATCTCTAAAAGTATACACAAGAAATGGTAATAATTAGCTCTTGAGGAAAGAAGGTACACAGTTGAGCAAAAGAAGTATGAGGAAGATTTGCTTTTCAAAGTTTATCCTTTAGTTCCTTTTGAATTTTTACAATTCAAAAATGTATGAATCACATTCCTAAAAAAAATTATAGAACATAACGTTAACTGAGAAATTCCACTCATAATAGTTTAGTCTAAAGAAATATCTTCCCATAGGCAAAGAGATAAGGGTGCAGGAATATCTTTGTCCTATCACAAGATTTGAAACAAATATGTACTTGGTACTGGTTAGATAAATTATGTATATCCTTGTTATGGAATAGTATGCAACTAGAAAAAGTTAAAAAGCTATGTACTGATGCAAATCCACTGACAAGAATAGTTGTTAAGAGAAAATAGACAATAAACACTCATACATGGATGTGTGCTCCCATTTGCCTGCATATCATAAACTATCTTTGTGAGAAAATACAAATGTTTTATAAAATTAATTTAACCTGAAAAGAACTTGGTAGTAGGAGAACAAAGATACAACAAAAATCATTCTCTCTATGCTATTTTATACCTTTTTGAATTTTCAGCATTTACATATGCTACCTTTGAAAATCAAATTAAACTACAGTTTTGAAAATGTGGGGCATTTTTATATAGCTTAGATTATTTTCATCTCAATTCTTCCTTTTTCCTCCATTGAAAAGCCAGTATGAGATCTTTCATCTAATAATAACACTCTAGTTGTAGTTCTGCAATGCTTAAGAAATAAAATCTGTTACTCCTGCTGGGATCAGAACAGTTGTCAGCATATGTGGGCAGCAGTGGGTGAAGAGCTTTTGAATGTAAGGCAATAAACTAAATACCAAAGTTGAATGCATTATAAAGTCATTGTTGATATAGGAGCAATTTTATGCCAATGAGCATTTTTTTTTTTTAGTGGTGCTGGGGATTGAACCCAGGGCCTTATATGTACTGGACAAGTGCTCTATCACTGAGCAACATTCCCAGCCCCTGTCAATGATATGTATGAAGGCATTTGTAATGGATTTCTCTATAATAGAGATGAGAAGACTCTGTGTACTAGCTTTATGCTATTCATTCTGTCAAGATAGAGCAAGCACATGGAAAGAGAGGGGTGATAGGAATTTTATACTGGATTTCAATGCTATGCCAGGTCCCTTTGCAATGCTATATCTTACTGGTATGTAAAGAGGATGGTATTTTCAGGTTTTTATTTTCTCTTCAATGGATTTATAAACCTCAGTCATTATGCATACTAGAAATTTGAGCATGAACTTAACTTCATAGAAGACTTTTGAAAATGTTTTATAAATCTAACTTTCAGGAAATGAAGTGGATTGTTTATGCCATAAAGCCCCTGATATTACATGATACTGCTGAGGTGTAGAAGTGAAGAGCCTTGCCCAGGAATTCCACAACTAAGGTGCCAGAACAAGCCAATTTGTATCTAAAAATTCCCCTTCATGGACCTTTCAGGGGCCTCTCCAGGCTTTATATCATATACTATGTTGACGTCTCTCCCAGCCCAGATTCTTCTAGAAATGTTTGAGGGAATTATAGAATTATTAAAGACCCACATAACACAAAACTAATTGATCGCTATATGAACATTTACTTTTCCAAACAAAACCCACAGCTTTTCAAGGACATCACTGCTTCTACTGTGGTGCCATCTGTCTCAATATTGAAAGCTTGGGTAATCTTTAAATGGGTAAATCTTTAAATGGAATCCTCTTAGCATGACAAATGACTTTAGTGGCATTTCTTAACAGAACAAAATGACATATTTTAATGGGTCTACAAAAGGCCCCAACCACTAGCTTTGCATACCTAAATCTCCAAATGGAAGAAGCAGCTTTCAGTGGAAATCCTGAGGATCCTAAGGAGGTAGGAAGGTTTCCACAGGCCGCCTGGGTAGAGCCCAGGGGAAGGACATGAGCCATCACTCTGTAGAAAGTCGACTACCCACAAAGGTATGGGGTGTGCCCAGAGCTGAGCAAGGAGTGTCTCATGATAGGATACAACACAGGCACTGTTGCTGAAGTCCAAGAAAGAAATTATGGAAGTTAAAAGAGGGAAGAAATAGCCACATTTTTACCAGGGGGAATGGTGTTTGAAGGTAGAATCGACAGGGACTTCGGGTGCCTTTTGTCGCTGTTGTTTTCCTTCTTGTGTTGATCCTGAGCTATCTTCGTGTCCTAGCTCATGGGAGGCCCACATTCTCCTTCTTGCTCCTCCCTCAGGCTGCCACTTGTTTTACTGCTACTTACTGGTAGGATGTCATGACTGCAGCACAGGCCTCAGAGAGCTGCGACATGAAGGTTATACTTCTCTATGCCACTAAAAACCGTTCACTAAATAAAATCTTCCCAATAGTTGAAAGGAATAGAGCAATAAGAGCCTAAAATTTCACAAAGCTCCCCTTAAAATCATGCCCCAATTCCTGATCTTGCTTCCCTGTTTTACTTTCCTCTCATATCTCTATAGTATGTGTCTTCATTTCCTTATACTCATCTCACGGTAGTCAAAGAGGGACCATCCTTCTTTCCCAACCCTTAAGTGCAGCCCTTAAGGTATTTTTACCAATATCTTTCCAAAGTCTGTATTTGGCAACTAAAATAATATCAAAGGAAAACTCTGATGGCACAATCCCTGTAGAGTTTTAGATTTTAATTCTTGCCCATGAGTAGCAGTAAAGATTTGCTACCTCATTCTCCTTGATCATCCATTGAATTCTACACATCCTTATATCCCAAGGGCAAATAATGATTATCAAAGACAATTCACATTAAGGAGGAGAAATAGTTCTCCAACTATAACACAATTTGGAGTCAACTGCAAATTGTGATAACTGGGTGCATTTTCATGCAGTATTATTACTGACTTCCACTTTGTTCATCCTCCTGCTTCTAAGCATTCCAGGTTCCTGCAGTTTTATAAGGAATAACATCTATTACAGTAACATTTTCAAATGACAGTAACTTTCTTTCTATACAAAGATGTTGAAATCATTGGATTTTTAAGTGTGAATTTGAATGTGCGTGCATTTGTGTATATGCTTGTACAAGGTGGTTAGAGATTCAGTTTTCCAGATATACTTATCTTGGCTATTTAAAGTATTTTAATTCATTTAATATTTGAACTCAAGTTTTGGTTTTAGCTATAATAAAATATTATGAAATCACAAATATTATATAAATCTGGGAAGTATTCAGATATGCATAGGAAATAAAATTAAGGGAATAGAAAGAAAGTCTTTAACTTAAGATAAGGAAATTAGCCAAATAAAAGAATAAGTCTAACATTTGTACTATATTCCTATATTTGTTCAAGGATGAAGCACAGAATGCTATCATCTGACAAGTTTTCATAAAATTAAAAATTTCATTGTCTCAGAATTTATAATTTTTCTATTCTTGCTATAGGGGTATACATTCTAATTCACAAGGCTTAGGTGAACTACAAGCACCCAGCTATAAAGTTATATTTCTGCTTCTACATTCATTAACATCATTTATTCAATTACTTATTATCACTACTAACAAATTATGGTTCAATGAGCAGGCCCCTAAAAATTTCAAGATGACTTGGAGAGAATTCCTGCCCTTGTGGAACTCAGACTAATAGCAAGAGAGTTACAGAAAGAAAATGAAACAAAAACCCAGCATACAGGCCACAATAGAAGCATGTACAGAGTGTACCATGAGTACTTCATTTTACAGTATATAGGTTGGAGGTATGAGGAGCAGATATGTTAGTACCAGGTAAAACTTCATAGAGGCTGGGTCTTGAAGTTTGGAGAGTGTGGCAAATTCATTTCACTTAAGGAGAAGGCTATTTCTGGTACCAATTAGTTTAGCATGGGCAATTTAAGGAATTACTATTAGCTGACAAGGACTGAGATTGGAGGTGAGGTGAGGGCACAGAAATAAAGAGGTAGGAGGTATAGAGGGAACAAAAGCTATTATATATCTTATCTCCGGTTCTAATCATCAGATTTTCTATAGTGGTGATGGTATGGTTTACTATCTCTATGGAAAAAGGTTTTTCATTCTCCTTAGAAGTTTAACAAAAGATGGGCACTTCCATTTCATTTTGATATGTCACATATGTAATTATATTAAATATCCCCTTCCCTTGTCTAGTAACAGTAAGCATAATGCATTGATAGTGGTTAACAGGCATGTTCTTGTACTTACTATGGCCCAGCTTACTGAGGCTTTGAATGGATAACAAGGCTAAGTGTGTCAATAAAAGTGCCTTCCCGTCCAAATGACAGAAAATTCAATCCAAACTGACTTCAGATAAAAGAGAGCAAATTTACTCATGTATCTGGGGAGCCTGGTAATAGGTGTAGCTAGATGGAGGTTCAAATGTCTTCACAACTCTGTTCTTCCTTTTCTCTCTATCTTGGATCCACTTTCCTGTGTTGGCTCTCTTCTCCAGCAGACTCTTGTTCTTCCAGTTTGTTTTTCCATGTTCAACTACAGAGAACTAAACAAGAGAGATCATTTCTGGTAGCTCTTAAACAATCCTGATTAGTCACTCTGTCTACCTGGGATGAAGAATGGTCAATGGAAAAAAGAACTAGTATAATCTCCAGTACAAATGAGTGAGGTCTAGGTAGTATTTGTATGATGATTCATCTCCTGTGACACACCAACTTGCTAAAAGTATGACCTCATGGGACTCCTTTGGCTATTCCTTCAGGGATGGGCTCTCAGCTCCTGGTTTCTCTCCCAGTAAATCCTGATCATTCTCAGTTTCTCTCTCCCCTTGTATATGCCATCAAGATCCTCTTTGCAGATTTGAGGAAATTCTTTCCTCTTTAAAGCTTCTTCAGAATAGTTAGCCTGTGTCTCAGGACCCTGTTCCCTGAGAATTTATGATTTTAAACAAACAAAGTCAGAAATATTCATAGGCTATTCTTATTTGCCTTTTAAAAAAAATATTTTAGTTGAAGATAGATACAATACCTTTATTTTGTTTACTTATTTTTATGTGGTGCTGAGGATCAAACCCAGTGCCTCACACATGCTAGGCAAATGCACTACTGAACCCCAGCCCCAGACCCTATTTGCCTTTATTTTACTTCTTCCTGGGACAATGAAAAATTAGCAGGAGATCTTATAGGAGTTGGGAGGGAAGAGAGAAGCAACAGCAGAAAATATAGGGAGAAAAAAATATAGACATAATTTAGATTTCAAAATATTATTCCAAGGATTCGCATACATAATAATATTTCGGTTTAGTAATACAGAAAGTTCTTTTCTTCCTCTCTCCATTTTAAGATCTGAGGAGGCAGAGATCATTGGCAAACAAGCTGGTGATTGAGTGGGCCTCACAGAAATGTGTTATGTAAATTAAGCCTTGACAGGTATTATGTGCTACCCTTATTAGCATAGAATTTATGTCTTAGTCTCAGTTAAGGATTTTCCCTATTATCACATCAATAAAGTAATATATTTTGTGTTTATAATTTTTGATTGGGGAAGACTGACTTTTTAAATGTATCGTTTCTACTTTTCCAGGGGCTGCACCACTTATTAGTACCTTTAGCACATTTAAAAAGGAATTTCTAGAAAGAAATTCAAAGAACAATTGGATTTTCTGTGTGTATTTTCCAACTCTTGATGGGACTGCTCTAAGTATGCAACAAAGGGATGATTTAATTCAAGTAATTTGAAAAACAGGTAACTGGAGAGCTGAGAAACCAAAAGGAGAACTGTGACTTTTCAGAAGGATGAAGCCATTACAGCGTCTAAGCTGGAGGGATAAAGGGAAGGGGCTATGCTACTGGAGCACAGAGTCAGGGGTCAAGGGTCATTTGAAGCCTGGGGGAGGAGGAGGGAACACTGTTTTTTCCATCCCTCAGTTCACTTTTCTGCTCACGCTTCCCATTGATCACACCCAGCTGGCAGCCAGTTCACAAGAAAGCCTTGGAAATGCGCAGCTTTCCGGGATGGACACTCCTGTGATATAAACCATAAAAGGGAAAAGAAGAGCCAGGAATGGATTTAAGGGCAAGTGGGTCTGTGATGCTGAACTCTCACAAAGTATTTTATAACATTTATTGTTATAAATCTGAGGTTGAGCATTTATTTATACTAGAACAACAAAGTTATTTTCAATGGCCTCTATCAATGGGGTATTTGAAGGACTGAACCATTAAAAGCAAGACAACCTATCAGCTCATATTTTGAGCTGGTATTGGGAGTCCTAAAATTTTGCTTATTTTAAAAAAATGTTTTTTTATACCTTTATTTTATTTATTCGTTTTATGTGGTGCTGAGGATCAAACCCAGTGCCTCACACATGCTAGGCAAATGCTCTACCACTGAACTACAATGCAGCCCCTAAACTTATTTTTAAGAACATTGCCTGTCCAAATTTCTTGGTGTTTTTTTGTTTGTTTGTTTTGTACTGGGGACTTAACTCTGGAGCTCTTAACCACTAACCTACATCCCAGCCCTTTTTATTTATTTTTAAAAAATCTGGGGATAGGGTCTTGCTAAGTTACTTAGGGCTGTATTAAGTTGCTGCGTTTGGCTTTGAACTTGTGTTGTTTCACTGCCTCAGTCACTGGGATTACAAGCATGTGCCAACACACCCAGACTTTTAAATGAATCAAGTTCCATGCTCTCAACCAGAGTTGTCCCTTTTCTTTCATTTGGAATACTGAGAATCTTCATCACTTTTCTTATTAACCTTCTATTTATCCATTTGAAGGTTGCTAAGATTTGCTTATACTATAACTTCAGTGATATTTCCCAAAATGAATTTTCATTTCAATCACCAAAACTATACTGCACAGGATATGGCAAATATTTGTGCTCATTCCTTTAAAGCCTCAACCTGGCTGGCACCACTCTCGAAATATAGCTCAGGATTAACTGAGTAATAAGGCAAGAGTGCACAGTAGTTTCTCTAATAAATTCTTCAATACAGTGACTATGGAGGAGTCTTTTGGTGGATTTAACCTCAGGCAGATAAAAACTTGGGAAATATTGGGGAAAGTCCACATTCTAAAACATTCACTATGTTAGGAAAATTGTAACAAGCTTTATGCTATCAAGGAGATCCAAATAAAAGATTTTCCATATTTTCACTTCCCCCCTTTTTTTTTTCACAAATTTCAGCATTTTTTTTTTTTTTGAGGAAACAATTGTTTTACTGTACTTCTACAGACTTTAGAACTATATCTTTTCCTCCTCCCCTCTAAAATTGGGCATCGTCTCAAATTTAACCAGGAATGCTAGTTTTCATTCTATTAAATTTTGTAAGGGCAATGGTAATAGAGGTTGAAATAGATCATGTGAAAAAGGTAAAAGAAGTAAGTAAGAGCTTTAATTTAAAACTTTGTGAGAAGCTGGATGTTTCTGAAAAATGGCAGTGAAAGAAAAATACCTCTTAATAAGAAGCAGAAGAAAGAACCTTAAGGTAAGATTAAATTAGAGATATCAAACATTTTTGTGGGGAAAAAGAGACAGATGTGCTTTTGGAGCTTAAAAAATATTGGTTAACTTTTAGTTGTGATCACACTTTGATGGTATCTATGTGAAGCAAATGTTTTGGCTCTAAACTTGTTTCTACAACTTTTATGTTTTCTTCCTTCACCAACCTGAAGGAGAATAAGACATTCTGACTGTCTCATGAAGCTCAATCAAAAGACTTTCCTGGGTCTCAGAACTGCCACTATTGAGAACAATTTAGTGTCCTTCAACTGAAAAATTCCTCTTAAAGATCACACCAACCAGAAATGTGGACAAAATTGCAGTGGTCCTACTGTATTTTGCAATCTGTAAACCATTTTTCACAAGAGAAAGTGATGTTGGAAAAGATCTATGACATCATCAGACTGCAAATATGTCTGCTCTCATGTAAACGAAGCAATAGTGACAACTATTTTTTTCTTAGGTTTAATGATACACTAATTCATTCTTTTTTACAAAGTGATCCAATTTATTTTCACATTTTGAAAAACTTGTGCAAAACTTAAAAATGTCTGAAGATGGAATCATTCCACACTTGTTACCCTTTTCCTACGACACAATGGGTGCTCACATTGGTTTGATGAAACTTTGTACCTGAACACAATGATATCCTTTATCTTCCTAGAACTTTAGTGAAGAAAAGGAAACATCAGTTCTTAATTTTAAAGATGAGAAAAGTGGGGTAGAGACAAACTGATTACGGCAAGGTGACATAGAAAAGTACAATGAAGACATAATTAAAACTCAATTTTCTGGTCTTCCAACTGCCTGCCCAGTGAATCTTCCATTATACCGTTTTGCTGTGACTGTAGATTAAGAACCATTTCCTTAGTCCTTCTAACACCCTCTATCCACACCTGGTCACTTCGACACTTTACTTGCACTTGCTTATTTTCTATATATCAGCACCCCACGAAGTATGGTGTTCATAAGTCTTGAGACCTTTTGTTCAGGACGCAATAGTCTTAATCGTCTATTAACTGATACTCCCAGGAAAACTGATTACTTCCTGTTGTATATGGTCACCTTAATGGTTAGGACAGGTCTCAGGGTTAGTGACAAAATGCCTGAGGCCCAAGTTAGTAGAAGTGGCCACAAAAATATTGACAGTCCCTTTTTAAATGGCAGCCTTGATTAAAGTCTGAAACGTTGAAAGATTACAGACATTTGGTAAATTAAAATATGCTATGTTCAAAACTTATACTATATTCAAGGCCAAAAGGACTTAGAAAATGCACTGGAGTTAAGGGCATGAGCCCTGGAACCCACGCCACGCTGCTTCTCCAGGACATCCTCATACAGCACCCCCAATTAAAACAGTTAACATGGGCCTGATCTCCCCCCCGAAAAAACTACATCCTGCTTACATTTAAGGTGGAAGATTTCTTTTTTTTTTTTTCCCCCATCGAGAACTTACTACCACAAAAACACATCCGACCTGTACTAGAATGGGTGTAGGGGAGCTTCAAAGCATCAAGATGCAAGTCAACTTGAGAGGAACACAGCGACCCCTTCACTAAAGTCGTCGCCACCTTTCCTCCCCGTTACCCCGGCCTGTGAACAATCTTCTCTCGGGCCGGGCCCCCAGGGTTCGGGCAGGATGGGAGGACGCTGGCTCGGCTTGCTCCTTCCCACCCGCGAGCACCGCTCCTTGCGGGGCGGACGTGGGCGAGCAAAAGGGAGCACGGCCGGGAAGACCGCGGGCGGCCCGGGAGGGTGGCGGAGGCTTCTGCGGCAGGCGGGCCGGCAGTTTTATTGTTTCCTTTCGCCCTCCTCCTCCCGCGCCCGCCCCGGCGTCACTGGAAAGCTGCCCGAGCAGCCCGGCGGCGGGCTATTTATAGAGCAGGCGGGAGCGCGTCACGGAGCCCGGCCTGGCTGACGGGGCCGCTGACGCGCTTGGCCGCCAGGCCGAGTCCGCGGGGTGCGCGCCGGGTACCGGCGACAATGGGCTTCTGTGTGTGCAGCTGCCGCCGCCACCAGGGGCCGGGGGAGGGAGGCGGGCGGCCGCTCCCTGACCTCCCTCCCTCCCCGCCACGACCCCCGAAAGGTAACCGGCCTCTTCCGCCCCCGGCCAGGACCCGGGCCCCGCGGGCTCCCCACCCCCACATTTTGTCTGTAAGTTCCCTTGCCCCAGCCTCCGCTTCCACTTCCCCTGCTTTCCTCTCTTCTCCCTGCCCCAACTTGAAGAAAGTGGGGAATCTGTCCCGCCCCGGGCAGCCACTTTGTGCGCCCGGGAAGCGGGACCCACACCGGGTGCGCCCAGCTGGGGACGCAGTGACGGAGGGGCCGGGAGCGCCGGGCAGGTAACGTATCCTGGATCTAGAGTGGGGATGCTTTGTTTGGGGCGAGGGGAGGGGAGCAGGGGGTGGATGAGAACGGGCAGCCCTTCCGGGACTCCTCTCTTCCCCCTCCTCCGCCTCCTGCTCGCAGGAAGCCAATCTGGGTACGTTGCGCGAAGAGCGAAAGAGAAACTTCTCCCGCCTGACTGACTAGATGAGGCTCCTCCCTAGAGGCCAACAGAATAGAGACCCCCCCCCACTTCCTGCTCGCCTCCCGCGGTCACTCCCCGGTCCACTCCCTCCTGTCCCCTCCGCGCAACGCTGTGTGGAGCAGTTGTCGTCCCCCCACGCTTCAGCTCCCATCTCGGGTCGGTTCAGTACTTGGATGCCCCCTCCCTGCGAAAGAAGGGGCTGACAAGGATTTTAGGGACTTCCTGGGATGCGGAGACCAGCTCTGAACCATCCCCTTTCAACTGCCGGGATCTGGGAAAGCTTGCTCTGGAGCCCCTCGCACGTGGCAGGCAGGCCGAGAACTTGCAGTACCTTCTAGGAAATTGCAATCGATTTGTAATGCACTTTCGCTAATTGGGAGTTCAAAATTAAACTTTAATAAAGCATTTGTGTCGTCTCGTCTAATTGTGAAAGCTTCCATTCGTCCTGGTAGAAAGATACAAAGTCTCAAGTTAATGGCGCTAAACTAGATTACCCCCATCCCCACCCCCCAGTACAACTCCTTCAGCAGTCTTCGGCGCAGCTGGATTTCCGTAAGGTACAGATGTTGCTAATGGCAGCTTAAGCACGGATGGGCAGATAGCATACGGAATGCAACATGTTGCCATATGGTTCCTTTAGCCTTTCACCTCCAGGGATATCAATCACATATATTCTGGGAGGAACTTAATGACTCTCTGAACAGCAAAATGAATTACCTGGTACAATTTATATCCCTTGACCTGATATGTTATAACAACAGGAAGATAGCATCTCACAATTTCTGTGGTATAAATTGAGTTAGAGAGCTACATTTCAAATTCCATAACATCTATTTTTAGTTTGAGAGGCCCTGTCAAATCATTTTGGCTGTAAAATCTGTTTCTGTATTGCCTCCTGTTTCCCCCCTCCCACTTCTAGACGATGCAAAATTTATGAAGTTTAACAAAACTGTTGTCTTGAAAATTGCCAATCAACTGACTAATCGAGGAGGATGGGGAAAATATGACTTCCAAAGTGAGTTAATTAAAAGTTAGCAATCTTTAGGAACACCTTCTAAAAGAAGAAAATCAAAAAACTCTAGGGAGTTGTTCTATTTGTTTCAGTATTACTTCTAAATCCATTCATTAGCTTCTTGAAATTCTCCATTAAAAACTTCAACTATTCCTAAACTTTGGAAATTAACTTAAGGAAAACTGTTCCTAGAAACCCTGAAATACAAGAATCTAAGTTTTCCTCCTTGGCAAACCAGTTTCTATACACCTACCCCCTATGCACTCACTGTACATTTGGCTTGAATCATGAATGTGGTGTTTTTATGTGTTCTCCTCCTAACATGTCAGTGAAAGCAAATGGAAGTTACTGTTTAGATCCTAGTGGAATGATTCGTTAATATTTCACATTTGATTTTTAAATATCTTGGTAATTAATTAAATGTTTTAATAGATTGTCTCTAACCTCAGACAATAAGCATGGTTGTCTTTTATTATTTCCCTTATTTTTCATTCACTAAGATATATCACACTGAACGAAAAGCAAAAAGTTGATACAAAAGTAAAAGACAATTTTTTAAAACTACTTTTATCTATTAAGGGATATCTGAAAGCTAGAGCCACTAAAAAGTTTTTGCTCCCAGCAATATGTAAACCATATTCATATGAACTGATAGACTATACAGACTTATCAAAATGCATAAAAGAGACATGAACAGTCTAAAAAGGTATTTATTTTTAGTCGTGTTTCAGAAAGTGTTAACATTCTAAAAATTTGTCTATATATCATTTTGAAATTAAAAGATGCTGCTTTTTTTCACCCTTTTGTAATGGTTGATGATTTATTATGTAGTGTTTGAGTTACTTCAGTCGTTTTGATAATTAACCAGTGAGATCTTTTGTGTATGTATATAGCAAAGACTCTTATACAATGCAAAATAAGATGTACCCAAGTTAATCAAGATAAACCTAACTCAGGATAATTTAAGATACACCTAGGTTCTGATAATCTTCTTATTTGGTGTTTTTGGTAATCTTTTAATGACTGAGGTTTTACCTCTCTGTGGAACATCAGTACTCAATGAGTTTTAATCGTGATCAGTGGTTAGCTTGTCAAAAATGACTCCATCTCCAAGACTTGTGACTAGACATTGAGTGTGTCTTTGAATCAGTCACATAGAACTTGCCTTATAAAGCCTTATAAAGCTGTTATTGTCATGGACAGATACCACAGCCCTTTGTCAAGTTCAGTGATTATTAAAAATGTTCCTCCCTCAAAAGCCAGGCCAAAAATCCTGCTGTGCTTCATTTCACTATTCAAGTCCATTAATAAATAAAATCCCAAGCAGCACTCTTTGCTGTCTCAAGGTGTAACATTACATATATTTCATGAATAATTTCAGGCCCTTTGTAGACATAAGCCATATATATTTTTAGTATACCTGTATGGCAGCAAAAACAAGATATGTATCTTGCAGCAGGAGTTTTATTTTAAATGAAGATTTGATGGATGTCCATTGTTAAATGAGGTGGTTGGTTGCCAAGGTGAATCTTATAGCCAGAAATTACTAGAATTGTTATTGTCTATTAGGGAACCACTTTGTATTTTTTGAGCCCTGAACTTCACTTGCTCCTTTTATATAGTCCTTCATATTATTAATCTGAGAATTTATTTGGGTAGGAAAACTTTTGAAAATGTGTCGACCAAGAAGATTTTCAGCAGTGTTTCTGCCATCTGCTGATTTAGGGCCTTTATCCTGAGCAAGATTGTTTATTCTAATTAAAAATTAAGCAGACTGTTAGAATTAGGTATATTCCCCATGCCAAATAATTTTAATTGTGATACAATCCTAGCTGCTGCTTAGTTTTACTCATTAATAAATTTAAAATCTTTAAGATAGTTCAGGTTTTGTTTTTCTTAAAGAAATACAGGACAAGGTATGAATAGGGATTAGGCCTCTGACAAAATTCTTTTAAGTTTGTGGTTTTGAGGAGAGTCATCAGAAAAGAGAATAGTCCCATTACACTTGCCTTGTTTGCTCTTCAAATTCAAAGCCCACGTTGTTGCATTGGAAACTTAGTTCTCTTTTAAAAGCATTTCATTAATTTTTTTAAACTGTCAATCTGTAAATATTTAACCAGCCAAGCAGAAAACAGTCTTTCTCGGCTCTATGCAGCTTTGTTTTTATCTGATTTAGTATGAGTGCCATGTAAATATCACATAAAAATTTGACTTTGATTGTCCTTACTTTGACTGAAGATTGACAGGAGCTCCTTAATTAATCTTGTTCTCTTTCCTGTTCTGTATTCAGATATTGAAATACAGTATTTTATACATTTATAAGATTGTGTTTGCATTTATTTAATTTATGTTTCTTTTTTTAAAGCATGTAGTCCTGAATGTTTGTTCTTTTTTTTTTTTTTTTTTTCCTCACATCATTACTCTGGTACTGCTTGATGTAACTTGATTAGCTCCCTCCCCAGTCATGATTGGTAATTAAAATAGGCATTAAAATTAGTCACTTAGCAATTTTGCTGTTCAATTGGCAATTAAATTACTTAATTGCAATTAAAGTCCTAATTTTAATTGGCAAAATGATAGATGTAGATTTAAGATAATATGTATAAATACTTTAATAAGTGTCTATATAAGGATTACTTAATTACTCAACTTCAAGTTTATGCTGTTAACTTTAGAACTTTTAAGTGAGCAATGAAATTTATATTACATCTATTCAAAGGATATGGTAATTAGATTTATTACTTATCACTATAAGGGTCCTTGCTATAAGTTACTTTTGTAGTGTTAAAATTGTAGGTTTGATAATTGCAGAATTAAGAAGAGGAAAAGGGCATAGATGTCTTTGTTATAAAATATAAATAGATTATTTTAATTTTTCATTAAACTGAGAGGTTTCTATCCACCAGTTAGTTTGAGGAAACAATAAAAAGTGGTTATTTTATCACTGAAATTAGAACAAAAAGTAACCCTCTGTGATTTACATACAAAAACAATCGTAAAGTGATATATTTTATCTACGTAAAGAAATGATATCTATTACTGCTAGGGTTGCCAATGTTATTAGCTACTGTTAGAATTTCAGGTGTTTTGATATTTTCTTAATGTATTGCAACTTGTTTTCAGAATCTTTAAAATATCTTTTAGGAATTTGTACATTTTACTGAAATTAGTAATGAAATATAAAACCAAAGTTATCCTTCTTTGCCTAATAAAAAAGGAATTGTTACATGAGAAAATATTAAGTGGTTAACTTAAAACCAAATATTTAGGAGATGGCCACTGCGAATCAAATATTACCAAAAAAATGAAGGATTTTTATTATGCAAAATACTTTTTGAGTGGCATGAGGCTTACCATATGTTCAGTTTTATAATTTTAATTTACAAGTAGATCCTTCTAGAAAAGAGTGCTATTTATTCCTGTACATCTTTACATATTTCTAGAACTGAGTTCTGAATCAAAGTAAGAAATATATTTTAGAGTTTTTGCATTACTGATTTTGGGTGAAAAATGGACTGAGTAAATCTGAATAAAAGCTACAACTATCCAAAATGAGACTATCAAGGAAGTAACTGACTTATTCTATGAGCATCCTATGGAAAGGAACACTTTGGTTGATAAATATCCTTTCAGTGCAAAGGAAATGGCAAAACAAAACAAAAAAACTCCCTTTAATATTTAAAAATTATTTTTAAAAGCAGATTCTTTTCAAAGTGAAATTTTCTTCTATCACTAATGTAAAACTGCCTGCTGAATGACAAAAATGCTGTGAATTCAAAATTTGTCTAAATATGATATGTATCTCATTTTAGTGATTAAATTAAGTTCCACTGTCATTTTATTATACAATATCTCCAAGTTGTCTTAACTCTTATGACATAACAGGTATGTCTGTTTCACTATGACTGCATTGTAAGGTCTACTCTGAATTTATTTGGGGGAGAATAGTGAAATAAATCCCCAGAGGCCTCTTTCCCATGCATTAAGATAGAAAATCCTATGGGATTACATCCATGTTTGCTTTCTAAATTATACCAAAAGCTCAATTTTATTAAGTATAATCTGCTTAGCCATGCAAAAAATAAAATAGTTTAGATGTGAGTGTATGTAGTATTTATATTTTTAATGAAAATGTTTTCCATAAATGTGCTAATATATTCTGCCTAATATTTGTTAATATCATAAAACATACTATACCTTCCAAAATGCTTTTCTGAGATCATCTAATTGTATTTATTAATAGTTATAGTTTATTTTAGTTGGTTTCCAAAAGATGTATTTATGGATAGGGCCAATTTTTCTCCCATCTATTTTAAATTATTAAGAAATTAGACCTTCATTGTAGGATAAATTTACACTTTTATATATAGCAGTAATTTAAAGTTATATCAGATGCTGGATTCTGATAAAAAAAACATTATTGTTCTTTTAATTGAGTTATAAAATACTTTATTTGAACTATTTATGTATAAGAATCCAGAAGTTTGTAGTCATATAAATGCAGAATTTCAGTTTCTTTTAGCCTAAAGCATCGTTTTAACATTTTCTGAAAGGTTGTTCAATTCTACATTTTGATTCCATTATATGTGTAATTAAACCTCTATGCACAAAAGCATTCTCTTATGTACCAGCAAATACACCCACAGGAATCCTCTTCTAAACTATAATTTCTTTAAACATATAATCATAGGATTTTAAAACATGCTTTCATTTTTCCAAACTATATGCCAATTTGAACTGGTTGGTGATAAAATGAGAGATTTTATTACCATTTTGATTTTTTTCCCCTGTGACCAACAGTGAGTTAAACATGGGCAAGAGGAAATAAAGAAAATCTATTGTGAACCTAATCCCATGTGTTAAACTGTTTCTCTTTTGGAGGAAATAGAAAAGAATCAAAGGTTTGTAGTTGTGTGTGAATTCCAGCACAATATGAATATTTGGGACTGCAGCATTCTTTCCTCAGGCTTAATCTAAGTAGTAAATAGCTAATTTTGTGTGTGTGCGCATGTGAGATATTCTCTAGAACATTGTGGAGTCAGGCCCCCTACTGACAGGATCAGTCAATTACACATATTGGCGGTGCTCCTGAGACTTGGTCCCATCAGAATCTCCTGGAGAAAATACTCGTCTGGAGTTTTGAGCGCCCTTCTATGAACTTTCTTTTGTGTGTCCTGGGTCCTTTTCACCCTGAGCATATCCTAGCCCTATCCAAAACCCCAACTCAAGAAGTAGCTCATCCAATAATTAGTTTAAGCAAGTTTATCATTCTCACATCCGGTGTGTCTTCCTAATAAATAATAACGCTTCCTAGGAACCTGAATAAGAATTTAAAGAGGAGAGAAAAAACTCTTACACATATAGAGGGGAGGAGTTTCCTTTTTCTCTCATTTTACTACATTTAGCTAATATTTACTCCATTCTTCACTAATAATTCTTGTAATAAGCTACTGTGACAACGGCCTTTGTATCTTGGTTGCATTAACACTTGAGCAAAGGCTGTGTTATGAAGAAGCCGTGCTCGACAGGTTGCTGTTAAAGAGTTTATCATATTGCCATGCTTGGCTTCAGTTGATCTCACTTTAAATAACTCTAGTACACTTTTCCGCTCTCTGGGAGAGAAATCTTCAAATTGTCCCCAGACTCAAGCCAGTCTAAATTGCATGTTTTTAATGGCAACGACGAAGGGTCGTGCAGAGGGGACGAATCTACTTATATGTGAATATTTGTGTTTGAAGGGTTGTGATTAAAATCTTAAAGTTCTCCTGTCCCCCGCTTTCCTGGGGACTATATTAAAAAATAATAACTGCCACCCTAGCGTGGCTGCGCTTGAGTTTCCGACTGCCTGAAAATAGCTGCCGGGAACCTGGCCTACCGCAGGGATCAAGGAAAGCTCCCCTTGGCCGCACCCTGCTCTCTCGCGGAAGGGAAGGGAAGGGAAGGGAACCCGGGAGGGCGCCTCTGAGCCGGAGTTGCTGCTATTTTGGGCAGAGCCTAGCGGGTGCGTCAATGCCTGCGCCCCTGCGTCACCGCCACCCCCACCCCCTTCCTTCTCCCCTGCTTTCCAAACTCTCACTTTTTCCCTTTCGTTCGCGTGGAATCGCTTCTGCCCACGGGGCGCTGACGCTACAGAGCTCATACTAATAAGCTTTTCTTCACCCTTCCCCCTCTCGACCCTCTTACACACCCAGGCCCGCCACCACAACATCCCCCTACACACGCACGCGCTCGTGCGCGCGCGCGCGCGCGCACACACACACACACACACACACACAAACACACACACACACACACACACTTCCTGTTTTTTTTTTTTTTGTTGTTGTTGTTGTTCGCACCCACTAGGGCGCCGCTGAGCATCAGCGGCCGTGACAGCGGTAGAAGCAGCCACAACATCTGGGGGAAACTTAAGGTGGTCACGTAGGTTTCCCTGAGGCTGCAATGCAGAAGAGCCCGCAGCTTTCCTGGGCAGCCACAGAGCACCTCGTGGCAACGACTCTCCATCCACAGGGGAGAAGGGGTCGGCGAGGAGCCGGCAAAGGCGGAGGTGCAGATTAGGGATGAGCAGTCCCGGAATTCGGATAGTTCCAGGATTCTTTCCGCCCATGCTGAGCTCACCAACTTGGGAGCTACGGGGGGGTCGGGGGGGGGGGCGAGTTGCAAAGGGACCCTGGTAGCCTGGAAGAGAGCCACGCCAAAAGAGGAGGGGCAGCTGGTATTTGGTCTGCGGGCACAAAAAAGGGAGCACCTCCGAACTCTCTCCTAGCCTCTTCCACCTCATCGGAGAATCCCAAGAAGGCCCACCCAGTTTCAGCAGGACGACTCGCTCCCTGAAGAAGCGGCGATTCCTTTGCTAGAAAGCTCCCTACGCCTTTGGCCGCATGGAGGACGGATTGTTTTACAAAGCAGGGTAGAGGGTGACTGGGATACCGCCGGGCTGAGATCGCGTTTCCACATCCCGCCAGCACTCCTCTCGGAGGACGGCTGTAGGCATACACCTTACGTTTTGCGTATACACTGATTCCCCCCACCTCTCTGCTCCCCTTGTCTTTTCTTCTTTACTCAGATCACGGCTGTGATAGCCCTTGTGTTTCAAAAGCAGGTTGATTTGTTTCTCTAAAACTCCTGGGAGGAATACAGCCCAAGTTGGTGGGCACTGGGGAGTGTCGAAAGTATTATAGTTGGCAGAAGGTGGGATCCTTTCTGCACAAGACTCACCTGTTGCTTACTGCTTGGTTGCATTGTCTGCAAAAGAAAAACAGGCAACACTTCACTCTCACTTTTGGAGTCTCTAAAGGGCTAGGTCATTGTCTCCCCCCTCCCCTTCCTCACTCCTTCACGCACCACGTCCTCCCTCCAACATAGAAACTGCACAGAAAGAAAGAAGAAAAATAGGCCCTATCCTTATTCCCTTTTAGCGCCAGTATGTGTGTGTGTGTGTGTGTGTGTGTGTGTGTGTGAGAGAGAGAGAGAGAGAGAGAGAGAGAGAGAGAGAGAGAGAGAGGAGAGAGGGGTATGAATCTGAGAAGGTAAGTGCCAAAGGAGAACAAGAATAGGAGAAGGGAGAAAAGAGTAATGCCCCGGGCTAGGGAAATCCCACCCAGCCTGAGCCCTCTGAGTGTCTTGTGTCATGGGACAGATCTGTATGCACTTCCGCCACGGGGCCTGTGTGATGATGGTGGGTAGGTGAGGTTAAGGCGCTGCTAGGCACACCCCGTCCCGTGCCGTTTCAGGTGCAGGCTACCTGCTCCACGCCAGCGTTCTCTTCCACCCATGCTTTTGTTGTACCCTCCCCATGTGTGAGAGTCCGAGAAGCCGCGAGGTCTCGGAGGCTTGGGGGAAGGTGATGTGTAGCTGCGTTGAGGGCTTCGCAGAGCTGGGTGGAGAGGTCACACCTCTTTCGGAAAAAAAAAAAAAAATCCCACCCAAGCGGGCTACCAAGGTGAACGCAGAACGGTTCCCACCTTAAAATCAGCCCTGCTCGTGACGTCAGGTCGGAAATATACCAAAGCCAGCGCGGGCCAGGAGTCCGGGGAGTGCGGCGGCTCCGCGATTGGGTAGCGGGCCGCTGACGCGCGCTGACGCGCGGAGACTTTAGGTGCATGTTGGCAGCGGCAGCGCGAGCCACATAAACAAAGGCACATTGGCGGCCAGGGCCAGTCCGCCCGGCGGCTCGCGCAAGGCTCCGCGGTCCTGCAAGTCTGCCCCGCCGGCCGCCTACCTCTGCTGCCTGCCGGATTGCGGTGTCTCGGCTCCCTTCGCTCAGCTCGCCCACCCCTCCCTGACCCGGGCACCCGGGTTCCCAGAGGAAACTGCACTTCGGCAGAGTTGAATGAATGAAGAAAGACGCGGAGAACTCCTAAGTGAGTAGGTGCAGCCGGTGCAGCTCGAGTTCTTTTTATCTTTCTTTTGTACGTCTTCTCTTTCCACATAGGTGGGACAGGTTCTCTGAAACTGGGCGCCAGACGTGAAGCATGAATGGGGCGGGAGAGTGGGTAGTGGGTGCGCGTAGCTACGAAGGGTTTTATTTTGAACTCCGATTTTGACATTAGGGGGGAGTTGGCTCCAACAGAGACTTCCAGACTCCTCATTGGTGGACGTGTAAAGGAGCCTCCACACCTTGGGGAGCTGCGGATTTGCCTGCGGAAACATGTGCTAAGTTTGTTCTTAGGTCAGAATTGATTGTGGCCTTCTGATACCGAGACTCCAAGTCTTGTGTATACGAGGGAAACTGTAAACTGACAGGGAGAGAAAGTTCTTCAGTTTATGCGTTGCTTGGGAACTGTGTCACCGCAGCTGGCCAGGGTGCGGATGTTTCCCGGGTATTGTTGAATAAGGGTGGTGTTCATAGTGTCCTGTTACTAAGTTGCCTGAAATTTCTGGTTTTGACATGTGACGTCCTTGGGTCCTTGGGTATATGAGAGAGAAAGAAAGAGAGGGAGGGAGGGAGGGAGGGAGAGAGAGAGAGAGAGAGAGAGAGAGAGAGAGAGAGAGAGAGAGAGAGAGAGAGAGAGAGAGAGAGAGAGAGAGAGAGGTGTGGTGGAGAGAGAGAAGGGGGATGAATATGTGGAGTACAGTTATGAAACTGAAGTTACTAGAGGGTTAATATTCAGCATAGACATGTCTCCAAGTGTTGGGGGGGTGTCAAAAAGTGTCCTATTTTTTTCTGGTTAGCCTCTTCTTCCTGCCATCTTCTGCCCCCCCACCAAGATTATGGGGGAAGGGAGAGAGCAAGAGTTGATGATGTTTAGCTTTCTTGTTCATTATAAGATTGTCTATGCTCTAGGATGCCTTCCAAGTGAAAACATCCAAAAATTACTAGGACACAAGAATGCCTTATTCCAGCAAGTAGGCAGATTGTGGAAAGCATTGTGGAGAAGGTGTTCAGCTTGGTATGCTGAGAAGTGCTTCTAACACTGGTGCAATATCCTACAAGCAGTATTTCCCTTCCTCTGCAGTTGACCCAAGATGTTCATGAGAACATAGTCCCCTCTTCCCACCCCTTGGTCATTAAAGATGTTGAAAGCCAAGTTTTCTGGAAAAGTGAATACCAATTCACTTGTATGTTTCTCAGTGCTCTATTAAAAGCACTTAAGAAACCCAGATGCTTCCATTCAAATTGCCTTCTTGTATGTCCAGGCCTTGCTAAGATTTTGTGAGAAGAAGAAGGAAGTGTTTTCTCATTTTCTGTTCTTGACTTCTCTTCCTCCCCCTGAAAATAATAGCCTATTTCACCAGGAGAAAAAAAAAAAAAAAAAAAAAAAAAAAAAAAAAAGTAGATTCTAACTGTGTACTTTCTCTTAAATTCTAGTCTTCTTATTCAGGTCTGAAAAAAAGTTAAAATGTAAATGACCCCTCCACCCACACTCTAGCAAAGGGGCCAATTCATTACATCACAAGTGTTAAATAAGTTCATGGAATACCTTTCCTCCTTCAGGATCCTTTCTCTGCAAGGATTTACACAGTGCAATGGGTGGCATTATCTCTTGTTTCCAGCCATGTCTTTTATACATCCATTTTAACTGCTGTTTGGTAAAAACTACACCCTAATTTCCAATGAGACATAAAAGGGCCTGCCTGGTGAGTCTGCGTATGCCCAGTCAAATCTCTGTTGGGAAGACACTCTGAAACTTCCTGTGTCTGTATTTTAGGAAGGAGATCCGACAGGCTGGACTCCCCATTGCTTTTCTAAATACCTTGGAATCTGTCCTTCATTGAATTACGACACTGTCCACCTTTAATTTCCTCGAAAACACCAGTAACTCGGCTGAAGGTTAGTGAACTTTATTTCTTTCATTACCTTTCCTGAGTTCCCTAGCCATCAACAAACAGCACGACACGATTTTTCTCAGGCAAACCCTGTAACTTAAGGTTACAGAAAATAACTTTCTTATTGTGCAATTCAACTTTATTTCTAGATGGTCATTTCTAGAAAGCTCGCTGAACCAGAGCTTCAGAGAAGAGCCTCTTCAGAGCGGGATTGGCTGGGGTGGGGGGTGAAGGGGGTGGGGAGTCGGCATTTGGAAATATCCGGGAGTGCGGACCCTCAATGGCTTTCTAGCTCTGGGTCTTTGTTTGTATAGTCTTTTCATACTTTGCACTGTTGCTCTGCAGCATTCGACCTCTCTCGCCCTTCCTCCTCTTGCGCACCTACCGGCTCTCTGATCGCCGTGGGCTGCCGGTGTAGCTCCAGGTGTACCCGAGCCCGGGAGAAAGTGTTCAGTTGACCAGGCTGAGTGTGTATCACCCTGTTTCATTTCCAGCCATGCCTTGTGTTCAGGCGCAGTATGGGTCCTCGCCTCAAGGAGCCAGCCCTGCTTCTCAGAGCTACAGTTACCACTCTTCGGGAGAATACAGCTCCGATTTCTTAACTCCAGAGTTTGTCAAGTTTAGCATGGACCTCACCAACACTGAAATCACTGCCACCACTTCTCTCCCCAGCTTCAGTACCTTTATGGACAACTACAGCACAGGCTACGACGTCAAGCCACCTTGCTTGTACCAAATGCCCCTGTCCGGACAGCAGTCCTCCATTAAGGTAGAAGACATTCAGATGCACAACTACCAGCAACACAGCCACCTGCCCCCCCAGTCTGAGGAGATGATGCCGCACTCCGGGTCGGTTTACTACAAGCCCTCCTCGCCTCCGACACCCACCACCCCGGGCTTCCAGGTGCAACACAGCCCCATGTGGGATGACCCGGGGTCTCTCCACAACTTCCACCAGAACTACGTAGCCACTACACACATGATCGAGCAGAGGAAAACGCCCGTCTCCCGTCTCTCGCTCTTCTCCTTTAAGCAGTCGCCCCCAGGCACTCCGGTGTCTAGCTGCCAGATGCGCTTCGACGGGCCCCTGCACGTCCCCATGAACCCGGAGCCCGCGGGCAGCCACCACGTGGTGGACGGGCAGACCTTCGCTGTGCCCAACCCCATTCGCAAGCCGGCTTCTATGGGCTTCCCGGGCCTGCAGATCGGCCACGCGTCTCAGCTGCTTGACACACAAGTGCCCTCGCCGCCGTCGCGGGGCTCCCCCTCCAACGAGGGGCTGTGTGCTGTGTGCGGCGACAATGCGGCTTGCCAGCACTACGGCGTGCGCACTTGTGAGGGCTGCAAAGGCTTCTTTAAGGTGAGCAAGGTGGGGCAGAAGAGGCTGGGAGGGTTTCTGTAGTGCCCGGGACTCTGAACTGTACCCTTCGCTTTGGTTCCGGCAACCCGGCCCCAGCTCGCCCGGGACCACAAAAGTCTCCCCGGCCAGCCTAGGCTGCCCTGCAGCCTCCCAAGGCTAGCGGTGGTGGAGGGGGTTGCTTCGGGTTATCTGAGTAAGGGACGCAGAAAGAAAAGTAGACCCAGGGTCGCATCCCCCCGCAACCAGCCGACCCGGCGGGCCCCCGCCGAAGTTGCTGGAGCCGGAGTTAGAAGAGGGTCATTTGCATGTGCTAGGAGCTGTCTACCCTGTTCAGATTGAAATTGGTTAGGACAGAGAACCGTGTCTGAGCTAACCAAGTGGAACAGAATTCCCTATGGTCAAATTAAGTGATCTCTTTATTTCGCCATCCTGATTGAATAATCTTATCATTTTAAATAGAGAAGGTCTCCAAGGAATGTAAATAATATGAATGCCCACGGATTTGTATTTACTGAGCGTCTCCTTCTCCTTCTCTTGGCATATAAAACACAGCAAGGAGCGGCAAGGTTAGCTCAAATGTTAACGCTATCAATTTTCTTCTGTTAAATACCCTGGGGGAGGAAAAAGAAAAGAAATAGAAAAGAAAAAGGAAAAAAATCAAAAGGAATTGTGTGTTTGTGCTTGTTTGTGGGGAGGGAGTGTAGACCCAAGCCATTCAATAATTGTCTCCGGGTTGCTGTATTTTCAAGGTAAAAAAAGTAATTTTCGGCCTACGTTGTTTCCTTTTGCAGCGCACAGTGCAAAAAAACGCGAAATATGTGTGTTTAGCAAATAAAAACTGCCCAGTGGACAAACGGCGCCGGAATCGTTGTCAATATTGCCGATTTCAAAAGTGCCTGGCTGTTGGGATGGTCAAAGAAGGTAGGTCACCGCAAACTCCACCCTTCAGTGTGCGCCCTTGAAAACCAGCTACCGGTACCCAAGTCCTACTTTCCACTTCCTGGATGGAAGGGTCTCCAGTCCCCCTCCCCCCTGCCCTTCCTCAGTCTGGCCTCCAAGATCTTGCAGCTGCCTGCTTGCTCAGCCTCCTCTAGAGAAAGCTGCCAGGCCCTTCTAGCCTTTAACTATACGACCCAGTTGGAGGAAAATATTAAATATCCTCACATTGTTTATGCTTCTCGTCAGTAAAGGTTTTACAAGCAGAGGGGACCTGGAGCAGCTGGGCCCGGCGCCCCATGACTGCGGCCTTCCCGAGGGAGGAGCCCAGGTGGTAGCTGGGCCTGGGCTCGGGGAGTGGCGCTAACAGGGCTATTCTTTTGCAGTTGTTCGCACGGACAGTTTAAAAGGCCGGAGAGGTCGTTTACCCTCGAAACCGAAGAGCCCACAGGAGCCCTCTCCCCCCTCGCCCCCGGTGAGTCTGATCAGTGCCCTCGTCAGGGCCCATGTCGACTCCAACCCGGCTATGACCAGCCTGGACTATTCCAGGGTAAGAAGTTGGCGGGGGGGTATCATGTGGACAAACCAACAGATGGGCAGGATCCCCTTCCCACACCCAGCACTAACCCTCAGACCCAAGGGGTAAAGGAGGCTAACAAGTGATGTGCCTCACAACTCTGGGCGGGACCACAGGAGACACTTCGGTAACTGAGAAGTGTAGACAAGAGAACCCAACAGAGGAAAGAGGAGAGTACATGACCGAATGGTCGAATCCCTGTGAAGCCCCACTCCCCCCGCCCCGTACTCCTGGACCACTGTATATACCAATGCCCTTTAAGGCAAAAACCTGAGGCCGCACAAAATCTCCCCATGTCTACTTTATCCTCAATTCTCCATACAGATGTTGTAATTCTCATCCTTTCTGCCACTGCCTGGGTGAAGGATGTGGAACCTGCCTGGGGGCTAGGGAATGAAAAGAGAGGGGTATAAGGAATGGCACCAGGGTCAGGGATCAAGTGGTCAAATTCCTCTTTTACTCCAGCTGTGAAATATGTGAGTGCTTTAATTGGAGGAAGTATGTTGGGCAAACCTAGAAGCGACTGCAATATTATTAAGATTTGCAAAGGGCGTCTCAGCTCGAGACCCACTCTGGGACTAGCATGAATACTAACGTGTCAATTGTTTTGTGGAGATAAGAGTGAGCGTTTCCCAGGGCTGGCTGGCACTGTATTTAGTCTGTATGGAAATGGTAATTTACATATTTAAAGCAGCGACCTCATAGCACCGTCCCTAATTGAATTAATTGCCCCGGAACATCTAATTTCCTTACTGGTCAGAGAGAGGTTTAATTGTTATAAAAACCTGGCTCCCCTACTAGAAACGGGGTTAGCAATTTCACGGGTTATATATTTTAGAGAACCTCATTAAGTGCTTTTTAAAATGAAATTCCAGTTCCAGGCGAACCCTGACTATCAGATGAGTGGAGATGACACCCAGCATATACAGCAGTTCTATGATCTCCTGACTGGCTCCATGGAGATCATCAGGGGCTGGGCGGAGAAGATCCCGGGTTTTGCTGATCTGCCCAAAGCTGACCAGGATCTGCTTTTTGAATCAGCTTTCTTAGAACTGTTTGTCCTTCGATTAGCATACAGGTAATAAGGGAAGAGGTGATCCAGGGTGGCTGGGAGAAGAATCAATAAAGTAAAAGAAAGGGAGGGAAAGGAATAGAAAAGAGGAAAAAGGGAAAAGGACAGAAGAGGAAATGAAAGATGGAAAAAGAAAAGATAGAAAACAAATGGAGAAGGGAAGGAGCATAAGCCCTGAAACCTTGGGTGAATGGAATGAAATGGAGGTGGGATAGGGGGCGTTCTTGATTGTTATGAAATTAAACCCTTTCAAGGTCCACTGGTCTACATTTTATTAACTCTTCAGTAATTAGGTGCCTCTTAAATCCCTCATTTATTGCTCTTCAAGTAATTAGTTGTTTAGCTTTTCTCTCTCTCTTTTTCTCCCCTCTCTCTTTGGTATTAATTGCAGGTCCAACCCAGTGGAGGGTAAACTCATCTTTTGCAATGGGGTGGTCTTGCACAGGTTGCAATGCGTGCGTGGCTTTGGGGAATGGATTGATTCCATTGTTGAATTCTCCTCCAACTTGCAGAATATGAACATCGACATTTCTGCCTTCTCCTGCATTGCTGCCCTGGCTATGGTTACAGGTCAGTACTGCAGGTGCAGGACACGTTCCCTCCAGAACTGCCCAACAGGACGCACTGACTTTCCCTTGTTGCACATTGTTTCTGGTCCTGCCAGCTAACTAACTGCCTTGTGCCTTTGTTTGTTTGTTTTTTATTGTGTTTTCTACAGAGAGACATGGGCTCAAGGAACCCAAGAGAGTGGAAGAACTGCAAAACAAAATTGTAAATTGTCTCAAAGACCATGTGACTTTTAATAATGGGGGGTTGAACCGCCCCAACTATCTGTCCAAACTGTTGGGGAAGCTCCCAGAACTCCGTACCCTTTGTACACAGGGTCTACAACGCATTTTCTACCTGAAATTGGAAGACTTGGTACCACCACCAGCAATAATTGACAAACTTTTCCTGGACACTTTACCATTCTAAGATCTTCTCCCATGCACTTATAAGGAACTGGAAAGAAAACTCAAACTGTCCAGAGGGGGCTAGTCACATGGGCAGAGATAGCCCTCTGGGCTGTTTCAGCTCAAGCTGTCCCCCCTTCTGTAAAATTCCCAGCCCCTCAATTCCTAAAGAAAACAAACAAAAACTGTTGCTATTTCCTAACCTGCAGGCAGAACCTGAAAGGGCATTTTGGCTCCGGGGCATCCTGGATTTAGAACACGGACTACACACAATAAAGTGGTATAAACTTTTTATTATCAGTTAAAGATCAATTTAATGTTCAGAAGAAAGATTGTTCATGTATGATGGGAAATGTTTGGCCATGGTTGGTTGTTGCAGTTAAGACAAACATCACACACACACACACACACACACACACACACACACACACACCTATCTTATGGGGACCCACAAGTATTGCCCTTTAACAAGACTTCAAAGTTTTCTGCTGTAAAGAAAGCTGTAATATATAGTAAAACTAAATGTTGCGTGGGTGGCATGAGTTGAAGAAGGCAAAGGCTTGTAAATTTACCCAATGCAGTTTGGCTTTTTAAATTATTTTGTGCCTATTTATGAATAAATATTACAAATTCTAAAAAATAAGTGTGTTTGCAAAAAAAAAAGAAAATAATTACATAAAAAGGGACAAGCATGTTGATTCTAGGTTGAAATGTTATAGGCACTTGCTACTTCAGTAATGTCTATATTATATAAATAGTATTTCAGACACTATGTAGTCTGTTAGATTTTATAAAGATTGGTAGTTATCTGAGCTTAAACATTTTCTCAATTGTAAAATAGGTGGGCACAAGTATTAACACATCGGAAAATCCTGACAAAAGGGACACATAGTGTTTGTAACACCGTCCAACATTCCTTGTTTGTAAGTGTTGTATGTACTGTTGATGTTGATAAAAGAAAGTTTATATCTTGATTATTTTGTTGTCTAAAGCTAAACAAAACTTGCATGCAGCAGCTTTTGACTGTTTCCAGAGTGCTTATAATATACATAACTCCCTGGAAATTACTGAGCACTTTGAATTTTTTTGTTTTTTAAAAATGTCTAAAATTGTCAGTTAATATATTATTTTGTTTGAGTAAGAATTTTAATATTGCCATATTCTGTAGAATTTTTCTTTGTATATTTCTAGTATGGCACATGATATGAGTCACTGCCTTTTTTTCTATGGTGTATGACAGTTAGAGACTCTGGTTTTTTTTTCTGATAAATTCTTTCTTTGAGAAAGACAATTTTAATGTTTACAACAATAAACCATGTAAATGAACAGAACTTTGTCTTCTTTTTGGCTCAGAAAGAAAATGATGACTAAACAACATTATACAATAGGCACAGTTGGAGATTAATTTGGGATATGATAGTTATTTGACATCTGAATTCCAAATTGACAACCTGGCTCTATTTTGGCAAAAGGAACTGGGTAGTTGTACTAATTATTTAGAGAATTAAGTACAATGTTTTTCTTTAAGCAGAATTTTCCAGTCTGGTGACCTACATTTATCAGAATCTCTTTAGAATATCTATCTTCTTTTCATTTTGCAAATAAATGTAACTTTAAGAAAAGAAGTTCAGGAGATCAAAAAGCTTTTGAACTTTTATAAGGTTGGAAGTTTTGTTCTTGGCTTGGGCCGTGTTTGGAAGTACACAGATCTTAAAACTCCTGTATATTTTCTCTGATTTTCCAATTCCTCTGCTTATTGCTAACTGTTGGTATGGATCCTGGGGGAAGAGCTGAGTATTTCAGGCCCTTTGGGCCTAGGGTCAGTCTGTTGCACAGAGTTGAACTCAGTAGAGATATTTCTTACAACTCTTTTCCTTTTCAGTGAATAGTGATGAGGTTCATTTTGCAGTTTTGGAATAAATAATTCCATCTTATAAGTCTCTCAGAAAAATAATAAATCTAATGTTTGTCAGGTCCTGGGTCTTGTGTAAGCAAACTATAACAGGGCCTCTAGGATTCTACCCAGCACCAACTTTCAGCAAAGAAAGGATGCCATGGTCGCTGACTTAGCCGCTGAACTTCCTCTCAGCGACCTTATCCTCTGGCGCTCGGGGTCTCGAGTTTCGCTGTAGGTCAGTTGCGAATTCATAGAAAGAGCAAGATGGGGTCCATCTATTTCGCTGACCCTGGTGAATTACAGATGGCCTCCAGGTCGCTGAAATTTACAAAGAGCGTTACTGTTTTTAAAATGCAGAGCTAGAACAGTAAATTGCCACAAGAATTCTCAGGTTGTTATTTTTCCTTCGCCTCTCCCCCAGTTTTCTTTTTAAAAGAATTGTTTAAAAGAAGGCAGGTGTCGGTGGTAATTTAAAGTTATTTTACACAACGCGTTTCTCTCCAGGTAACTTGAGGAACAAGAGAGGGTGCCCACATAAGAGATCACATAATAACGAAATGTCCAATATTCTGGCTTTCTTGAAAATATGAGGATGGTCATTTCATTTTATTTTCACATCTTATGTCCAACCAAAGCCACAAACTAATAAGCAGATAGCAAAAGCTCTGCAGAAACTGCTGGTAGTTTGCAGAACCGTCAGCACTCATAACCCAGGTGTCTGCAGCTTGGAGACAATTACATTCCGTCACAGAATCCCTGGCAGTTGAACCCAGAAACAACTCCGTGGATTGCTCTTCCGAGTAAGCCTAGGTACATCACCCCAGGCCAATGGGGTGTCGCGCAGTTAGCCTCTTGAGAATTTAGGGTGAAAGGAGGGAGGGATGAAGCTCTCCCATGCCCGCATGCGAACTGCACCTGCTCGGCGTACATTCAGTTATGAATCCTAAGTTGCAAAGTGTGTAGTACCTTTTGTGCTTCAGAGTCGCTTTCCAACTCCCGAGTGCGCAACCAGTTGTGGGGTAAAGATCTTCACTTGCATCTCTCTTGCATCTTCTGAGGTTTGCGCAGCTGAGGACTTTTCCGGTCCTAGGCTTTTTAGGAATAAAGCTCAGGAAAAGCCACAGGCAACGCTGCATTGTCCAAGTCTAATGTAGCGTGAGACTTCTTTAGAAAGAGATTAAAACTTTATTATGGGGGATTCATATCCTCTCCCCTGTCTCCTTAAGAGTTTCAATTATTGTGTAGAGTTCCAGCAATGGAAAATACATGGTCATTGTTAGAGAATCATGGACATACATTCTCAGTTCTGATAGAAGGTATAATTTTAAATTTTCATGTGTAGTCCCACTTTAAGTGATTGCCTAGAACGCCCTGACTTTATGGAGAGATGCCCTTAATTCAAAGCACAAGTGATCAGTTCTATCGCCTGATGTTTCTCTCCTTTCTGCCGCCCAGGTTACTGTAGCAGCCAGTCACTCTGGGTGCTCTTCGGACCCTCGTTCGCGCTTCCGGTTTTTTTTTTTTTTTTTTGGGTGGTGGCGGGAAGATGAGTGTGTTTGAATCTCCGGTCTTGATTCTAGTGCAAGAGGTATGCACGGCCCAGGGAGCTGATAGCATCCTGCAGAGACAGCAGCACCCAAAGATCTTATATTTGTGTATTTCTTCTTGTGCCCCACTTCATTCCTAGAGAGTTTGGGTATCCCTTTCCCTAAGTCTTACCGGGCCTCTGTGTGTAAGGAGCTCAACAAAGAGATAGCTATTCTTGCCAATTTTAGAATGTCACTTAAAAGTTCAATTTCACTTGCCTTAAAATTTTCTTTGGTGTGCTAGTGCGTCAATGCCAATATCCAATTATCTATCTAATTATATTTGAAAACTAGGCGTCAGCAATGAAGAAATAAAACTTCTAAGATAAAACAGGTCTGCGAGGGAAAAGTTTTATTGATTCGTCATAATTTCATCACAGAATTTTCCAGTATAGGGATATTATTTCCTTCTCACCAGGTCCTATACAGGGAAGCACCCCAGAACACTTCCAAGCTTAGCGTGTTGCGCATCTTTGCACCACCACTTCCCAGCCTGGCTCCACGCGCACGTCCGCTTCCTCTTTTATCCGCCACGCGGCAGCGCGGAGGTGACTGTGGAGAGTAAGGGCTGAGGGTCTCTCCCGCCCGGCCTCGCCTCCCTCGGTGGGAGAGGAGCTTGTCTCAGGACATTATCCCCTAATCCACAGAGAAAAATGGAGACAGGTTCCCTCAAAGCGGAAGAAGAAGGGGGGGGGTATCTAGTCCAGCATATTTTAAAACTTTTTTTTTTTTTTTTTTTTCCAGTCTGATGTTAAGGATTGAATATAGGTCTGGGAATGAGTGTTTCTATTACAAGCTCCTCCACGAGGGCTTTGAGGATAGTACCCCCGCCGCCCCCACCGGTCCCGCTATCTGAGAATATGAACTCTAGCTTCTTGGGCGCTCCCGGGAATTTCTCTGCAATTCAAACTTCCGGGGCACCTCAAGGGCCGGGATTTGACTCGATTTTGTAGTCTTATAGAGTTGCCATGATATTGGGGGTTCCGGTCAACGACCAGTCAACCTCTGCTCCCCATTGGTCACAGCTGTGACCGAAGGAAAGCGCACCTGGTTGCAACAGATTTTGGTAAAGGTTCTGTGTAGATCCGAGCAATCACGTTTTCAGTAGGGTTCGGTCAATATTGGCTGACTTTATTGGTAAATCAAGATATGAATTCCAAATTGTTTATCATTTTTAAAATAATTCGTTTTTAATAATAAAACGAACACATGAAAGTCCGCTTTTTATTTTTACTTTAAATTTTACTAGAAATCAAAATTAAGTATTATACATAACTGTTTAGGATGGCGAGGCTGTCTATTATTTAAGGTCATTTTCCTTTAGTATGTTTCCTGAACACAATTGGGAGCAACTGCGGGGGCCACATGTTTTTCCTCCGCGTCTGTACCTTTCCTTAGAAAAAGTCCAACTTCCGTCGGAGGGCGTTAGTCTCTTGGGGCTGTTGTTGCTCTGGAAAGCAGAGCCCCACCCCAGCTGGAGGCGCTCTGAGAAGAGCTGTACCCCTTGTCCCTGGCTGATAGGTGCGCTCTGGGCCCTGGCAGATAGTGGCGAAAGAAGTCGGGACAGCAGGGCGCTAGCCGCTTATTCCTCGCCTGTGCTTTCTCACTAGGGTGCCCCTCCCGACCTCATCTAATGTTGAGCCTCTGGGGTGACTGGAGATGACATGTGTCCCGCACGCGAGGAAGTGGAGACGCAAGCGCTCCTGCTCTGGCCACTGCGTTTTGGAGAGTTTGACTCCGAATGTAGCACCGGTAGACTTTGCGGAAAAAGACTTGGAGTAATTAGTACGGACTCGCCTGGGTTAACTATTTGTTCCTTGCCCTCCCCAGATGCTCCCCGCGTCTTTCCCAGCTGTTCCACATTTCCTAGGGCGGAGGCCAGAACAGGCTTTCTAGTCACTGCTTGGTCAGGTCAGGCGCGTCTGGGCGCAAGTACCAGCGGCCAGGAGCGCTCCCGACTTCTCCCTGCACCCACCCATCCGAAGCCAGTCTCGGGTCTACCCGAACGTTCAACCCGGTTGGGGCGGCATCCCAAAGGACACTGGGGGAAATTCTTTTTCTAGTTGTTGGGGCGCACAAAGCGGCAGACGAGAGACGTCCTGACGGTATCGCCAGGCGCGTCCGCACCTTGGGAAATGCTGGGAAAGGGGTACACACACCCACGCCACACGCGTGCTCCACACTTGTGCCTACGACCTGCAGCTCTGAAGAAGTGATCGCGCGCGTTCCCTCCCCACCTCCAAATCTCCTTGAAACACGTGTAATGAGCCCTAGGCTCGCACCCCGAAGTGAGCCACAAGTCAAGTGGCCAGACCAAGGCTGTGCCTGGAGGGCGTACGGGGCCGCCAATAAGCCTCTCGGCTTGCGTTCGGGCGCTTTCCCTCCGCTCTGCAAGAGGCGGACTGCGGACCGCTTGCTGCCCTCTTCTTGGCTTGGCTGAGCTGTTTGTCGCGTGTTCAGTTGAACTGGATTCAGTGCGGAGCAGGCACTCGGATCCTAGGAGACAACGGTTTCAACGCTTTTCTCCGCGTTTCTTCTTCCCTCAGTTATTCTCTCCACTCCTATTTCTTATTTCCACCTAAACGTGTGTTTAGATAAAGTAGGATTTCTAGGACAAGTCCCACATGTCCTAACAGTCACGGTGTCCAGGTTTCTGCTAGAGACTTCCCTTGGGCACCAAAGAGTCTCTGAAGGGCTGCTGCAATCGTGAGAACTCTTTCGCAGGGAAGGTATGAGAGTGACTTCCAGAGGGACTGAGCCTGCTATGATTTCCTGGCTCTGGAAGCTGTGTCGAGAGGATTGTGTTGATAACCTCAAATTAAATTGAAAAATTGAGAAGGGGATGGGATAAGGGGTGAAAGGACTCTTCAAGCTGTAAGTAGGCCAATGTTTTTGAAACTGAGGTTCCTGACCCATTTGTGGTTTTCAAAGTTATTATAAGGGGTTGCTATCAGAATTTTCTTCCCCAGAAATAAAAAGAATAACAGAATAGAAATGATGAGTGCTTTGCAGAGTAGGAAAAAGTACAAAAAGTCCAAGCATTGCTTTCTGAAACTTCTCTTGGGTCAAAATATGAAATATATTTAAGTGTGGGTCTTTTAAAAAAACAGTCTGACAACCACTGTTGATGGATAAGACTGTGGGAAGCAAAAGGACTACCTTTACTGAAGGGTGGGACTACCTCTACTGAGGGATGCTGATCTGGAATCTCAGCAAAGTGGTTTTGTGACCATTTCTCTTTCTTCAAACAGATTGATGAAAAACATCCTTCCTCTTTACCTTTTAATATGACTTTCTCAGTAACATAAAAATAGACAGCATTTTCATTCTTTTCTTGGGCAGCAACTGCTTGTTGTGGTGTTTCTCTTATTTTGTCTTTTATTTCCCTTCCTTCCTTCCTTCCTTCCTTCCTTCCTTCCTTCCTTCCTTCCTTCCTTCCTTCCTTCCTTCCTCTCTCTCTCTCTCTCTCTCTCTCTCTCTCTCTCTCTCTCTCTCTCTCTCTCTCTTTCCCCCTCCCCCCCCAACCTCTCTTCTCACCCAACAGACTTTCCCATCTCTTTATTCTCTGGCCTGTAATCTGCTGAGAGCCACCTGGGCTTCCATCAGCAGAAGGGCAACCTGTCCTGGGGAAGACAGTGGACATGAAGGAAGCCAGAGAGAAGGAAGAGGAGTGACTATCCCATTTCTTCTCACTGTATGCCTGGCCCTTTCATGTATATGCTATGCCCAAGCATGAGGAAGGAAGCATAAGCTTTGCTGAGAAATGGGTAGAGATAAAGATGGATGATTTAGGCAATTTATTTAATCAGATTGCTAGAGCTGAATGCAAATAGAGATGTGAAGAAGAGGATAAAATGTCCTAGAAACACGGGATGCCAGGATGCCACCAGTAATGTGGATGAGTTCAAAGAAGGGAGGAGAAAAGACAAATGTAAGTGAACAAAGGCCACATGAAGAATGCTGGAGGTAGGTGGGCAGGTATGAGATGAAAGCTTGGTAAGAATGTCATCATAGGATTATTTAAAGCAAGTGTGACTTTCAGTTTGAAGCTCTGGGTAAATGAGGACTACACAGGCTTCAAGTCTATGATAAAGAAATTAAAAGGACTTCATATCATTATATCTACTATTGCAATTCCTCTAAACTTCTTCAAGATTATTCTGAATATTTCTTGGCTTTTGTATTTCAATGTCATTTTGAATACCAGGTTGTCAATTCAATGACAGCCTATTTGCTAGCATTATATTTGGATTTGAATGTAAACATTCAATGGAAGAAAATAAAATCTAGAAACATAAAAAAAATTAAAAGGAACAAATCGTTGGAATGAAAGTTTCATTCCTTGTCAACCCATTCTAGCTAAAGGACTTGTTTGTTAAAAAGTGCTGCAGTTTCTAGGCAGGGGTGACATAGACTCCATTAAAGACCTGGGTCATTGTGAAAGGCAGGACCATGAGGCAGAAACCACCTTCTATGGTTTGTGAGGTTCCTCCACCAATAATAACTGTACCTACCATATATACCACATGTTGCAAAGCCAACTTTCATATCATGTAATCTTTTTGAATACCAACTCTGAGGTTGGCATTATTATTTCCATTTTACAGATGAGATGATGTTCAAAGTTACTTTCAAATATCTTGGACTATAACTAAGTGGAATCTTTGGACTTCAAATTCAGAGCCAAGACATGCAATTCTAAGCGCCTTGCTTTGGCGTTACTGACCCACACGAATTGAACTGTTCTCCACTGCTTCTGTAGCAACTGACAAAGAGTTTTCTTACCTGTTGAGAGTTGTGGTTAGGTTTTCAGGTGTGTTCAGACTTTTGGAAGGGATCATGGACATGAAGTCATAGTGGGGTTGTGATAGTAGTAGACAGTTCTTCTGTCTGGGATTTTAAAGAAGGACTTTTTAAAAAAAATTGCTTTTCAAAATTAATGTGTGAAGGAGTTCTTAGTTGCTTGCTTTGCTGCCCAAGAAAAGAATGAGAATGATTGCTGTGCATGTTTATGTCACTGAAGAAGTCACTTAATGGTAGTAAAGAGGAACAATGTTTTTCATCCTCAAGTTATTTGAATTTCTATATTAACCATTTGATTTTCAGCCAACTTCTATGTTTCCTATCAGAAAAACAAAATTGTACATTAGTAAGCTAATTTACTGTATTCACAGTCCTGATAGTAAAACTGGAAAGATGCTATGCATGAGCCATTTACTTCCTCCTCTACCTTTCCTGTCTTTGTGGCCTACACTGTTCAATTGTTACTAACATTTTCTTAAAGCTGCTGGCATAGTCTACCAAATGGTATAAATAGATTTTGTTTAGAGAGTCAAGCAGAAAATAATATTTCTTCAGAAGCCTGTGCATCTGATGTGGAGTGGTCAAAGGGTGACAGAAATAGTATTATTATATTACAAAATTTATTAGAATATACATACTTGACAAACAAAATATGGTGGATTTAGGTCAGCTATTTGCTTACACTATAGATTTTGTTCGTCTTTGACATTTAATTTAAGCTTCACTTATCTGAGGGCTAGGAATAGGATAAGTGTGTTCTGCATGTGTTATGCTTCTTGGTTTATAAAACTTACTTGTCTGCAGTTATCTAGAGATAATTCACCATCAGTGGCTCAGGGACAAGGAAGCCTTGTGACATGTTCTAAAATTGCTTTCTGAAACAAAGTTCTGAAAAGTTGAATAAGAGACCCTAAGAGGGGTTTTTATTTTTGTGGAATGAAGATAGCTACATTTGCTTTCTTGGTCTTTTGCCTAATTATCCTTTTGCATTCTGAATTGATACAGTTAAAAGCAAGCTTCCAGAACTCTGTAATGAATCTGTTCAAAGCCATGAGTCTGTGTTCTGTGTAACTGTCCCACCCTAAGCTGTGCTGGGCAGAATTTTCTACATGAGCCATGAGTGTGGAAACACTGGAAACAATTGACACATCGGTGACTTATTTTTAATATATTTGAGAAAAATAAAGTCTGCTGCTGTAAAATCTGCACTTGCAGATGTGTTAGCCCTAAATAACCTTTAAAATTGGTTGTGGTGTGGTGGGAGATGTTGGTATTCATGAGTGTTTTGACATGTTTGACATTTTATGTATGGTGTGCTGCTCTGTCTGTCTTGCATTTCCCCCCAATGGTGCATATTTTCTTACTAAAATGCAGCTTTTGGTGTTTACATTTGGAGTCTACAAGTCTGCTTATTGGATGACTGTTTTTTGTTATTTATGCTAATAATGTTTTAATGCATTAGGCTATTACTGCTTTTTATGGTATGAAAATGAAAATAGATCTTCATGAAGAGAAGATAGATTTTCAGTTTTTAAATAAGCAATAGATAATCAAATGCACTTGATGCATGCTCAAATATCTCAAACTTATGGTTCTGGCTTAGCAAATAAGGGAAAAAAGCAATTCGGTGGAATGATTATGCTCTCAGAAGCCAAAGAATGTGTGCACCAGAATTTGGTGTAGTGAATAGAGGTTTTGAAATCAGTCTGAGCAGCATTTAAAATTTTCCTTTACCATTTATTTTTGAAAGGGGTAAAAGAATCCCTAGTAGAGAATTGCTAATTGAAATGAGAAATCTAGGGGCCTTGAGGCAAGTGGATTGTAAGAAAACTTAAACTTATGTCAAATCATGGATTTCAACAGCATTCCTGAATAAGAGCATGACACTATGGTCATCTTCCTCCGTATACTACTCTACAGTATTTCTCCAGGTCGAACTCAATAAGTGAGTTCAAAACTAATCTTGGGTGAAGCATTTCTCAAATGTATGAATACCAGTCTACCAAAAGGACTAGCATTCGTTTTTCTGAGTGCTGGAAAGGGCAGAAACTTTGACTGAATTCTTTTGCTACCACATTTTACCTTGTGTAATAAACCCAACTGCTGCACAAAGTCTGTTCCATGTCTATTCAAACTTGTTTCATGATAGATTTGACTGAAAGTTTTGTATTTCAGAACCAGTATGCTGCTAATTACCTTTCCCTCTTTTAAAACCCATGTTCCGAATAATGTGACTTCCCTTTAGATGTTGTGCTCTTTAAGACTGTAACTGATTCTAAGGCTTTGACATTTTTTTGTCCCAGATATTTCTCCTGTTTTTAATCTCTACATGTTGTCACATGCCAGAACAGCAATGTACCTCCAGGTGGGAGAACAGAGGGGCAACTGTCTCTGTCTAGGTGTCAGGGCTGTTTTTCTTCTGGAGCAGAAGTTTTATGTGCTCTTTCCATTGTGCCCTGTCCCTAGAGACAAACACATTACCTCAAGGACACACATGGCAATAGTGTTTCGGGGTTTGACCAGAATATCATAAGTTTACTTTCAGTGAGCAGAAGTATTTAATGTCTCTTCTTGCAACTCAAATAGTATCAGGAGACCAACTTGTATGTACTATCTACGAGTATCCTCCTGAGTTCTCTTCGTGACTAACAAAAACTCTTCCATATCCCTTTGTGAATCTTCTAAGCAACATTTCATTCATAAAACATAAAATGACATAAAAATTTAACATTGAAGGTGCAGTGCTGTTCTTTTAAAAGTATTATTTTGATTTGTAGAGTAATGTGAATGATTATAGTCTGACACTAACAAGATTGTGAATCTCATTTTCAATGTTATGAGTTAAGAAAAATGCAAGGCTCTTCTTGAATGTGCAGTGTTTTGTATGCCCAATATTGCTTTCATCAAAATATGTACTGTTGATTCATTCATTACATTTCTTGTCTGTACTTAACTGAAAAGCAAGAAAAAAAATCAAGTGCTTGTCTTTCCTTGAGTTAATTTCCCTTAACATGTATTCAAAATAAGCATTCCAATGTTGCATAATGTAAAATAGCTTTGGAATTTGATGATTATAGGAAAGTTGGTGTGGGTGAGAAACACATCATTCATTAGATTGCAAATAGCAGTATAGGATAGAAAAGGCAAGTTATTATAAACAAGAGCTGTAAATAAGCATTTTTTCTTTTCCGTAACTTGAATACAAATACTTGCATAATGTAGACATATTCATAAATTCTGATGATAACTTAGTGAAACAGGAACATAAATATGGGAAGCAGGCATATTATTAAACATATATGATTTTACAATGAATGCTTATTATTTTTAAAAAGTCTTTGTTCCTATGGCTTTCACTTAGAAAATCAATCTTCTAGTACTATGAGCAGTCTAATCATTTTTTTCCCTCTAACTAATAACAGTAACTTCCAAAAATAAAGACTGAATCACAGCAAACTTTACAACCCTTTGATCAAGTTACAAAACTGGTGACTAAAAGAAACATGAAACCTGTTTATTTGAAACTTATTCAGATTGACATGAGCGCTGTCACAAGTGCTGAAAATTGGTTGAAAGACCATAGATAAAATGAACTCTTATCTGGCAATAAGCTGACTTGTGTGGGGTGATTCGGGGGGCGGGGGGTTGCTGTCATAAGGTTTTTATTTAACATTACTTGTAATAACCCTTATAATGAGTAAAGATCATATTAATTACACTCACAAATGGTACTAAGTGGAGAACTTTGGGCCATTGGAGAAATACTGTGGCGCAGAGAGGTCAGACATACATAGAGAAAATAAAGCACTTAGCTGAGAAAGATGAAAGCAAATATATCCATGTTTCAACATAACATATTTGAAATGCAGAGTATGAGTGCAAAAGAAATATTTATAAAATGCTAATGCATGAAGTGAAGGTTAGAGCAAAAAATTACATAGAAATATTCTGTGTAAAATTATAGCAAAAAAGTCTATGTGGGTTTTTTTTATTTTTTATTTTTATTTTGGTACTAGGGATTGAACCCAGAGGCACTTAACCACCGAGCCACAATGCCAGGGGCACTGGACCATATATACTCATAACATTTTTAATGTTATGACCATATACTCTATAATAGGCTATCTTAGCTTGGTCAATGTAACAAGAGGACTTTAATGTTTTCCTTTAATAAAATATTCCTTTTGTGAAACTGTTCTCCTCATAATGATGTTGATGGGACAAAGTTCACTATGAAAATGAACTTTGATTTATTTCTATTTTTTTTCTGTCCTGCCTCTTTGAATATGGTTCATTTTAGAAAGAAGAATAATGAATGGAATTAAGTGGCTGCTATAATGTTATAATAAGCACAAAACTGAGGAAAAGATGTTACAAAGCATTCTGCTGTAGAAACCAAGCAAAGGAAATGATTCCTTCCAGTGTCAATGAGGAATATAAATGTATTTTAAAACACTAATGATAAAAAGAGAAAAGTTTAAGTGAAATAAAGGCACATATGAATCTCCTGTTTTTTCTGCTTTAGTAGAAGAGTGATTTTCTTTTGCTAGAAGATGCAGCACGTGAGGTAGAGAGATGCAGAAAGAATCTCATTAACATGAGCTCTCCATTCTCCATGCAATTGGAAACTGCCTGCTGTCAGGCTGCTGAGAAGCCAACATATGCAGCCTTCCAGGGCGTGCATGCTGCAGAAGGCTGTGTGTAATTATTTCTGGAAAGGATCCAATGTATGATTCCATGATAATACTGACTTGTAGTCTGTCTTTATCTGAACTGATATTTCCTGTACATATCATTTAAGCTTCTACCAGTGAGGTGTCACGTTGGGGGTGCACACAGATATTTTCTCTTAAGCTGTGTAGTGCACATTGATATCTGAACTCTTGTAGATTTCCTTTGCTTATTGGAAGGAAGGAAGGAAGGAAGGAAGGAAGGAAGAGAGAGAGAAAGAAAGAAAGTAGGAAAGAAAGAAAGAAAGAAAGAAAGTCCTAACATTTGTCTTTACTTTTTTAGGAATCTGTCATTGGGTATAGCCAGTACATTACAGCTTATGGCCAATTATACTCAATTGGTACTATTTGTTCTACCTTTAAATTTTTGCTGGATGTGTTTAATACCAAAACTCCTCATATAATTTTAGTTCCAAGATTGCAAACAAAGTGCTTGCATGGTACCCTTTGACTCTGCTGCAGGATAACTCACTTGTTTTTTTCTTTATTGTTATTGTTTGTTAAAAAATAATCAGTTTAACTCAATGAACTATATTTACTAGACAATTTCATTAAGTACAGAAGACTGCAAGATTTCAGTAGATTCTTTCACTTTTTAATTTTTAATTTTAGCAAGCTCCTCAGCATTGAGACTTAATATAATCATTTTTGTTTTAAAACATGAGAGAGAAGAGATTATCCAAGCAAATTATAAGCAAATGTTTATAATAATTAAAATGCTTTGCTTTTGTTTATATACTAATAATTTGGTGGGAAAATGACCTTATTTTTGCAAAAAAGTCAAAGACTCTATCATTGACTTTTTCTTGTAAGACTAAAGATAAACTATTCTAATGAATCATTTCTGCTCAAACTATTTGCGAATTAAAAATATCTATGTGAATAAAGGAGTGGTTGCTTTTTGTTTTCACTTTTATGATTGATTTATTCCAAACATTTTTAATGTTTCTTATCATTTACAGGAATGTTGAATTTTGGGATTGTTCTACCTGGAGGGCCTATACCTAGGTTCAATTGCAATATCTATTTGTTATTCCAATTTATTCAATAACCAAGAATTTGTTGTAAATGATATTGAACTTTTATAAATTGTGTCCTTTTATACTTTAGTCTTGTCATGGCTTTTGTATGGAATCTTAGTTCTAACCTATCACCTCTCATATTATTCCTTTTATGCAGCTTAATCTCTAAATTATTTTGAGCTCAGGTTTTAAACCACAAAATTTCCTCAAATAATTATGCAATTATTTTTTTTCTTAGTCTGCTGTTTGTGGTTCCTTTTCATCTGTCTTTTGAAAGAATTAAGCACATATTACCAGGGCTGAAAGGTCATATTAGAAATACTAAGAATTAGGCAATGGGATTTCATGAATGAATTGTCTAGATTCTTTCAAATTTGCTACCTCATTGCCCAGTTTTTGAATTTTCTTTGTTTACAAGAGCATTCTTATTAACTATACTGTAACTCGTGCAATGTCTATATTACCTACTTTATGAATTAGATTAATTTTGGAGGCAGTTAATATTGGTTACCTTCTTAGGAAACTAAGCACTTCTTTATTGAATTGTGAAATGATAAGGCTTAACGTGGTTGCATAAGGTTGACTAAAGTTATCTTTCTATTGACCAATCTTGTTTTGCTTCCCTTGAATGTAAAAGACAATGTCTCGGTTAAATGAAGGGTAATGTATCATGAAATGGTGATTTGCAAAAACTTTTAAGAAGACTTTAATAGTCAGATGCTAGCTATTTTGAATATTCTATTAAAAGGAAGAAAAGATTAGTCTTTGATAAATTTCTGGGACTGAGTGAAAATCCTTAGGCACTCAAGTGTTTTACCCTGTAATACATTAACACATTTATATTCCAGATAAATGTCTCAGAAATGACTGTTTTTAGGCCCACTTTAGGAAGGGCATATTTTGCATATAAAATATTATGATACAGTGACAGAATATTATAGCATTCCGTGAATGATTTAGTGAATACTCTCCCAAGTGTTTTAGGATGCCAAGTATAGCTAAATTACATTATGTACATTTGGCTTACTTATACAAAATGTATTTATTTATAGAAAAAGTAGTTTTTTGAGATGATTCTTTAACATATGTGAATAACTTCCATTGATTTTTTTCCAAGGAATAAGAAGCCTTTAAGTTGGTACAAATATGAGAGTTTTTGACAATGGTGAGTTTTGTTGCTTAACACTTTCTTTGTAGATTTATAAATAATGACTTATGTTTTAAAGTCATGCTAAAAAAATTGACTTCAGTGAAGTAGAGAGAAGAGTGTTCACTGGGGCTGGGAGGGTATAGCAAAAAGGGACAGAGGTAGGTTGGATATGGGTACTGCAATATGATTACACCAGAGGAGTATGTTCTAGGGCTCTGCAGCATGGTGGGATGACTACAGTTCACAAGAATTTATTATGTATTTTATCAAAAACTAGAAGAGAGAATTTTGAAGCTTCCCAACTGAAAGAAACGATGTGTTTAAGAAGGAAATGTTAATTACACTTATTTGATCACTGAACATTGTATAGTTGCATCATATAGCCATAGTGTGCTCCCTAAATATTATAATTATTATGTGTCTGTGAAGAATAAGAAAATAAAGACATATGGGCATAGGAGAAAATGATGTGCATCATATAGGGAAAATGCTTGAGGCATTTGATGCATAATTACTTACAAAGATACTAAACTGCTCCTACACTAATGAGGGCATAAATAATGTCATACCTAGCCAAAGAGAAGCAAAACATTTGTTTAGCAATTAAACTAAAACTTACATCTTTATAGCCTCAAAATTTGTTTGTTTGAAACTAGCTAAGTCACGTAGATACATATAACAAGCAGACAAATCACAGTGCCCACTTTTGCATCATTCTAAGTACACCAAACTTCCTTTGAAAGTCTAGGATCTGGGGGCATGTGGAATTAGGAATTGTTGATCCATAGGAAGAACCCTTGTCTTAAAGCTCTGAATTTTTTGTAGGTGGGTGCCAGATACTGAATTCCTATCTTGTCCCCCTTGTTTTTTTTTTAACTTGGAGTTTTTAAGGGAAAGATCAACATATTTTATTGATTTCAGGAGCACTTCAGGAATTAGATTAAGCACTTTGTTGAAGATAGCATATTTTAGTATTTATTTATTTAGGTGTTGGAAACTGAACTCAGGGCTCACACATGTTAAGCATGTGCTCCACCTTCAGCTATATCCCCATTTGTGGAAGATGCTTATTTTAGAAATATGCAGGAAAGAAGCAGGTTTCAGTAGAATGGTAGTTTTAGAAATCAAATAGTTCCAAAAATTTGGATCTGAATGTGCAAGCTAAATGCAATGAAATAATTATTCTATAATTCAAGAATTCAATACATTGTATCACATGTAAAATAGAATGGGTATCCTGGCATTTGTGAGCACTGAAATAAAGTTAGCAATTATTAGGAGTCAACTGTATACTTACATTTATCAAATTTTGCCAATTTCTAGCTATGTTACCATGGGCAGTTTACCTATCCCATCTATACCTCAGTTTCTCCTCATCTGTAAATGAAATAAAATAGCATCTTTCATGAGGTTTTGTAGGATTTAAATGCATAAAATGCTTGCAATAGTGTCTAACAACTAATTAATCTTCAGTAAACTACTGTTATTATTACTTCTATTACTACTGTCCCATTAGTTTCTGAGAATACCATTACTTTCTATTTCAATTAGTCTCTTTTCACTTATTAATTTTGTGATTGTATTTGGTGGTTTATAATGTCATTTGGTGTGAACAGCCTCTTATGCCCTCATTTATTTGAACAATCTTGACTATCAGTTCTCTGTGTTAGAGTGCAAGAATACTGTGAAGACAAGAAGAACACATCAATAGTCACTGCTCTCTAGTCTCACAGTTAAGTAAGGGAGACATACCTGAGTACAGACACATCCACCACAATATGGTAAGAACTCTAATGGGGGCTTATAAACCAGGTTTTGGGATGAAATATCACTGAATGCTTAGGGTAATGTTCTTTTTCTGCGAAGAATATAGGCATTTGCTTCTAAGAAAAGAAGGAAATATAAAATTAAAGGCATGTAGATATGAGAAGGCCTGGGGTTTTCTGGGAAATGCTGGCCTGTGAATCTCAAGGGAGGGAGTACTGATAGATGTGGTTGAACTGTTATTTAGACTGGATTCTGAAAGTCGTATATAGGAATTTATTTTATATTTTTGCCAATAGGCAGCAATTAATGAAACTCCAACTGAGGGACAAAAATATTTAATTGGACTTTTAGTGTATTCATTATTTTTTAAATTGGACTTTTAAAAAGATCACTCTGATTATACATGGAAGATAGATCGTGGACGAGAGGTTGATTTGACACATATGGAGAAATTTAGGATGTTGTAGATACACAGAGAAAAGAATTAAGGCAGTGGTAGTGAAGTATTAAGAAGAATGGATTCCAGAGATGTTTTTAGGAAGCATGAAAGTAACTCAGAAATGGATTGTCTATGAGAGACAAAGAGAAAGAGAAGAATATAATTTGATTCTGAGGTTCTAGCATTGAGCTTTAGGGTGGGTACAATAGTATTACAGATGCATTACAATTATTAGGAACTTGAGCAACCTCCTCTTGATTTTATAACCTAAGGTTTACCATATGATGTATAGTCTCCCAAGGTGGGAATGATATCTCACGGTAGTTTTAATTTATCTTTCCTTGTTATGTCAAGCACCTTTTTATAAACCTGTTGATCAGTTGGTTGTTCTCCTTAGAGAAATTTTTATTCATGATTTTAGCCCATTTTAAATTGGGCTATTAGTTTCTTTGCTGTTGACTTAGATTGAAATTAATATATTATCTGCTATATGGCTGCAATATATTCTTCCATTCTGTAGTTTGCCTTTTAAGTCTGTCAATTATTTTCTTTGTTACTCAGAAGACATTTAGTTTGGTCTAGTCCTACTTGTGTATTTTTGCCTATACTTTTAGGGTTATTTCCATTAAATCATTGAACAATACCAAAGTCATGAAGGTTTCTACAGAAGTATTCTTTCAGAAATTTTGCAATTTCAGGAATTACATTTAAACCATTAATTTATTTTGAGCTAATAATTTGCCTATGGTGCAAGAGCACATTAAAAATTTTTTTTTCATGTGAATATCCAGTTTTCACAACAACATTTGTTGAAGGGACTGTGCTTTCCCCATTGCACATTCTTGGAACTCTTGTTGAACATCAGTTGACCATATATGTGTGGTTTTATTTTTGTGATCTCTATTCTCTTCCTTTGGCCCTTGTGTCTATCTTTATGCCAGTACCACACTGCTTTAATTGCTATTGCTTTGTAATATATATGTGGATATATAGGTGATACTCCTAGTTTTAATTCTTTCTCAAGAATGTTTTGACTATTTGGAGTCTTTTTTTGATTCAACATAAATTCTAATTTTTTTTTTCTATTTCTACAAGGAATGCCATAGGGATCTTGATAGGAATAACATTAAATCTGTAGATAGTTTTCCGAGCCACCTCTAATTTTAATCCTTTGGCTTCAGAATATTTTCTACCACTGTAATCACTGAAAAATTTGAACATCTTAACTTGAGAAGTGGTTTCAAAATATTTTATTTATGAATATTTTATTTCTGAACATTTTATGCTGTATTAATAAAAAAAGTGTGCCACTTATTAAATATTTCTAATGCTTTTTACCTTTCTTAAAGATTGCAGAATACAGAGTACAGAGGATAAAGAAAATATATCAAATTGTCTCAATAACTTTTGACTATAAAAGTCACAAAGAATGACTGGAAATTAGTTTTGATTAGTGAGAAGAGAGAAGCAGAGAATAAGTTAGCTACCATACTTGTGAGTCAACAGATCAGAGTTCTCATTTTTTCCACATGAATGAATAAGTTTTTGTTTTTTTTATATCACTGTGGAAGAGTAAACAGTATGTGAGGAATTCAAATTTGTTACATCCTTGAAAATTTATAAAAAGAAAAAGAAATCACTCATTTAAAAAGGAATCATATTTAAACTAAAAATATGTACTGCTGGAAAGAATGCAAGTTCTTTCAATAATGGTTCATGTATAAAAACCCATTCTTCCTAAATGGGGTGTGTAGAGAAGGCAAGGGTTTTCAAGAGTCTTGGTATTATTTTCTCTCATCACAAATTGCTTCCTAATACCATGTCATGCTTCAAAAATGTCCTCATGCTGCCTTGTTTATTTTTTAAGCAGCAGTCCATTCACAGTTCTCTGTATCACCTTTCAGCTTGTCTCAAAGTTCACAATCAGGTTTGTCATGTATTCTGCTGCTGACAACTCTTATGCAAAAGGTGACTCAGAACCACGAAGTGATGAAGTGATGATGATGTGTCATGTTTTAAGTCAGCTTCTGTGTGTCCAGGTCACATGTCAAAGTACCATATCACATGGTCCACTTGAAGGCTATGGATTCTACTCTAGATTGAAGCTCATGGAGTGTGATTTCTGTTTTACTTTTGTATGTTGTGATTGTTCCTTTGAAGTTTTATAAGAGTAAGCAAAAAATTAGTAAGTGTTAGAAAAAAAATTACTATTATTCCTATGTTATTTATTTACTTATCAAGAAGTGTCCACTTTATACCATTCTTCATTTTCAAGCAGGGTAATATAAATGCTCAGTCTTTTTGAAAGAAAAAAAAGTAAAACACGTTGCCCCAAGAAGAGAAAATATTAGTCTGTTGAAACAATGATATTTTATGTAAGAGGAAGAGAAATAAATGTTGATGCATGTGAAAACGTAGCCTATGTTAAAAATAAGTATTTGTCTTTCAAAGAATTGTACAACACAATAGATTCAACAGAAGTAAGGATTTCATCCTTTAAAACAGTAACTCTGCATCAGTTATTATTGCATGGAGGTGCATAAAGCACTAAACTATGGTTAGAAAGATACAAGTACATCTATGAAAATCATGCAACTTATGTTTTATTGAAAGCTTATGGTAAAAACAAACATAATGCCTATTGTTTAAAAAATCATGTATTTGTAGTTGTCCATGATCTATTTCAAGGTTAGAAATATTTACTGAGGAAAGAATCAATCTCTAATCAAAATAAATTACAATTCAAGGACAAGATAATATCATGTTTAGAACTTAACAATCAAAAATCAGAGAAAAGAGCCATCATTGAAGCCCTTGTTAGGTAACCTGCATTCTTCCTTATTGATTCCCACAGGACAAAAAATTTAATACCAACAATTACTTTTTTGAATAGTAGCTTAGCTGGAGACTTGAAATTTTTCTTTTATATCTTCTCAAAGAATTTCTGGTTAGCCAAATCATAAAATGCAACTCACTCAAAGCTTGAGGGACACTGTGAGGTACAGAATGGCAAGAAATGGGTCTGAAGACAGAAATAGAAGTGGATCACACAAGACCCTGGAGACAGTGCTAACCTTATCTGGAGGGCAGGGAAGACATTGATATAGAATACCAAGAGTTGCTACCATTCTTATGGGATGATAGTGACTTAGGTAAAGATGACTGTCTCTGTGGTCAAACATGACACAAGAGGAAATTTATATAGAAAATAAGGTATGAGTGAATTAATTAAATGATAGTCATGAAGTTTCTTATGTGTACCAGATACTATGTAGGAGTCAACGATGAAAGAAATAAACTATGTGCTGTGATCATCTGTATTTCCAGTTACTAAGGAGACTGAGGCAGGAGGATCACTTGAGGCCAGGAGTTTGGGACAGTAGTAAGACTCTGTCTAAAAAAAAAAAAAAAAAAAAAAAAAAAAAAAAGACAGACACTGTCACTTAAGTCACTTTGTCCAATCCTAAATCCACTGTGGAATTCATGAAAATCAATAGACATCATCTTATGAGCAGTGTTAGCACAGAAGTATGATGCACATTGTGTTAGGAGAACCTCAGGAGAAGGCATATTCACTTCACCTTTCTAGGAAAAGAAAAAAATATGAGATTATAGTTTTTATAAACAACTGAAGGGTACAGAACTTCTTAAAAATGCTTATTGTATTTGGATATATATGAAATCTTAACAAGGGGTACAACACTTTTCTCACTTATAAGCTATGTGGACTTGATATGAGCTTGACATGTCCTTTGTTTGGGGTGGGCCTAAAACACATTTTAGAACTTAATATAATTTGATGTAGAGAATAAGTATATTCAAAATCAACTCATAAATGAAATGATTGAGGCAAATATAAGTTAATTGCTTTTCACAATCCACATTGCTACTTAAGACTTTTAGTGCTAATTCATTAAAAAATATTTTGAATACTTAGTATGTGTCAGGTAATATGCTAGCACTGGAAACTAAAATGAAAAAGAAAGTCATAATCCTCGCTCATTCTGAAAATATAATATAGTGGGAAATGCAGGTAACCAAAGAGGGAATCCACATTTTTGGATGTTTAGGTGATTTTTTTTTTCTTCCTCCTTACTGGTAACTGTAATTTCTCAGTGTTGAGTCTTTAAAATCTGATTTAAATTGATATTAGTTGTGGATGAAAATCATTGTTACTCTTTGTTCAGGAGTTACTTGCTTTGTTTACTATTCCTAAAAAGGTAACTTCATAAATATAGAGTTGGTGTGCATATATAAGTTCTTATTTATTTATTTGGCATGTGTAAACCTTTTAGGGACAAGTCAGTTACAAATGAATAATTATTTGCAACTATAATTGATATAAAGAATACTGTCAAAATGCACAAACGCACTCTATTGTCATGTACAACTAATTAGAACAAATAAAAAAAATTTAAAAAGTAAAAGATTTCCAATGAATGTGGGAAAAAAAAAGAATGCTGGGAAGAGGGCATCTTCACAAGGATTAACTCATTTGATCATCAAAACAACACTGTGAAGGGGGTAGTTTTATATTCTCCATTATATAGATGAGGAAACTGAAGCATGGAGAGTTAAGTAACATGTCCAAAGTCACACACCAAGTGTTGAGGCTGGGATTTAAGCCCTACTGGCTGGGAATCGAGCCATTGCTCTTAACCAATATACTGTCTCCATCATGAATTTATCATCAGACTGTTCCAACAGACTTAGTGTGTTGCCTGACATTTCTACCAGAATAATAATTCCTTTGAGATGAGACAGACATTCTCGACAATCACTCAAAAGCAAACGCAGATCTTCCTATGGAAGCAGTAATCTTGTGGAATGGACTATCACACTCACATGCATTAGTTTGTCAAATAGTTTAGCTGTCTTTTGAACATGTTTGAAAAACTATGGGGATAGCACATGGGACAAGTGAGTATTTAAGAGGAAGACCAGAGCCATAGAACCATGCATACCTCCCATGGAGGATAACACCAGTGCTGACTTGCACTTGACATCCCATCAGGGATCAGCTGAAGGGTGGTTGGTCCTTTGAGGGGCAAACTGGTGCAAATGACATCTTCTAGGTAATTTTCTCTACTGTCTATTCTGGGAAAACCACTTTTTTCCTGCATTCTTATTTGCAAACACGACTTAGCATTTTATCTGGGAAATACATTTTGCTTTTACTAATTCACTTCAGATTACATATGTAGGATCTTGCAAAACCATCGAACCCCTTTCAATTACTGATTTAAATGCTCCAACTGTTCCAGTGCTTCTCAGCTGGAGTATCCTGAACCTTTCATAGGTGTGCTGCCTAATGTTTTTCAGATATTTACTATGATATTACTATTTGTCTCAACTGGTTTTAGGATTTAATGCAAAGTAAGTATATTAATCTGTTCAGGATGCTATAAAGACACCTAAGATTGTGTAATGTAAACAAGAAAAATTCATTGCTCATCAATCTAGAAGTTGTGAAGTCCATGATCAAGGTACCAGCAGATTCAGTACCTGCTGAGGGCTCAAAGGTGACACTCTTTCTGTATCCTCACATGCCTAAAATGGCAAATAAGCACCTTCAGACCTTTTAAATAGTCACTAATCCCATTCATGAAGGCTCTGATCTCATTACCTAATCACCTAAAGACTTACATAATTACATATATGTATTTATATAGATGTGTGTGTATAATTGTGTATATATATGTATACTTATATGTATAATTTTTTATGGTACTGGGGATTGAACTTAGGGCTTCCTGCATGTTAGGCAAACACTCTACCACTGAGCTACATTTCCAGCCCTCTCAATGTTATTGCATTGGGGATTAGGTTTCAACTTGTAAATTTTATGGGGATGTAGACATTTAGACTGTATGACTAGGGTTTAATATGATGTTAATAAAAAGAGGCACAACATAATATAAAACAAACTAAAAAAAGGTACGTGTTTAAAGGATCATGTGACAACTTTGTAAATGCATGTAGAAGAGGATGCAGTTGTGGATTCAAAAATGCTTAAAGTTAACCCTGGACAACCGTGTTGTAAGGAAACCTAAGTTTGCCATGCAGAAAGAATATGTGGAGAGAGATATATAGGTACACTCTAGTTGCTTCAGTGTTTATAGTCCAAATATCAGGCATGTGAGTGAAGGAACTATTTTATACAATTCAGCCCTCAAAGGTGACAATTTAAGAAGTTGAAACCCAGATGTGTAGTACCAGCTGGGTGTTCCAGAAACCCATAGTCATTGAAGCCAACCAGCTGAAGTTCCAGATGTTATAAAGCACAGAAAAGCAATCTTTCTGTGCCCTACCCAGGCTGTTTGATGCACAGAATATTAATTATAATGCCATGGTTCTTAAACATCTTATTTTTTCATTAAGCAATAGATTTTCAAGACACATTCCTTATATACCCTTTATAGCCAAATTAGGTTGAAGGCATGAGTGCAAGGATGAGCCTCCACATGCATCAGAACAGCCTGAACTTCTGTATCAAGTATGCTTTAGTTTTTGTTTATAATATGCCCCAAGAAATTTCCTTTGAAAGTGCAAGATATTTATCATTAAATAAATTTCAACAACTAACACCTTTGTTGACATCTTCTGATTGAGTAGAATGCTATGGGAATAGGACAAGAGAAACTTACTTTTCCAGGTGTACCCTTGGCCTGGCTCTATTTTAGAACTTTCTCCAGTTCTTTTACTTTGATATTTTAAGATTTTTCTCTCTCTTGGTTTCTCTTCTATCTTTCTTACTCTCTCATTCTCACCATCTTGTTCTTTCCCTTGCTGGAATAAAATCAGAAACACAGGAAAAGTAAGTTATATTGTAGGCATAATTCACACATTACAATTAAGAACAGGCTTGTGGATCAGCTAGAAGCTTTGATGCCTTTGACCTACGCAGGTTTTGGAAGACTCACTTTTTTTTTTTTTTTTAATTTGTTCTTTTTAGATATACATGACAGTAGAGTGTATTTGGGTACATTACACATATATGGAGTATAACTTATTCTAATTAGGATCCCATTCTGTGGTCATGTTTTAAGGTGGAAGATGGATCATGGTGTAAGGGTCAGTTGCTATGTGCTTTGATGAGTAGAAACAAAGAGGAAGGGAGGACATTTTGTATTACTCAAATGATTAAAACTAAATAATAGAGTATACACAATGTGCCCAAAGTACTTGATGTACCTTCAGTGAAAGATTTATCCTCTCTAAATCTCTGTTTTTGGTTCCATAAATTAAGAGGGTGAGATTATAGGGCCCATAAAACTACTCTTTTGAACTTCTTGATGCTAAGTGGAAAGTAGAAGAAAAAGTAGTCAGTGATCTTAGTGCACGGTAGGTGCACAATAAATTTCTTGGATGACTAACATAAAGACCATGTATTAGATCCACATAGTAGTATGTAAGCCAGTGTTACCTTAGTACCATCCAAAAATGTTTTCATTTCTGAAACTTTAACATTTATGTATAGAGTCAGTGTGACATAGTGGCAAATGTGACACAGTGGACACATCTCTTTGCTTCTTCATAAGTTTCCTTCTTCTTTTCCAGGAATTCTAACCATATCTAGGAATATTCAGATGCTGTTCCCAGTGGATTTTCCTCTCTAAACTGGGCCTCAACTAAAAGTGACAGTCTAAAGTCAAAGAATACCACCATCCCTCTATGCTGCTGATTTTTGTGTTTTCTAATTTGTACTTTTGAGCTCATTGTAGATTCACATGCTGTTGTACAAAATAATACCAAGATATTCCATGAATCCTTTTCCTTGTTTCCCCCAATGGTAACAATTTGCATAACTATAGTGTCACAGCATGACTGGAAAACTGACATTGATACAGTCCACTGAACTTACTCAGATTGTACCAATTTCACATGCACACATTTGCATATTACTGTATTACTATATGTAGATTTGTGGGACCACCACACAGTCAAAATACAGGAAGATTACATCACCACAAGGTTTTAATAGCAACCTCCCCATCACCATCCCTTTCCCTCACCCTTGGCAACCATTAATCTGTTTCTCATATCTATACTTTAATCATTTCAAATGCTGTATAAATGGAATCATACAATATATAACCTTTGATGCTGAGCTTTTTCATTCAGTGTAATTCCATGCCACTGACTTTTAAACCTTAGAGAAATAAAGATATAGTAATGGACAAAGTGATGATTGAATTGATATTTTAAAATAAGAGTTTCTATGTGGTGCTGTTTTTTTTGCCCCTTAGCTAAAATACCTCCTTTTTCCCACTACCTACACCAATTCACACCAGGTTGGCAATTTTTTAACTCCAATAAAAATCTTCTGAGAAGTTGGAATCTGGAAAAGTGAACTAAGCATGATTTATCCTCTACTGAAGATGTGATTTCTGACAGTGAGCTCAAATGAAAGGGTTATCTTTGATGAGAATCAGGGTCTTTTATTATTGGAAATGTTCTAACTGAAGTTTGTAAGAGCCCATTAGAAAAAAGTGTTCAATAATCACACTGGCCTTCAGAGTTGGGAAGGCAGGGAAAGAACTAAATGGTAGTTTCATAGTACAAATAAACTATAACTGGAGGGCTGGGGATATAGCTCAGTTGATAGAGTGCCTGCCTTGCAAGCACAAGGCCCTGGGTTCAATCCCCAGCACTGCAAATAAAAGAAAAAAAAAAAAAAAAAAACCAAAAAACTGGAAAGTAACTACCAGAGTTGGAAAAACTAAGAAAATGTTGATTATATTTGCAAAAAGGTATATTATTATCCTTGTTTTACAAATGAGCAAAGAGACCTTGAAAGCTTAAATTATTTGCTTAAAGTCATACAGTTGGAAGTAGGACTAGAATCCAAGGAGGCAAGGTTAGGATCCAATGCTATCAAGTCTATTTTCAAAGAACTAACTTTCTCTGTCAGAACAAAACACAGTGTTATAGGTGTAGACAATAAAGATGTAAGCAGAGGGGTAGGAGAGCTTCATGTAAGTTTAAGTAAGCTCATATGTTGATTGAAGTGGAGTACCCCTTCTCAATGGGGGTTGAAAATATGTGTTTATATTTAAGAAACAGTATGGGGTATGTCTTTACCTAGGCTCTTATTCTGAAAGTGTGGTCCCTAGACTAGTTTCATCAGCCTTCCTAGAACTTGCTAGAACAGTCTTTGACAAACTGAATGTGAACCTGGGAGTGAATCTTATAAATTTTTGCTTTTTTTTTTTCTGTAGCACTGGGGAGTAAACCTAGGGCTTTGCTCTTGATAGGCAACCACTCTACCCATAAGCTACAACTCCAACTCTGTTTAAAAATTCATTTATTTATTTATTTACTAATTTATTAATGTATTTAGTTTATGTGATGCTGGGGGTTGAATCCAGAGGCTTTCTACCACTGCACTATATTCCTAGTCAATTTTATTTTTATTTTGAGGCAGAGTTCTGTTAACTTGCCAAGCCTGGCCTTGAACCTGTGATCCTCTTGCCTCAGTTTTTCAGGTAACTGGGATTACAGGTGTGCATCACTGCACTCAGCTATACATCTGTTTTAACAAATCTTGTAGGTGGTTCTGGTATACTTCAGGGTAGAATGACCAGTGCCCAGAGTGAAAAGCAAGGATTGACTGGGTAGTACCAGAAAGCAAGGATTTGAAGGTTATATTTGGAACATCTTATTTTGCTCTTGGATTCTTAAAGACAATAAGGAATGACCTTATGTTAAAGGAAATTTCTTATGAACTGCTTAAAAACTGTCTTTTAATTATGATCTACTTGCTAGTATATCACCATTGGACTTAAAGCTAAATTTTGGTGTCTTTGACCTTGATCTTGCCTCTGAACATCATCCTCTGAATTTGAGTATACTCTTTGTTGCACCCTGACTCACCCCTGAAAGAGAATGACCACACCAGTGCTGGGATGTTGGGAGAATAAGGAAGTTGTGACACTGGATGGATCTTTTGCCAACTTAAGGTTTTCCAACTGAGGAGTTTGAATTATTGTTTTTAGTTATTAAATATCCATAGAAGGCTTTTGAAAGAGGAGTGGCACAACAAAATTGTATTTTTAGAATATTGATTTGGAAGCAATTTACAGAATAGATTTAATGGAAGTACTTTATGAAGTTCATGCAATAAACTAGGTATGAAATGGCAAGTGCAATGGTGTTGATAGGGAATGACAGGGAAGAGAATGGAATGTAAGAAACATTTAAGGTAAAAATCCAATATAACTTGTGGGTTAATTTGCTATATAGAGAGAATAAGTGGGAGAAGCAAGTAAGTTAAAAAAGTCGACAAGAAAAATAATGCTATTGGCAGAAATATGAACTCAATGTAGGTGTCCTCTTTTGGTGAACTAATGAGATCATTTTGAAGGCGTTCAATGTGACATAGTGGTGAAACACCCAAGTGTCACTGTTCATTAGGTAAGTGAATAAATCATGCTTTTCCTCAAGAATCAAATGATAGAACTGGATTGTCTTAGGGAAAATTGTGATTTTCTGCTTTGAATTTCATTAATTCCAACATGATTAAATAGATCTGTAAGGGATTGAAGGCAGAGTGTCCAAGAAACTGCTCTAATAAAGCTAGACAAAGACAACTCTGAAAAATCATGGCCCCAGAAAGTGTTTTCTTGGTAAGCAGGTTAATAATAGTGGCAGGGGGTGGCTGTGATGAGGATTTGATGGTAGAAGGGAATTGGGGGTTTTGGAGAGGATGAGAATAACTTTTAAATGGAGAAGGGATCCATGTGGGAGTGAAAGAAGGGAGTCAAGGTGACTATTGGAGAGGATGTATAGTGATTTTCAAATGAAGAAGGGACATTATGTATTTCAATCTCATCTTGTATGCATAGAACTATGCATAGCAGAGATGGAGAGATGAAAATGAATTTGCATATGACTATGGCCTTGTAGAACAAGCTGCTAAAGATTTCTTGTTTGCATAGAAGTTGGTAATACATGAAAGAAGCCACCTATTTTCAGATAAAGAAAGGTTCCCAGGTTCCATTTTCATCTCTTGCCAAATCATGTCAGAATTTAGAGTTTGGAAAATAACATTATGGAAGTTTTTTAGTTACATGGAAAGTGTATGAGAGGAAATACATTTCCTCTATAGAAGTTATGCTTATACTTTCTCCTACTTTTTATCTGACAAGCCATATTTGATTTAAGTTTTTCTTTTAAAAATTCCTTTAGGGTCTATAATAAGCTTTAAAACAATATATGAAATAGTGGCTAGGGACCCCAAAATATTGGATCCAGGGTTCATAAAGCATTTATAAGGAAATGCTCATACATCTCTGGAGGCCATCCATGTTAACCCACTGTTACAATAGATGTCTGAGGAGCATATTAATATGCCTATTAGCAGTGTAAGTCTGTTTCATTTTTGGGTCAAACAGTCAAAAGAATATTTCTTTTTTTTTTCTTTTCTTCTTCTGATTGCCCTACCTGGGCTGTAACTAGCTGAACATTTACAACTCTGAATGATATAATGCAATTAAGACTCTCTATAATATTCTAATTTGCATATCTCATTATATAGAGTGACACCATTAGAAGACATGTGTTGAAGCTTTCAAAATGATTATGATATGTGAATGTATTAGAGGGTGAATATGCTTTGCTGAACCAAGATTTTTCAGTATTCACAGGAATACGTAGGCTAGCAGGTATTTCTTGAGGAAGTGATCTTTATGAGCAAGCACCAACTTTGTTCTTTATTTTGCTTTTACTCTGTCTGAACACAAGCATGGAAACCAAAACAAGGTATAAACACTGTAAAATAGAAATTTTACAAGATAATAATTATTCAGATACAATTAACTGGACTTTTAATTCTTCATTTGCATTTCCACATCTGCTCTTTAATACTTGGCCCAGCTTTATGACCCAGGAGGTCAACTTTGACTGTGTCATTCAATGTCTCTTACCCTCTGACTGAAGGTTGACTTTGGTCAATGAGAGGTACTAGCAATAAAGAAAGGATGAAGTATTTATTTCCCTGGCTTCTTCCCTGCTGGACTGATATTTGGTATTAATTTCATTTAGAGGGGGATTTCCAGGAGATGAATAAATCTTTAACTTTAGAGACCCTTACATGTCCCCCAAGGTACAGGAAGCAACTCCAGCAATGTGCTCACATGGTAATGTTTTCATTAAAGAAAAAAAAAAAGACTTTGAATTTGAGAAACATATAGTGAAAAAATATTTAGATATTTCAATATATCAAGTTCAAAATTGGGGATTCCTGGTGAGTATGAATAATGAGAAGAACTTACTACATTTATTAAAAAACCTGAGCAACAATTTAAATTATGAACTTAACAAAATATAAAACAAAGTGATAATCTGAATGATTGAATCAATATAAACTATTTTGATTGAAAAATAAAGAAATTTTTTTCTGAGATACCCCAAACTGTAATTCATTAACAGGAAGAGATAAATTATGAATAGAAAGAATGAACTGGTTCTTGAGTTGTTTGATAATTTAATTAAGAAACAAATTAATCATACAGACACATTGTAGAAAGATATAAATTTGTTGGTGCTTTGACATGAATTACTGACATTGATGAAGATAATATAAAGCTCACAAGATGCTATAATGAGGACAGTTAGGACAAACTGGTTAATGACTACTGTCACTTGAAAGAGTATTTAATATTAGTCACTATTCTAGAAAACTAGAAATGTCTTGTAAGCTTACAGCTTATATGTGAAAAAATTGATAGAAGTTTTTCCAAATTTGACTTAAAAACAAAAAGATTACATGACATTAACAATATGAATTGTGAAACTCTAAATAACTTTCTAAATGCTCAATGCTGAAAAACAAATTTAAATTCATCATGTTGACTTATTTTTCTTTTCTTTGTACAGAAAATGACATAGCAAAATTTTATTCAAGGAAGCAGTCAGAATATACAAGAAGTATCAGAAAAACATATTCCAAAGCTGAGTTTGTTAGTCAATTGATAAAATAGTATATTATTGTTCTGGATTTCATGTTAGTGGCAGTTGTTAAATTTTAAACATTTATAATTTTTAATTTTGGAATATTTATCTTCATACCTAATTTTATATTTTAATTTTGTGTTCTTTTTCTGTTTATTATTATTATTATTTTTTACAGACTGCATTTTGATTCATTTTACACAAATGGGGTACAAATTTTCATTTCTATGGTTGTGCACGTTATAGATTCATACCATTCATGTAATCATCTATGTACATAGTGTAATGATGTCTGTCTCATTCCACCATCTTTCATACCCCCACAAAGAGAATTCTCCAAAATGTATAAACTTAATTCCTCTAAAACCTGGATCAGCCTGTCTCTCTGCATTATGGTTCCAACTGGGTTTAGTAATAATTCCCTTACTTTCATCCTTTGGACCTAAAGGTAGTAGATTTTTTATGGTTCCCTAGGAGATTTATCATCCTTTGCTGGTTTTCTTCAATGATCATTTCTCAAACTTGGTGCTCCTGATGTTTTTGTTGGGGTAGTTCTTTATCAAGGGCACTCTTGTGTAATGTAAGATGTTTAGTACCATCCTTTGCCTTTCTCCACTAGAAGCCAGTGGCACTTCCTCCAGTGACAACCAAAAATATCCCGACTTTGCCAAGATGACCATGGTGGAAAACGGTTGCTCCCTCTTGAGAACTGCTGTCTTAAGACTTTATAAAAGATAGCTCCATGAAAAGCCCTTCAATTGCTCCTTTGAGTTTGTCACCATTTTTTTTTCTAATATAATGATTATCAAATATCTTTTCAAAATGATAAGAACATGTTGGATGCTGTGGCACACACCTGTAATCCCAGTGGTTTGGGAGGCTGAAGCAGGAGGATCAAAATTTCAAAGCCAGCTTCAGTGACTTAGTGAGGTCCTAAGCAACTTAGTGAGACACTGTCTCAAAATAAAACATAAAAAGATCTGGGGATGTAGTTCAGTGGTTAAGTGGCCCTTGATTCAATTTCTGGTAACACACACACAAATGATAAGAACATGTATACAAGTTTCTAAAAGGTTAAACATTGCTACTTTATCAATTTTTTCTTTCAAAGAAGCAAATAGCTATATATATATTCCTGATATGAAGTAATAGTCTAAAAGCAAACTGTTTCCAAAATCTAAGTAGTTTAAAAGGAAGAAATTTGACAAATATAAAAATGGGAAAAAAAGGGAGAATACCTTCTAGAAATAAAAAGGTATAATATCAATGAACAAAAAAAATGAAGGGAAAAATGCAAATCATTAAATATGCTCAGATGATTCCAGCAAATAAAGCAGGGAGTTTTACAGAAGAAGTGAAAATAAGATAGAGAGGCCTTTTAGTGAAGGAGAATGGAGGTTGACAGGACCTCTCTAAACCTTCAAAACCGACTGTAAAACTGGGTAAAATTGTCAAAAACAACCTCTAGAAGCTAGCCAAAGGTAAATAACCAATTGGAAATACTTATTAATAAAAACTGCCTAATGTTAGGTGAGAGCAGTGGGAATTTGTCTTCTTGACTGGAGCTGTTTCCTTTCTGCCCTCCCTCTATTGTCCTGAAGTCTGGTGAGCATAGTAAATTGGAGTGGTGGGTAAGAAACCTAAGCCCAGTGTTGGTGTCAGTAAAAATAGCAAACCTGGAAGAAAGTGGAAGAAGAAAACCTAAACTCTCCTAGGCTAAAGTTCTGGCCCTATTTAGGGAAAAAAGCAGAACAGTTGATATGTGAAATACTGCATAGGGAGATTCTGTAAATGGAACAACAATTCAGGGGCAATAGAAGCTCCCTGCCTTCCCTGACTGGGAAGCTGTGCACACACTTGAGCAGGAAAGAACCTGGAGAACCCAGTAGAAATTAAAAGTCAGGAGAGACTTAAAAGTGCTCTACAAGTCACACACACATCCTGTAGCAAAGAGTGAAAGGCTCATTAGCTCAAGATGCTTGAACACATTCTCTATCAAGTACAAATTGACTGCTATGCAGAGTCAGGGTCACCCCTGAGAAACCAGGTTAAAAACTATTGAGCAGAGACATCAGTTCCTACACTATAGAGGGAGAAAAGATTCCATAGAATAAGTGAAATCATAAAAAAGAAAACCAAACCCAAACCAAAAACAGCATGATCTTGTATGTAGAAGATATTTTCTCATTTTTTATTGGTGTTTTGCATTTTTTATACATGCATTATCATTGTACATATTAAAGAGATTTGTTGTTACATATGTGTACATGTACACAATATAACAATATAATTTGGCTAATATCACTCCCTAGCACATCCCCCTTCCCTCCTACCTCTTACCCCCTGGTCCCTTTCCTCTACTGATCTCCTTTTGCTTTTCATGAGATCCTTGCCCCCACCTTTGTTTTCTTTTTTCCTCTCCAGTTTACACAAATGAGAGAAAACATATGACACTTGACATTCTGAGTTTGGCTTATTTTGCTTAACGTAATGGTCTTTAGTTCCATTCATTTTCCTGCAAATGACATAACTTCATTTTTCTTTAGGACTAAATAGTACTCTGTTTTGTTTATATACCACATTTTCTTTATTCCTTCATCCACTGACAGGCACATAGGCTGGTTCCATACTTTTGACTATTGTCAATTGTGCTGCTATAAACATGGGTATGCATGTATCACTATAGTATGAGGACTTTAATTCTTTGGGATAAATACCCAGAAATTATATAGCTGATCATATGGTGGTTCCATTCATGTTTTTCTGAGGAAACTTCATCCTGATTTCCATAGTGATCGTACTAATTTACGATCCCACCGATTGTGTAAAAGTGTTCCTTTTTCTCCACATCCTGTCCAGCATTTATTATTATTTGTATTATTTTTTCACAATACCTTTATTTATTTATTTATTTATTTATTTAATATAGTGCTGAGGATTGAACTTGGTGACTCACATGTGCCAGGCAAACACTGTACCACTGAGCCACAACCCTAGCCCCCTATTATTCGTATTCTTGATGACTATCATTCTGACTGGTTTGAGATGAAATCTCAGTGTTGTTTTGATTTGCATTTCCCTAATTGCTAATGCTATTCAGTATTTTTTCATGTAATTGTTGGCCATTGTATTTCTTCTTGGTGAATCGATTTCTTTTTTCTTAAACAAAAGTGCCAAGGCAATTCAATGGAGAAAGGAGACTTTCTGATAAATCATGCTGGAACGATGGCATATCCATATGCAAAATCAAATGTGCTTGTTTTACATCATATACAAAATCAATGAATCGAAAGGCAGCCTGCAATACACGAATAAATAAATAAATGATTTAAAAAATGGATCATAGGCTTAAATGTGCAAGTTAGCATGATAATGGCTTGTAGAAGAGAACAAAAGAGAAAATCTTCACGACTTTGGTTTAGGCAAACATTTCTTACATATGAACCAAGAATACACTAATAAAAGAAACAGTGGATAAATTGGACTTTATAAAAATAAAATATTTGTTTCTTCAAAAGACAACTTTAGGAAAATGAAGACAAGGAACAAACTGCTAGAAAATAGTTTCAAAATAAATATGATAAAATATTTGCATCCAAAACACATAAAGAACTTCAACAACCCCAAAATAAGACAGACACCCTAGACAAAAAATGGTAGACTATTTGAATGTATTCTCCAAATAATAAATACAAAAGGTAATAAGTAAACAAGAAGATACTCAAAATCATTACTTTATATGATTGCAATGAGATACTACTATATATATATTAGTGTAAGTGCGATAAAAAACATAGTGTCTATAATATGAGAACAGGGAGAAATTTGAACATTCATACATCTCTTGTGGGAATATAAGGTGGTATAAACACTTTGGAAAAAAATTGGAATTTTAAAAAAAGTTAGATAAAGTTACCATATTTCTTGATAAGAATACTCCTAGTACTACCCAAGAAAAATGCAAACATATTTTCACATAAGATTCATGTAAACAAATGCCATTAAGAACATTATTCATAGGAACCCCAAACTGGAGACAATCCAAATGTCCATTAAATGCTGAAAAGATAAAATGTGATGTATCCATGCAATGGAATACTCTTCAGTCACAAAAAGGAGGAAAGTACTGACACGTGGTACATGAGTACCTCAAAATCATGATGCTCTGTGAAAGAAGTCAAACACAAAAGACAATATTTTACTTGATTCTGTTTATATAAAAATTTCAGAAAAGGCAGTCTACAGAGACAGGAAGTAGATCAGTGCTTGCCTGGGGGTAAGCATGGGAACAGAATTTGAAAATAAATGAACCCGAAGGATCTTTTTAGGGTAATAGAAATGTCCTAATACTGGATTGTGGTGAGAATTACATAAATCCACAAATTTTGTAAAAGTAAGGAAATCATACAAGTTTAATGGGTGTACTTTTTTGTCCATAAATTATACTTTTACAAACTATTTAAAAAAGATAGCCTTAGTAGACATCTGACACTTCTAACAAACACAATAGATACCAATATTCCAGTTTATTCACTGAGGTTTAGCTATCTTATGAAATTAGAAATAGGTTTCTATTCATTTCTCTTTGTTTACATTTTCATATAAATATTTGCAAATTATTTTTGTGGGAAAGGGGTATGAGTTAAGTAATTACCTTTCAAAGTTCTAAGTGAGTGTAACCTTGGAAGTATTAGAATTACCTTTTAGTTTGGAAAGGGGTGCTGGGCTTTGAATAGGTTTCATCAATTTTATTGGACCCAATTTTCATTTCCAGTTTTCCAAGTTCATTGATATTGTTTACCTCTCTTCAGTTTTGCACTCTTCACAACTTCACCAGACAGTGGTTGTCAAACCACTGTAATTGACTTATACAGAACAAAACAACAACATATTTTTCTTTTTTGTTATCAAAATGGATGTATCACATTGTTGTGTACTTATCACATTGGGTTCTGTGTATCTGATCCAGATAAAATTAATGTAACTTCAACATTGGGTTGATGTAGTTTGGTTTGGTTTGGATCTGACCAAACCTGTTCTGTGTCCATGCATCAAGTATTTAAAACTCATTTGCCGTTGTCAGCCATGTCCCTTTCAATCAGGTTAGACAGTGTGACTTGGGAAGTAGGTTACTTATTAGTATATTGTCTGATCAATCTAATAAACTTTAATTTAGTTCTACTTAGCTTTTTCCTCCCTGGGGTGCAGTGTGATTTTCTTCACCTTGTTGAGGTAAAGTTCTGATCTTACACATTCAACCCACATGAACTCACCCAACATTTCTCTCACATCTACAAGTTATATTAGGGGCTGCCAATACACACTCTCTAGTTTAGCTTCCTATCTTACATAATTATTAATTTACTGAATCATCAGTTGTCTTTTCCAGAAATGACTACCACTGAGTTAATGTAGAGTTTTATGAAACTGGTTATAACCATGGAAATCTGAAAATATACCAGCATTTGCTAGTCAAATTTTTTTTTTCTGCTTGGTATGATCATGAATGTGTGTGAACTCAATAACCTCTTAAATATATTGTAAATAAAACTCAAGTTAAGACCAGGAAAATCTGGGATGTAGCATGACTGTTCATTATTGTATTTCTGAAACATTTTCCTAGACACATGTTAGCTTTCTAAACAGAAACATTTATGTTCCTTTTAGTGAAACCATCTTCTATTATTCCTATTTTCCCACTCCAACTCTGCATTTGAGTTTGTTAATTTTTTTTTCTGTTTAGGAAGTTTGAGGGCCCATGGTACAGTAAAAAAGAATATGGAGTTGTGAGTCAAGCTTAGGTTTAAGTTTTAGTTACAAGAACCAATATTCATCCATAAGGGAAGTTACTAAAGTCTTAGCACCTTGGTGTCTTCATGTTAGCATGGAGTTACTGAATCCATGTGTTCAGAGGTACTGTGGGCAGTAGAAGCAAGGTTCATAAATCACTTGGCACTTGTAGGCACAAAGCAAATATTGGCAGTTATTCATTCTTTTCCTTGAAAATTTTCATGGCTAGCAGTAACTTTTGCATGTCTACATAAAAATAAACTTACTGCTAGCCATGATATTCTTTGCTTTCCTTTTAGAATCTCCCCATAGCATGTAGGGAAATAGAAAGATATTCATTTATCCGTTTATCCAGTGATTATTTAGTCACTCCTGTGAGGTACTGGGCAGTTCTGTAGGTGTCAGGTATATAATTATGAAGAAAATTAAGATCTTTGCCCTCATGGAGCATACATATTAGCAGTTCTTTATAATTTTGTGAGTCTAGTTCTTTTTGAAAACTCAAGTTTTATAAAATTGAGTCGAATTTCAACACCCTCGAAAGTGCTACCATGAGTTGCCATTAATATGGTTGTTGATGAATTTGGCTTGACTTTAGAAAAAAAGAGGCTGTTCTCATGTAAAGTCTGACACCAGCTGTTTTAGACAGGTTTAAAAGAGAAAAATAAATGAATAAACTAACACATCACAGAATCTTACTTTATTTTCCCTTTAAAGCAATGCATTAAAAGTAAATCTTATTTTCCCTGGATTTAGAATAAGGAACTAAATCTGTGAAGATGAAAACTCTTGCCTAAGTTATATATATATCCAAAGACAGTGGTTTTGTCTGTCTTCGGAATCCATCTTTTTTTTGTTACTATGTCAAGATACATGGCAGCATTAACTAAGTGGAATGGTTGGTTCTACTAACAGTGATGAAAAATGAGGAACTCTGTCTTCAATCAGTGACCTTCTCAATCTTCATCCTGCACTACTCTTTACCATTTTTAATAGATTAACCAGGGGTATCAGCAGACACAAAATCTCTATAGAGTAGAGATGTGAATAGATGATGTCAAGGATTGCTTCCAGTCTTGTGACTTATAATTTTTATGGATTAGCAGATTAAAGTTTTATTCCATTTGTTTGCATTTTAAATCAAAGGATAATGTTTAACCCAAATGAATCTCTAAAATTCTCAAATGAAGTATGTTGCCTGTATAGACTTCTCCTAAAACTACATAAAAAACATTTGCCAATATCATCTAATTCAGTACAATTATATAAATATTTTAATGAAAATGACAACTTCAACAGTGAAATTGATTTTTAAAAGAGTGCACCTAAAACAATCACAGAAATGTATTAATATCTAGTTTAGACTAGACAAATTAATCATAGCAACACACAGAAAATTTCACACATCTTCTGTACCAAAAATTCTGTCTCTTTCCTGTTATTTGGTCTGCACAGAAGAGAAATTGACTTCCATAAAGAGCCAACATTTCTAGCTTTTCCCTTTTCCTAATTATACTAAAAGTCACTCTGAAGTCAGACTACTTTTATGCATTAATTAACCTGATTCTCCCATGCAAATATTTAACAAACATCTAGGAAACAAATATTCAGACATCGATTGAATTAAACAAATATTCAGACATTGATTGAATTAAACTGAACCCATAATGCAGATTCCACATACTGTTTATTTTGTTCCCACCTGAAGTGGACGGGAGGGTGTGGGTTTGACTTTTTTTACACTCTCGGGGTTTCAAGCATCATTAGGTGTAATTGATTTCCCTACAAACTGAGAGGCAGATAGACAAGGAGTATATTTACTTAATCCTTAGTCAGAGAAATGGGCTGCAATCTGGAAGCCCAGGGTTAATCTTTCTCAGTGTGAACTTTATCTCTTTCATTTAAATCATATTTAATCTTCAGAAAATTTGAAGAAAGGGGGATTTATAGAGGAAAAACTAGAGATGTCCATAGTCCTTGCGCACATTTTTATATTAATAGAAATGCTTGACTACCGGCAGTTCTACAATCAAACAACAATCAGGTTGCTTTGTGAATATGAGGTGTTTTGTCCCAACTTGATAATAAACTTCATTAAGTACAAAGGGGGAATGGGCAAGGTAATAACCTTTCTTTACGTGCTGGTAAGACTTAAAAACATCATCTCTGTTCACTCTTACCCTTCCTCTCTCCCCTTGGCTTCCTCTTTTCCTTTTTTCAGTAAGTACTTATTGAGAATATGCTACACTGCAGGATATGTACTAGACACTGGCTATCTTCTTTACCATTTAAGTAATTGTTATTATATACAACATTTTGGGTGGGAGACAAAGAAAGTATAAGAAAAGAGGAGGGGCAGAGAGATGGGAGAGGTGGAGGGAAAGGAGAAGGAAAAGGGCAAAGGACAAGTTGTTAATATTAATTCACATTATATTGAACTTTATCTCCACTCGAGTTGGTTGTTTTATTCACTAACCAAATATTTATTGAGCAAATTCTATGTTTCAGGCACAGTCCTAGACCTTGGGGATGCAAAGTCAAGAACGACTTGCTCATTCCTGTCCTCAGGAAGGCAGAGCCCAGTGGGAAGAGAGGAGTAGATAAGGGACAGCAGTCAGAGTTGAGGAGTTGCTAGAGTCACACACAGAGGACTACGCCAGCCCAGAGAGAATGCTAAGTAAGGTGGAAAGTCTATAATAAATTTACTACAAGAAGGCCCAAAGTAACACAGACCAAATCAAACGTCACACTCTTATTTGTCAAGTTGGTCTAGATAAAAAGGGAAGAATTGAATGAAGAAACTGAATTACTTGGTTAGACTTTTTCAGTTTTGTCAGCCTGCAAATCCCATTATTAATTTAAAACAATGGGGAATAAATTCAGCATTTGTTATGCTACATTTTAATGCTTCTAGATTGCCAAGTAACTTACAAATATGTCCTGCATGTTGATATTGTGTGTGTTTATAACTTATAGACTTATATATGTTGTTCAGTTACTTTGGCAAGTCCTAAAGTGTATTATCCTAATAGCATTTTATTAATATTTCAATGACTAGTTTAACTAAATTGAACAAACGGACAGATATTTTCATAAGTCTGTTTCCTAGAGTTATTATTTCTTTCTGTTGAAAAGTTTTTGTGTGTAATGGTATAATTGGCAGTTTCCTCCCATGTTCTGTAATCATGCCTTTGTGTGGTAGTAACTGATGCAAAGTCAAAACTGGGATGTCTTCTTTCTGAGTACACAGAGGAAAGGATAAATAGTGCAGTTTACATAATTTTCTTTGGTAAGCTGAGGCACTAAGTGAACAGCTGTATTCCATTGTGTGAGTTGTGCACAAAATGAGAGAATATTAAGTGGTTGCCAAATTTAAAAAAATTCTGCAGTTTCAATGTTGTTTTAGACAGATGATCAAAGTAGCCCTGGCATGAATATATTAACTGCTACTCTGAAGGTTTTGTGTAACCAAGGAAGTAAATACTATAAAAGTAGAATTTTCATGCAGTATAATATAGAAAAGTTATGTGCTATTTTATCAAAATAATGTTGATGTTAAAACTAATTACCCTAAATGAGATATTATAACTGTTCAATGATATTACCTAAAAATAGTGAAATAGCTCATATTCTTATAACTCTAATTTTGCAAATTCATATTTAGTATAGCTTTCAACTTAAGGTAGCCTTCATCCTGGCAGGAGAGGAGAACTCTTAAGCAGTGTATTAATTTGTGAGCAGAGATATGCCAGAGATTGTTGAATAGACAACATAATGAAAATCCTGGAATTCCTTCTAGCTTTTGCCATTCTAGCTTCATCATTATAAGATAAGGGTGGCACAAATTCTTTCTAGCAAATTTAATAATAATTAGTTAATTAAATCTCAGACTCAAAGCATTTTTTGCTTCTTTGGTATCTGGTACTGAAAACTTCTCTGAAGCCTAAGCGTGAGGAGTTTCTTAGGAATGCATCTCTTGACAATTAAGCCTTTTATAATAAACCCACATTCATCAGTTAGTGAGAATTGCCAGAATAGTGGCCTTACCATTCCCAAAATACAGTTTGATAATATCAGATACATCTATTCTTATATATTAACCTATCGCAACTTAAACTAATGATTAGGGCATTTGTTTTACTATGAAATTATAAATGGAATTTATTACTTCTAGCATTTATTTTTTTCTTTGTCATTGAATCATAGTTATCTAATCAATCCTGTAGCTTGTAGAAAATCCATATTCAAAATTCATAGATGAGTTGGTCATAAATCTTTGCACTTTTCTAACTTCTAGGCTAGTGAGGATAGAAGTATTTGATATAAATTCATTCAAAGTGAAATGACAACAAGAGTTATAGCGAAAAAAATTCTCAATTAAACACACAGTGTATTAAGCAACAATATAGTAATATACTGTGTTTGCAAAAGATAATCACTTTCAGTGGAGGAATGAGGAACACAGAAAAGTTGATATCGAAGAACTGTAAAAATTCTTTAACTTTTTAACAAATGATAATTATTGGGATTATTGCACTTGCACTGTTTTGTTGATGATATGTAATCAATCAGAGATTTGTTTTTCTAGCCAATATCCCACATGTTTCAAATACCATAGAGAAGAAAGATCCATGGCAATTGCTTATAGTCTGCAAGAAATCCATTTTATTTTGAGTTTATTTTATATTTACATGTAGCTAAGATGGAGACTTTTCATTGTTTTAGTTCATGAAGTGTTACTATATTGGAAGCCATTATACTCCTGGCAATACAACTATCTACCTGATTCCTGATTACTAAATCTGTGAATTGTTTCTAGTTTAACCTGATCATTCCACAGTCTCATCTTTGAAAAGAATGTTTTTCCTCAGTGTCCATCTGGTCAGCGCTTGCTTGGTCAATTCAGAAACTCAGTTGTTAACCTCATGGGAGAATGCCCTCTTTCTCTCCAGTCTCTGCTTCTTGGTAGGGTTAATTAGTCCTCATGAATGTCTGTTGGTAGCACAGATTCCCAGTTGCATATGCCATATTCTAATTTGGATTGGATGTCTCCCTGACCAAATTGTCTTCTCTACCAGACTGAATGCCTTTAAAACAAGGACTCTGACTTTGAAAACAAGCACCTGTCAATTCATCAATGCCTAGCACCATTTCTGGCATGGCACAAGATAGGTGCTAATACATCATTGTTTCATCAAAAACAAAGTAATTGACTATCTTTATTGAAACAGATTGTTTTAATACTTAGAAGTGATAAGGAAAGATGGATTCCTAGGCACAGTATGATTAAACATCTTGAAGGAGTGCATATGACAAGGAATCCAATAAATAGATGTGACTGTAGAGCCCTCTGTTTAAGATTTTGTTTAAAAAAAATCTTTTTATTTTCCCTAAAGTTTTAAACCTATGAAACTTTTCTTCTCATATCATCTCTTTTCCTTTTTTTTTTCATTGAATAAGAAGGCTACATCCTGCAGAAATGCTCTGAAAACTCCATCAAGCTTCCAAACCTGAAGAACCCTGCCAAGTTATACACATCTTAAGATTTTTCTCTTATAAAGCCAAGAAATGTGAAACTTATTAGCAGTTCTCATGTATAGTTTTATGAGGAGAAGAAAAATGCAGAAGTTTGTTCCTATGGCAATGAGGCTTCAGTTCTGATTCCTTTCCCAGCTCTGTAACCAGCAAGCCATGGATGTGGGTTTCTCACACAGCCAGACAGCTGGCGGAGCATCCTAGAACTGAATAGTTGCTTTGACAGAAGTCCATGTTGAATCTGTTTCCCTCTTTTCCACTTTTTAAAATAAAAATTGATGCCTTTGTGCTGATAACTTGATGGATTGTTCATAGGGCTTTGCTTTCCTTTTGTGTACACATAACCCATCTATATTATATTTCCTCAGATTTGGTTTATAACTCAGACTGTGTTTTGTAGACTTATATAGTATCATTCAGAAAAAAGTCTGAAAATGAGGGTGTCGTCTCAGGAGCAGGAGCTCAAACTCTCATTGATGGCATTGCACTGAGGTTCCATATCAAATATATACCTTAGGAACCTGAAGCTTCATCTGTAGTGCTGTTGTAGTAACAGTGTCATATCATAGAATTTGATTTTGAATCATAGGAGGCTGTGTTCATTAGAGGCTGACATGATGGTACTTTTCACTCTTAAACTGCATCACTTTAAATTTAATCAAGATTGTATTCCTATGTCTGTAAAAAGTAGCTGTTTATGTACAGTGGCAGAAGATAGCTCCACCAAGATCCATATATTCAATTATTTAGGAGGGGAAAATGTAAAAACCAGGGATAAGATGAAGCAGGTTTAAATGTAGTTACACAGGGTTTAATTTAAGGATAGTAGTTCTCTGTATTCTTTTTCTTTTTGGGGGGGGGACATTTGTCAGGGGTTCAAGATAGGGGCTTATTTTTCCCTCTGAGAAAAACTTTAAAGTCAAATTGATGATCATTTTGGTTGACAGTTCTATTGATTTTGAATCAAAAGATACCTATAACCACCACCACATTCAGGATACAGAACAGGTCTCTAACCTCACAACATTCCCTCAGACTCTCCTTTGGGATCTTCTCTGTTCCCACCTGTAACTCCTAGGAACCACGCTTCTATGTAGTGGTAGTCCACTGTCATATTTTTTCAGGACATCATACACCTAGTAACTCATACAGTGAGTGACCTTTTGAGTAACTCACTGTAACTCTTTCACTAGGCAAAATACCTTTGAGATTTGTCCAAACTGTAGTAAACTATCTATAGATGACTCTCTGTATCTATGGGTTCTGCATCCAGGGATTCAATTGACCTGGGATCAAAAATATTTAAAAAATGTTATGTTACTACTGACATGTACTATGTTGTTAGGCCTATGATGGTTGTGTTTGTATTGAACATGCACAGACTTCTTTTTTGTCATTATTACCAAACAATACAGTATAACAACTACTAACATGGCATCTACATTGTATTAAGTATGGTAGGTAATCCAGAGATGATATAGTGTGTACGGGAGGGTGTGCATGGCCTGTATACTACATCAGTTTATATAAGAAATTTGAGCATCTTCAGATATTGGAACCAACATTTGGGATTAATATGAATAGAACAGAGGTGTTACAAATATTTGTGGGTGGGTTTTTGTGTGAACATCAGTTTTCATATCAGTTTACTTTCTAGAGTGAGATTGCTGCATTGTATGGTGAGCACATAGATTCATAAGAAGTCATCATACTATTTTCCAGAGTACTGTACCATTTGCATTCTACCAGGTAAGTGTGATAGTCCAAGGAATAAGGCGTTGCTAACACTGGTTGGCACTGAATCAGAAACTCACCAAATAAGGATCTTTTCTTGTTGCTCTATTCTTCCCTCGGGTCTCTTGACCAGGGAACCATATCATGGCTGAGGAACTATATCATATCTTAGTCAAATGGAAAACAAAGTTCAAGTTTAAAATAATTGAATAATGATTTCTCTATCACCACTCTAAGGGCAGAGCTCTGCTTAAAGATGGTTTGGAGAATAGACTTAGGCTTGAAATTAGGATTTCTTAGACTCTTTTTATAGCAGTCCAAATCTTAGGGTCTTGAAGCTATGATGCATATATTGGAGAAAAAGAAAGAGATTGGGGTGAAGGAAGAAGAGAGGGACAGAAAGAGAGGGAAAGAGTGAGAGTAGAACAGAGCTAGATGGTTATGTGGTTATCAGATAAAATACAAAATACAATTTAACTGGCCAGTTACATTTTAATATCAGATAAATAGTAAATACTTTTCTAGTATAAGTAAGTCTCAAATATTGCAAGGGGCATGATTACATAAAAATGATGTGTTACTTATATTATATTAAAACAACTAGCAGTTCTGCCTTTTAATTTGCTAAATTTGGCAACTCCAGCTGTGCCAGAAGGACATCAAGTCCGTTTACCTATGCAAGTACATGGAGTGGAAGAGAAGGCATGACAGTCACCCTTCATTTCATTAGCAGGTGCTGCTTCATCTAAGAAAGAAAGGTAGAAGCATTACTTTTAGATTATTTATTATTATTATTATTATTAAAAAATTAATTGCATAAATTAATGGGTGTTATGTGACATTTCCCTACATTCACATATTGAGCTTTGATGGTGTCTGCTCTCTCTTTTACTCTGAGAGCTTACTTTTAAAGAATGGCAACACTGCCCACCACCAAGTTATAGCATAATGTAATCTTGGACACAGATCAATCTATCAGCAACTTTTGGGGGTGGGGAGTTCAAGGGTGAGGAGTCAGAAGAATTGCTCCCTCCTCAGGTGACCTGTCCCTCTGGATGCATCTCTTTCACTTCATTTTGCCTCCTGAATACAAAAGAACAGTAAGAATTATTAGCTTCCTTTCTTCTGTTCTCTAGCAAAGATTCTGGTAAGGAAGTATTAAGTCTGTGAAATGGAAGGGATAATTTTATTTATGTATCCATATATGCCTTTATTTAATTTTTGCTTAAGTGCTGTGTAGAGACAGACTACTGACAGATGTAACCTGGCATTTTGATATTATCAGATAGTATCGATCAGGTACCTTGAGACCTTCTGTGGCTTTCAAGGATAGTAAGATTGTCTTTCTACCCATGGAGAGAGCTGTCTATCAACTCCACTCCTCAGGACTTTTCTGATCCTGGCTATGCATCAAGCAGGGAAATGAAGAGCTCTGCTGGCTAGGCTATTGTCTGTCCTCTTTTCTTGGGTCCTTAATATAAATTGTATAGGGTGATGTCTGGCCCTACAGACAGCAATTGCCCAACTACTAGAAACAGTGAGACTTTGTCTTGATTAATAGCAGTAGAATATCCAGAAAAGCAGGGTGTGAGAAGCTTGCTCTACTTGAGTTATAGAAACCAAGTGTTGTTCCTAGTTTGGGAGACATACTTTACAAGTGACATTTAACATATTGAAGAAATATAATGAGATCAATAAACTACTTAAAAGAGAAACAGGTTAAGGGACTAGATATGGTTGGCCTAAAAAGGAAGACTCACAGCTGTATGATTTTTGTCTTGAAATATCTCTCAGACAGTAAAATTTAGATTTCTTCTATTATCCCTCATACAGATTCTTAACTTTTATAAATCCTGTACCCTTTTGTAACTCTGATGAATACTTATATCATATAGAGAGTAACTATGTTTTGACATTTGATGCAAAAAATGCACATATATGTGCACACACTCAGGCAATAAAAATGTATTTTAAGAACTTTCAGGAAAAAATGCATATATTCTTAGGAAACCCCCAGATGTTCCATCTTCTTAGAGGGAAGATACAGAAAGAGTAAGTAGTGGATTCTTAATTTAGTAACTTTTTAAGAACTTCCTAGTCATTTGAGCTTCATGGAGCTGAACTAGTCTGTCTCAGACATTAATAAGCTCTCCATCACTGGACAAGTTTAAGCAGAAGCCAGTTGGCCTCTGGATGGTTATGCTGAAGAGGAGTCTTAAAAACATGGTATAGTTTTGACAAGATGTACTCTAATCCTTTAAAACCTTGAGGATCAATTAGTTTCCATGAATTTTACAGTAAAAGCCTCATATAACATGATTGGTCTGTAAGGCATATGGTAATCCTGTTCACAGACATTGGCATTCATGTATGGCTTTATGGAGTATTTGATTTATTTTAGGACTTCTGCTTGATTTCCTCCTGGTCTGTCCCATAATTTTCATTAGCTCCATTTGGAGCTCTTTTTGGGTTTGGCTCTATGGAGAGTACCCATTTTCATTGCAGTAATAAAGCTTTAAAACTGAAATATAAAGTATTGTGTTAGTTATCAAATTTCCTTAGCTCATTAGTTCCTAAAGACTAGAAACTGGGATTTTTTAGGATGATCTTATAGAGGGATTTGCTCCATAAGGTTATGAGGGTCATTCTGTGACTCTCTACCATCATTTGCACAATTATGTTTTCAAGGAGGTTTTTAAGTCAGATGCTGTAATGACCTTATATTGTTTTGCCAGAGAGAGGGAGAGAGGAGAGAGGAAAGAGGAGAGAATGAAAGAGAAGGGAAGGTGTACATGGTTTCAGGTTACTTTTTCGGCAGAACATCAATACAGATTTATGACATTGCTAAACTAAAAGAACAGATTTAGTTTTCAGTTTCCATCTTCAGATTTCTCCTTACTCCAGAAACAGTTTTGCTTAATGAAAATTATATTGCTTGGGGATTCCAGATCAATTTGGGCTAGAATATCACCTGACTTATTATCCAGAAAAGAGACAGAGAAAGAATAAGATCATTTTCCAAAAGGTAGACACTTTGTTGAAAATAGAAACTGAGGAATACTTTGCTGTGGAAGCCTTTGTTGGTGTCATTAACTGGCAAGTTTTAATTTGTACTTAAAATGCATAGATGCAATATATTACCAATAATTTTATTTTCATGAACTGGGGGTTTCTTAAGAGATTTCCAAGAGTAGACTCTCCTACAGGAAATAAATCTGCTTTGTGAAATGTCAGCAATTTCTGGGCATTATCATAGATCTAGAGTTGGAAGAACAATATGTAGAATTTTGCAACCAGAGGAATAGCTAGAGAAGGTCCAGAAAAGGGCACCTGATCTGAATCAAGAGAATATAAGTGCTGCCATCTGAGGACAACTAAAAATATATACTCTCATCTGTCTGGCAATATGCAAGCTAAAATGAAAAATGATTGATGCCTGTCAAATTATGGAAGTTATGTGTAATTAGAACCAGACCAAATGCAAATGAACTAACATATGTGAATGGGATTTAAATAGTTTCTGGCACATAGTAGGTGTTCAATAAATGTTAATTCCTTTCTTGTACAAGCTTCATTTGGTGTTTAAAAGAAGATATTTAAACACAAATAAAAAGAAATAGAATTTGCCATAGGTAGTAAACATGAAATTTGACACTTAAAGAAGTGACTGGTGGAAATAGCTTCAAAATTGACTTGGATATATAGAGAGATGATAGATAACATGATGATTATGGGAAATGAGTTGAGGGAAAGAAATCTTTGTAGACTGAGACAGCAACTTCTAATTTCAAAATGTATTTGTTGTTTTTCTCAATATAAAGAACACATTTGTTAAATAGTTTTCAGAATTAAAGAGATGACTAATAACTAAAGTCACTTATTGATATCACCATTTAGTAATGCCATTCTTAAATTTCATATGTAGAGTTACAGTATTTTTTCATGTAAATGGATATAGTTCATTATGATACATACATATTTGATGAACTTTATCTCACTAAATGGAGTGGACATCTTTCCATATCTAATAGTATTGGTTATAACACATTTTATATAATTAATATTCCACAGTATGAAGACTGTCATATAATTAATGCAATCAACAGTCTATTAGCAAACTTTGATAATTTTCCTGAGATTTTGCCATTGAAAGTAACATATGTGTATACATATCTTTGTGCAGTTTTTTTATTTTTATTTTTTGGTGGTGCTGGGGATTGAACCCAGGGCCTTGTGCATGCTAGGCAAGCACTCTACCAACAGAGCTATATCCCCAGCCCATCTCTGTGCAGTTTTAAAAGTATTTTATTATGTTCAATTTCTAGAAGTGAAATTTCTTGAACAAAAATATGAAAATTTTGGAACTTGTACTAGATATTGCCAAATATCCCCAGGAAATATTATAATAGAATGTATATTTTCATCTGTCTATTAAGGTACTCATTTCCCCAAACCTTCACACATAAAAAATCAAGGACTGAAGTGTAACTTAGTTGTAGAATCTTGTATAGCATAAGTGAGACCCTGGGTTCACTCTCTAGTACCCTGAAAAAACAAATTTAAAACGTCAATTTGCCAAGTTAATGTTTAAAATGCTGTAATTTTAATTTATATTGATTATTAGATATTGAACATTAAATATTTTCAAATATTTAATTTTGGGGGAATGGTATAGCCATTTATATATCTTCTTGAATTAATTTAAAAGATTTTGCCCTTTTTTAATATTTGAGAAGTCTTCATTTGAGTTTCAACCAGTTTTCTATTAACCAAACTCATAGGCAAGGATGCCTTATTTCCCAAAGTACTTTGCACTGTGATATTGCATGTGTTCTAGTTCAGCCAATCTGCATTCATTTGGGATTGAATTTGGAGCTAGTGATTCAGAGAAATAGGGAAAGTTGGGAATTTACTCTAATAACATGGCAACTCAAGCAGTGCTATCAGTGATCCTGAGCTCAGTTGCATGGAAAGTGTTATCTTCAGTAGATGGGATCTACGATATGACTGTGGTTGTGACTCTGGCTGCCTTGTTTCCCCAAATTCATTTTAAAATATCATTATTTTTGCAGTCAGATTTATTAAGGTGTTCACATGCAATAAAATTTAAGTGTCTTATTTGATGAGTATTGACATGTGCAATTTTCTAATCATCACCACAATGCAGATATAGACCATTTACTTATATATTGACACAGCCAGGCATGAAATATTTCATTTATTTTTTTTATCATTTAAATCACATCACAACTCTTAGTTGTTTCTATTATTCACACTTCACCAATAAGGAAACATATTAAATAACCTGACTCAAATAACAATCTGTTGGTGGCTGAGCCAAGATGTGAGCCCAGATGGCCATTTCTCCTGTTCTGCATTACTTCAACAGTTCAAGGGATTGTTCACTTGGTGAAATTCTCATTACCTAGATGTCCATTGGGAAGCATCATTTTTCCACTTTATTTCTATTTTAAATTCCCAATATTCAAAATAATAATCTAAAATAAGATAAAATTCATCTATGAACAATTTAATTTTGGCATTTTTAGTGAATTCTCTAGAAATGATAATTTGGCATATAAGGTATTTGTGTACTATTAATTCAGAGGTGAATGGACAAGTCAATATGTATTTATTACATTTATCTTTGTATACATTAAATGATTGAGTGAAGAAGGTAAATATGAAGGAAACAATATTGTGACTTTAGAGTTCATGTTGTTGATAAGAAAATAAAACAAGCAGAAATTGCAAGTTAGATCAGAATGAAAGATTCGGGATGCTCTAGACTGGAACTCTGTGAAAGTGAATTGTGCTTAATTGGAAGGACTCTTCAGGACTTATCAAGTGAAGTTCAGTGGGGAAAACTTTGTTTTAAGATCTCAAAACTTTTTAATTTTATTTTTCTCTTTCCACATTTTTAATTGGTGCATTGTAGCAGTATGTAGAGATGGAATTTGTTGTTACATATTCATACATGCAGACAATACAAGACTACAGTTTGGCCAACATCACTCCCTAGTATTGGAAGTATGAGTTTGAGAAGTGTATTGAATAAGGCCAAGATTTGGAAGAGATAGAGAGGAAAAGGAAATGATTCTTATGAAGAGGTCAAGGAAATGAGAATGAACCAGGCATACATGGAAAAGCAACAATAACTGAAGTGGAAACGTTGAGTTGGGAAAGCAGGAAAAATGAAGTTCTGTGAACAGGTGTTTTGGAGGAACTTGCACATCCATAGGAGATATTTGGGTTTGATTTAGTAGATGGATTCAGTAGATATTGAGGCCCAAGTGTACACTCTGGAGCCAGAATGGTAACTTAGAAACCACGATCTGTATTCTCAAAAAGGTAAATTAAGAAGATATTGAACCATGGACACCCTTTAAACACAGGTGATACCTACAGATTTATCTAAGAATCTGTTTTTCTCCTCCTTAGTGGCCCCTTCCTTGGTAATCTTTGTACATCTTATTGCAGAAGAGAGTGAAGCCCAGAGATATTAAGAGACTTCTGTAAAGTCTTCAGCTAATTAGTGGTGAAGTCAAGATTAGATGCACATTCCCTCTTGGCAGGTCTACTGCACATTTCTTCAAATCTGGTTTCTCAGATCTTCAGTGAGAGTTTATAGGATAGAATGACATAGACCTTGGACTAATTGGGTTCAAGGTTCTGCTCTGTTATTCTATAGCTTCTAATCTTAGATATCCACACTTATCTCTCAGTTCCTCATTTTCTCTGTCAGTTCAAAAGGGTGGTAATGGTAATAGTATCTACCTCATGGGTTTTTGGGAAGATTAAATTAGATAATATATGCAGAATATGTAGAGTATTGTTTCACATATCTCTGGTGCAAACAGGTAAAATGAAAGCTAGATTAAGTCCTGTGTGCTAAAAATTGAACAATGACAATCTTCTTTCTTTACTAACAAATTATATAGTACAATTTTCTTTTTAAGATTTGGGTTGACACACATTTTAAATTCTTTTTTGTCATCATTGTGCTATAGTAATCTTGTGGCCTACTTCCTCATCTAAAAAGATCCAGGAACACCTATGTACCCTATCAAGTTTTCTTTGAAAACTGATATATGAAGTTGAGTGTCACCCAGGAGGAACTCAGTACATGTTAACTTGCATTTTCCCACTTTTGTGTCTGCCAGTGATTGATAGAAGACAAAATGAAATGAAATTGCATGCACATATATGAAAAACCTTAGCAATAGTTGCAATTTGAATGTTTCCTGTGTGTATTTGTTTTCTGAATATATTTGTACATATGTCTCACTTTTATTTTTTTATCATGTGCCATTTAATAGGTTCCTTGAAATTCCCATGTTTCCCATGAATTGTAATAAAGATGAACAAGCATCAGACTATACATTTATATAGGCTTTCCTAAACACATGGCACTGTACTTAATTATCTGCCCCACCCCTTTAAGTAGGAAGAAAAGTAACATGCTTACCAAATGTTTTGTTATAAAATACATTGTTTGGAGTATATTAACTAAAAATAACATTGCTTTGGGCAGGGAAATTCTGTCACAAACATCTTTTAGTTGCTAAATATTCCTAAACTTTTATCCAATCTAATGCCGCCATTCTCAGTGATGAACTCCACTGCTTTTCTGAGTGGGTCGGAGGAGAAACAGGGCAACGAGAGAGTGCAAGCTCTGCTTCTGAAGCTGCAGCCTTGCCAGAGGGAAGACTGGGTCCTGATGGGCTGGATGAGGGTCAGCTTTGGGGTGGACATTATACAAGGATAAAGTCCTTGTTAGAAGAAGTATGTCTGTTAAGATGATGTTCACAGAGAGCAATCTAACAAAACCATTTCATTTATCAGGTGCCACATCTCCCTAGAGGAAACTGACCCGAGATGTGACATGTCATCTTCTCACTGCCTCTATTGCTATTCTTTTTTTTTTTTTTTTTTTTAAGAGCATTATGTTGTGCTCTTTATGAATTTATTTTTTGGGGAAATAAGGAATTTTAATAGGAAATCTTCCTTGTCAAATTTTTGCTTCTAACTTGAGGCTTTTTATAATACATACACAGTAATAGAGTCATAATTTCATCTAGCAAATTGTTTACAATTGGAATAAATATATTGATATGTACTCATGAACTTTATGGTATATTCCATGATATGAATAACTGCAGTAGCTGTTTTTAACTGAGGTATGTGGAGACTTAAGACGGAGATATTGAGCACAGAGTTGTATCAAGATCCACATTTCCAATTGACACATGCCCCAGGTTAAGAATTAAGAAACATAAAATGCCTTTTGTAGTAAAAACAAATTCCTACCCTTGAAGAACATGTAATTGCAGAGGGTAAGAAAAATATTAAAGCAATTACTTTGAAGAAATGCATAAGAAAACAGGAAACTATTAATGTAGCAATGAAGAAATAAAACATACAAAAGTTTCCAATATAAAGTAATAGACTCTCACCCTGCACAAAACTCAACTCAAAATGGATTAAGGACCTTGGAATCAGACCAGAGACCCTGCAGATTATAGAAGAAAAAGTAGGTCCAGATCTACAACATGTCAGCCTAGGACCAGACTTCCTCAACAGGACTCCCACAGCACAAGAAATAAAAGCAAGAATCAATAACTGGGAGAGATTCAAACTAAATAGCTTTCTCTCAGCAAAGGAAACTATCAGCAATGTGAAGAGAGAGCCTACAGAGTGGGAGAATATCTTTGCCACTCATACTTCAGATAGAGCACTAATCTCCAGAATCTATAAAGAACTCAAAAAACTCTACACCAAGAACACAAATGATCCAATCAACAAGTGAGCTAAGGAAATGAATAGACACTTCACAGAAGAAGATGTACAAGCAATCAACAGATATATGAAAAAATGTTCAACATCTCTAGTAATAAGAGAAATGCAAATCAAAACCACCCTAAGATTCCATCTCACCCCAATTAGAATGGCGATTATCAAAAATGCAAGCAACAGGTGTTGGCGAGGATGTGGGGAGAAAGGTACACTCATACATTGCTGGTGGGGCTGCAAATTAGTGCAGCCACTCTGGAAAGCAGTGTGGAGATTCCTTAGAAAACTTGGAACGGAACCACCATTTGACCCAGCTATCCCACTCCTTGGTCTATACCCAAAGGACTTAAAATCAGCATACTACAGAGATACAGCCACATCAATGTTCATAGCTGCTCAATTCACAATAGCCACATTGTGGAACCAACCTAGATGCCCTTCAATTGATGAATCGATAATGAAACTGTGGCATATATATATAATGGAATATTACTCCGCCATGAAGAATGATAAAATTATGGCATTTGCAGGCAAATGGATGAAATTGGAGACCATCATGCTAAGTGAGATAAGCCAATCTCAAAAAGCCAAAGGACGAATGATCTCGCTGATAAGTGGATGATGACACATAAGGGGGAGGGTGGGAGGAGTTAGTGTTAGGGTTAGGGTTAGGGTTAGGGTTAGGGTTAGGGAGGGGGGCAAGAATGGAGGAAGAAAGGACTGTTTAGAGGGAAAAGAAGGGTGGGAGGGGTGGGGGGGAAGGGAAAAATAATAGAATGAATCAAACAACATTACCATATGTAAATTTATGATTATACAAATGGTATGCCCATGTACAAACCATGTACAAACAAACAACATGTATCCCATTTGTTTACAATAAAAAAAAGAAAAAAAAATAAAGTAATAGAGAATGATAGGAAATAACACAGAAATGAAGCCCTAAGCTTTAATGATGAAGGCTATGTCCACAGCTTACTAAGACTAGCACAGTGGGAATATCTTTGATACCTGTTTTAATGGTTGTTATGTATCTTAGTTTCCTCATCTATAAAATGAGGACAATAATAATAATAATAATAATAATAACTCTTACAAATTTTTTTTGTGCAGATTAGAGTTGTCTTAAATGTACTTTTATGTTCAAGGTGTCATTTCATTTGTTGGAATTTTATTGGCATCTACTTTTTCCTCTTGAATAATCTTAATCCAGAAACATATTTAAAAATAACCATTTACTTGAACTGTATTAGAAACCATATATTTTAATTTTATACACTTCTTACAAAAGCAGTAAAATAGAGTTATAAATTATTTGTTATTTTAAGGCCAAATGTTCTCTCTGATATGTGGATCTTGACACATAAGAAGTGGGGCAGAGAACAGAAGTTCACTGGAGTAGACAAAAGGGGAGAAGGGAAGGGAGAGGAGATGGAAATATGGAAGACAGTAGGATGAATTGGACAAAACTTTCCTGTGTACGTATATGAATGCATGACCAGTGAAACTCCATATCAAGTATAACTATAAGAATGAGATCCTAATTAGAATAAGTTATACATGTAGTATAACTTACATATAATATATATACATGGTTCTACTGCTGTGTATACCTAAAAAGAACAAATAAAAATTTATATGTTATTTTGGAATAATTAGTTGACTAAATTTACTCTGAAGGAGGAATGTTCAGATTTGTATATCTAAGGAAAGCAAGTTAAAATATATAGACTGACAATCCTAAAAAAACAAAGTTTTCTCTTGGTTTTCATATCAGAATGTTCTCTCTTATGATGATGATCCATAATGGGAGGTGGTTAGGGAAGAATGGAGGAACTTTAGATTGGGCAGACGGGGAGCAAGGCGGGGGAGGGGGTGTGAGGGTAGGAAGGATGGTGGAATGAGACAGACATTACTTGTGTACATGTATGACTGCATGACGGGTGTGACTCTGCATTGTGTACAGCCAGAGGAATAAGTTGTGCTCCATTTGTGTACACTGTGTGTCAAAATGCATTCTGCTATCGTGTATAACTATTTAGAACGAATTAAAAAATAAGGTGGTAAAAAGAATTTAAAACTGGGATTTTTTTCCCCCCTGAGAGTAAGTGCTTGGAAATGAGAGGGATACAGTGCTTTGGGATGCCTTTATTACTCAAGTTTACTGTTTTCAGGGATCATGCAGCACTAGTGTGAGGCTGAGAGGTATCCCTTCACATTATACCAGGTATAAATGTTGATAAATCATAAAAAAGCATCTTCTTATATGGGGGAAAATGCCTTTGACATTTTTCCCTTAGTAAAGTATGCAGAAAACCTGCTTAAATGGGGCATATAATTTTTAATGACTCAGGCCTTTAGTCCTCGGAAATGAACCAAGTATGATAAATAAGATGGAAGCTGGTGAATATTGAGTGTCTAGTCATCCCATCATCAGATCTGAAATCACCTGAGGATGGAATGAAAGTGGTGGTTTTGAATGCAGTAGTCTTTAGCTGACTTTGGAGAATGTGGAATGAATTATTGCAAGTTGATTATAATCAGTTAATCAAAAAAAATCTCAGCCTAAAAAGTGGGAGATATTGACATGATAATCAGAGACAGTTAAGACTTTCATTTTAATAAAAATAATCAGTTTCTCATAGAAATTGTTTTTGGGTTTGTTTTCTTTAAACTACATATTGCTGACAAGGAAACGTGTCTCCACCTTGTACCTTTTCTTTTGCTGACTTTGGACCTTTGCTTTTTCAATACTTATTAGTTTACATATAGGTAGACTGCTCTCATTTCTGTTCTTATTTCACTGGCTATCCTGAGGAGGAAATATTCACCAGTTAACTCAGGAGAAAGGCAAGGTTTGTGCATCATTAAAAAATAAATGAATGTATTCATTCTTTAATTTAATCGGATATAATAATTTAAAAATATATTAACCCTGTCCCTGAAGATCATAAAAAAGAGAGAATGTGGAAAATTAAAGAATTAGGTAAATTAGAAAAGCTTAAAATGAGCAGGGAACTACTGCAGAAAAAAATTAAATATATTGTATCCACAATTGATTTTAATATGGCACCAATGGAGCATCAATGCAAAAACTTTCACCTGTGGATCTTGGGTCTATTGTTGCTCTGCAGGGCATTCAATCTCTTAGAACTTTGAAAAATTAAGTAACATAAGTGTGTCAACCAGCAAAGGAAACTTTGGAATACATTTTTTTAAAAAAAAAAGTGTGTATGACCAAGTTGATATTATGAAATATTTCTGATTAATAATATGACTAAAATAGCAATTTTCAATTTTGGTTTTGAGACACTAACATTGAATCATTATAGATTCACTTAAAACTCTCAATATACCATAAAATTAATAAAATTATTTAAAGTTGCATGATTTTAAGAACAAAACAGAAGATATGGGATCAAAGTTACAAAAATGATTCAGGATGACAGACCTGGGGACTATCGGTATTATAGTAAGTATCAAATATAAAACCATAAAGGTCAAGAAAATGGACATTTGACAAATCAAAATTAGATTTGTTGAGATGAGAAATGAGATATCAGAGTTATGACAAAAACTATAGAAAATTTTAATATTTATGAAAAGACTCAGGGTTCATAATATAGAAGAAACATCACTTCATGTTGATAAGATAGAGTTGAAGAATGTGAATGTTGACTAAATGAATGTCACATAAATTCCTTCTTCCTAAAAATATTCTCAAGTATATTTCACATTTTTTAATAGAGAAAAGCAAAGGAAAGAGAAATATTTATTACAAGTGCAAACCAATTATGTACTCATATTCTGGGAGAAACCGTGACCTTATCTGTGAAACATAAAATTAGTTCATATAGATTTTCTACTTTATATAGAACACATACAAATACACAATCACACAGTTATATAAAGTACCTATCTAATGATCTGTTTTTGTATGTATATGCATGCATATTAGTACTATTTTTTCTTGCATAAAATCCAAATTCTAGTCCTTTATATGGTAATTAAAAAGAAATTTAAAGATTTATAGACTGTACAATAGTGTAAAACATTTAAAATGTCTTATTACATCCCCATAGTTAACTTTATAGATGAAGTCTCATTATTAATAAAATAAAGATAAAATTTTTTACTGATATGATTATTTGTGGGTTTACTAAGGAAATACATGCAGAACATTTTCCAGGTACATAAGAAATTTTTCATAAATGTAAAAATTAAAAGATAGGATTATGAAAATTAGAGAATTGAATGCTTGTATTATTAGTAATGCCTTTATTATAAATTGTAAACAGAGTAAAGTCACCACAAGGGAAAGATACAATATTAAAAAATTCCCATTTTTAATTTGATTAATTGGCTTTATCCAAAATAAGCTCTACTATTAGCAAAAATTTCCACTTTTATGGCTATTTTATTGCGTTATTTGATGCTTGTTTTGAGCATTTTATATAGTGCTTACAACTCTACTGGAAGGAATCAGTATCTATTGCATACTTTCTGAATGTGTGTACAACATAAGTTTTTCTCAATCTATATTAATTGATTTCTCCAAAAAGCCAGTTATCAAATATCCTAATGTTTGTGGCAGATTAAGTCTGGATCCAGACAGAATTTATGCAAGTGTAGAGTTCTATGAATATCATAGGTGGATAAAGACATCAAGACATAAAAAGTTTCTATTTTGGTGATAGAGGTAGGGTCTAGGAATCTGCATTTTTTTTTGAATCTGCATTTTTTTCCTTTTTTTTTATTGTAAACAAATGGGATACATGTTGTTTCTCTGTTTGTACATGGCGTAAAGGCATACCATTTGTGTAATCATAAATTTACATAGAGTAATGTTGTTTGATTCATTCTGTTATTTTTTCCCTTCCCCCCACCCCTCCCACCCCTCTTTACCATCTATACAGTACTTCCTTCCTCCATACTTGCCCCCCTCCTTAACCCGAACTCTAACCCTAACACTAACCCTTCCCTCCCCCCAATTATGTGTCATCCTCCACTTATTAGCGATATCATTCGTCCTTTGGCTTTTTGAGATTGGCTTATCTCACTTAGCATGATATTCTCCAATTTCATCCATTTGCCTGCAAATGCCATAATTTTATCATTCTTTATGGCTGAGTAATATTCCATTGTATATATATACCACAGTTTCTTTATCCACTCATCAATTGAAGGGCATCTAGGTTGGTTCCACAGTCTGGCTATTGTGAATTGAGCAGCTATGAACATTGATGTGGCTGTATCTCTGTAGTATGCTGATTCTAAGTCCTTTGGGTATAGGCCAAGGAGTGGGATAGCTGGGTCAAATGGAGGGTCCATTCCAAGTTTTCTAAGGAATCTCCACACTGCTTTCCAGAGTGGCTGCACTAATTTGCAGCCCCACCAGCAATGTATGAGTGTACCTTTCTCCCCACATCCTCGCCAACACCTGTTGTTGCTCGTATTCTTGATAATTGCCATTCTAATTGGGGTGAGATGGAATCTTAGGGTGGTTTTGATTTGCATTTCTCTTATTACTAGAGATGTTGAACATTTTTCCATATGTTTGTTGATTGCTTGTAGATCTTCTTCTGTGAAGTGTCTGTTCATTTCCTTAGCCCATTTGTCGATTGGATTATTTGAATTCTTGGAGTAGAGTTTTTTGAGTTCTTTATAGATTCTGGAGATTAGTGCTCTATCTGAAGTATGATTGGCAAAGATATTCTCCCACTCTGTAGGCTCTTTCTTCGCATTGCTGATAGTTTCCTTTGCTGAGAGAAAGCTATTTAGTTTGAATCTATCCCAGTGGTTGATTCTAGCTTTTATTTCTTGTGCTATGGGAGTCCTGTTAAGGAAGTCTGATCCTAGACATCAAGACATAAAAAGTTTCTATTTTGGTGATAGAGGTAGGGTCTAGGAATCTGCATTTTTTTTTTTTGAATCTGCATTTTTTAAGTCTGTCTATGAAATCATTTGCATAGACATGAAACTGTGATATTCACTCTATCTTTTCCCATCTGGTCCAAAGAATAGTGTCTGCAATCTCTTGCTAATACATAATAGACTATAATTTGCTATTTTCCCTATATGATAGAGTAATACTTCTATTAAAAATAATATTTAGTATCTGATATCCATTCATTTATTTACTCATTATATTTCTAAATATAAACAATGATTTATTATTAGTAGTCTATGTTGGAATTTAGTGAGCATCATGTTCTAAGTTATTGCAAAATGTTAGTCTGTAAGCATTACATTATTTTGCCAGTTTACCATTTTCTAAATTCAACACCGAGCTTTTAAAATCTCTGATAATGGTTTCTCTATTTTGCTTTCAATTGTATGAGCAAACAGCTATGGAGACTAAAAACAAGAGAGGGCTAAATTCTGGCACAAATTGTAACATATTCAATGACTAAAAATTAATCTTTCTTTTAAACAACAAAAATTCTATTTTTGTTGTTTTTTTTCTTTTAAGGTTTACAGAATATCTATTTTATTTTTAAGGTGGACTCTAGATTTACATTTCAGTTCAACTATTCTGAATTTTAGTTACTTCCTAGATAAGTATGGGAGTTATGATACTTGTGTCAGAGGGTTGTTGTGACTAGATCAAATAAGGTTTTTGTAAGGCATGTAATAAAAGGTATAGATATGCTGGGTGCAGTGGGGCACACCTGTAATCTTAGTGGTGTCTCCAGAGGCTGAGGCAGGAGGATTGCAAGTTCAAGGCCAGCCTCTTCAATTTAGCTAGGCTCTAAGCAAAATTAAAAAAAAAAAAAAAAAAAAAAAAGCTCTGGGGATGTAATTTGGTGGTTAAGCACCCCTGGGTTCAATATCCAGGACCAGCCCCCCTGACAAAAAAAAAAAAAAAAAGGTATAGAAACTCTTTGTTATGTGATTGCTGGGTGAGAGTGGAGTGAAGGCTTGGGGTAAGATACAAATCAACCTTGAGGGGCTTCTCTTCAGTGGAGGTGCTACAGAAGGTCTTCATGTCTCAAAGAGTCCTGTTGTCCAAGACACAAATTGATGGGACTGTTGCCATTGAACAGACCAGGGAAGTGGAGAAGAAAGCTATGTGAGAGGTTGGGAGGTAAGGTAGGAAGAGTAAGATCCAAGAATCTTGGGGTTCACAAATTGGAGAGAAGCATTATTATTGAAATAGGAAAGGTAGGTTGGTGTCTTTGCTTAGGATGAGAAGGTTCAGACATTTGAATGGTAGCTGAATGAGGATGGGGATGCCAGCCTGAGCCTTTTAACACCCAGTAGTTATAGTACATTGGACTTGAGTAAATTCAACTTGAATTCATCTCCCCATGACGGGAGACTTAGGGAGAGAAAGAATATGTCCTTTTTTATTCAGAACTACTGGGACCCTTAGCCCCCATGAAGCAGCCCCCACATCATACCAGTGGCCCTTCCCAGAACCAGCTAATTCCATTATATTTCCACAATTTCCAAATTGCCAAAAAATATAACCTCTCATGCCCTTCAATTCCAGCATTGTTTTCTCTGGGCCTCCAAATTCCTCTTTCCAATCTGCAACCCTCATTCCATTTTAAATTGCTCCCATGTGTTTAGTGCTGAGGTTAGTCATTAATGGAGCTGTAATGAGTATATTTTGACTACTGATAGTTTTGAACAGGCACCTGGACCCTTGTCCAATATTATAGGAATGCATTTGTATCCCCCCTCCACGTACTCTAGAATGTTGTGCCTTGACAGAATGTAGGCTCCATGATGGCAATGTGTCCTTGTTTTACTCATTCTGTCTTTCATAAAGTAGGTATTCAATAAAATTTCATTAATAAATTAATTCATTGAGCATTCATTTAACAAATATATGGTTATGTAATAATATGACAATAAGCAAGTTAAAAATTCTCTCCCTCTTAGAGTTTACATTCTTATGAGACAGAAGAGGATGACAAGAGGTAAGAAGCATGTAAACTGACATAAATTGTATACTGTCATTGTTCTAAGTTACTTCTTAACTAAGTTAAGTAAATCAACTTAAAAGAAATAGAGAGTCACTGGTCGAAGGTGTTCTGGTTATTTTAGATAGGGTGGTCAAAACAATCTTTCTTGGGAGGCAAATCTGGGCAGAATACAGATTTGATATGATATGAAAATTTGGGACATGAAAAATTTGGGAAGAGGCAGGAGTAACAGAAAGTATAGAGATCCTGAAATCAGAAAATATCTTATGCATTTAGGACAGAGAGTGGTTGGAGATGAGCTAGGGAAATAAGCAAGGGCAATGTTGTCAGGTCTCTTAGGTTGTGCATAGATTTTGGATTTTATTTATATGTGCTGTGAAGTCCTAAGGTGTTTGAAACAGAAAAGTCAAATAATTTTATTTATATTATTAAAACATCATAGATTAAGAAACAGCTCTGTGAGGAAAGAAGTAAGAGACCTGTCAGACTATTGTAGCTTGAAGTAAGGGATGATGGTGGGTTAGACTTAGGTGGTGGCAGTGGAGAGGATCAGCTTCTGGATATATTTTTAGGTGGGTTCCATAAGGGAAAGGAAAGAGAGGAGTTAAGGGTAGGCCCTAGGTTACTTGACTGATCTGGGGAACTTCATTTTATTATCACCATTTTCTTCAGTGAGCTAATGTATTCTGAAAAATAAATACCCAAAAGGAAATGATGATTAAAAAAACCTATTGAACCTTTTTGTTTTCTCTTAATGCTTTTTATCTCTCAACTTTTTACTTTGAAAGATGTGAACTTCAACAAGAAGTTTTTTTTTTAAATTTTTTTTTATTTTTACAGAATGCATTTTGATTCATTGTACACAAATGGGGTACATAAAAAGCAGTACAATAGAAAACTAATGCTCTTTACCTATACTCACTAGTGGTTAACATTTTCACATTTGCTCTTTTCTTTCCATGTATACAACCAAACACATACAGTGTTTCCCTGAAGCATTTGAAAGTGTATTGTAGACATCATGAACCTGCTTCCCTAATATTTCAGTATCTATTTACTAAGAACAAGTAAATTCTCCTACACAAGCACAGGGCCAGAGAAATTTTACACTGATTCAATGATACTAATCTGATATGCAACCTATAATGAACATTTCTCAGTTATTCAAATACTGTTTTTTCCCTCTTATCCTTGAGTCAATCAAGGATCAAGTTATGTTTCTGTAGTCTCCTTTAAACTGGGAAGGGGTTGGCAAACTTTTTGTGTAAAGGCTCCATAGTAAGTAAATATTTTAGTCTTTGTGGGCCACATATGGTCTCTGTTGCAACTACTCAGCTCTGCTATTGTAGAGCGAAAGGAGCCACAGACAATATGTAAATGAATGAATGTGACTGTGGGCCAATAAAACTTTATTTATGGACTCTGAAATTTGAATTTCATATAAAATTCATGATTCACAAAATATTATTCTTCTTTAGATTTTTCCCCAACAATTTTAAAATATAAAAACCATTCTTAGCTTGTGCGCTGTACAAAAACAGGCTGCAGGCTGGATTTAGCCCATAATTTGGCCCATAATTTGCTAACCCCTGATTTAGAATAGTCCTCTCACCTTTCTTTTTTTTCTTTGTCTTTTGTGATATTGACTTTTTTTTTTTTTTTAAAAAGTCCAGGCTATTATTATGTTGAATGTCAAAATCAGATTAGTCTGATTGTTTCTTCATTGTTAAATACAAGTGAAACATGTTTGGCAAGAATACCATCCAAGTGGTGGCATGTCTTTCTTGTGCAGCACATGCCAAGAGATATATATCAGCTTGAAGCTTCTATCCTTTTTAAAATTTAGTTTTGTGAGTGTGAGACAGGAGATTTCTATTGATCTGCACATGTCCATACAGGAAGTACCTATCAACAAAGGACTTTTATAATGAGAAACCCGAGTTGGGAGATAGGAGTGCAGGTCTTGAAATCACATAGATCTAGGTTCAAACCCTGGCTTCTTCTCTATATGAGAACTCAGACTTGAATTTAGATCCAGGTTTATCCTGGGGCAAACAATAGATTCTTAATAAATGTTCACATTTGTTGTTTTATCAATCACAGAATAAAGCAGATCTTCAGTAGAAGGAGGTACAACTAAGTGAGAAAAGAAGGAAGCAATTTGGTAATGAACAGTGAATCAGAAAATAAAAGAGAGAGGAATGGAGGAATTGGTGATGCAGCAAGATGGGAAATACAGGAGGAATATGAGGACAGAAATGCAGGACTGAGTTTCAGCGAGGGGACTAGTAGGACTTACTCTCTAAATGAAGGTCTCTTAAAAGAAGGATGGCTCAGAATTGGTGCCATAGTTAAAGAGAAACCAGAGTAGACAATCTTCATTTTTTGAGATTGTTTGAGTTTATGAGAAGATATCAGCACTAACTGTTTTCTCTGTCTGGCTTTTTAAGGATGTTGACTGACTTCACAATGTCAGATTAATGAAATCTCAGAGGTAATGTGGTAGCTTTGAATAAACTTGGGTCAATTAGGAATAATAGCCCATGGTAATTAATGAGCTTGAGTAAAGAGACAATGCTCTTCTTGAGAAAAGCATCTGGCAAACTTCCATTCTATACTTTGATTTCAAGATGATTTCAGAATTAGTTCTTATAATTCACAACAGGCTAAAAATTGGCAGCTATTTCCTAGACAAGATGTAGTTTTCATTAAGAGATGTTTTGATCCAAAATGGTTCTTCTTAAGAACAGCAAAGGTGGGAATAAAGACTTATATAGGCATTATGTTGTCAGTTTATTACATTAAGATAATCTTTTAATTTGTAATATTATGAATTAGAAATAAGTGTCCTATAGCATGACAGAATTCAGAAATATGGCAAGAAAGTCAAGTGAACTTAGATAAAACCAAAATTAGTTCAGATTGATATAGGCATATGTAGGTATAAGAAATTAGAAAACAAGTGGTTATCCCTAAATTGAATGATTACAATTCAATTTTGGAATGCACAATAGAAGGAGCAAGAATCTTTAAATATGACATACATCTATTTATAATTATGTGGTTTACACTTTACAATGTCTACACAACTCCAAAAATCCATATACTTATGGCTAATTTGTGAAGCTCTTTGAAGGTAGGTTAGTATCTTATAGAGTAGTAGTTTCCTTATTTATCAGCTGGTAAGTGATGTGGTCCAGAATATAAACATAAGTGAAAAAAGACTTCAATCAGCTAACTAGGCACTGAAAAATCCATTCAATAAAGCTTATGTATACTTAATGCCAGTCAAAAATGTTTATTTCATCTAGATAATAGATGGTATGGGTGATACAGTCTGAACTTGGAGAAACTTATAGAAGAATGCCTCCCATTTGGACATTGCTGTAAACAATATTGGTCTCTTAAAGAGCCCAATGTCTTAATTCCTGGAACCTGTGGCTATGTTATCTTGTATTGCAAAAGGGACATTGCAGATGTGATTAAGACAAAGATATCAGGATGGAAAATTTTCCTGCGTTATCCAGGTTGGCTTGATGTAATTACATATGCCTTTAACAGCAGGGGACCTTGCCTGACTGGGTCAGAAGGAGGTGCAGCAAGAAAAGCATAGCCAGAGAGGTGGGAGATTGGAGGCATTGAAGGCAGAGGGAGGGGGTTCAAGATCCAATAAACATGGGTGGCCTATAGAAGCAGGAAAAGGCAAGGAAATTGTCCTGCCCTAGAACATCTAGAAAGAATGCATTCTTGTTGACAACTTGGCTTAATCTCTCTCTCTCTCTCTCTCTTTTTTTTTTTTTTTTTGTGGTGCTGGGGATTGAACCCAGGGCCTTGTGCTTGCGAGGCAAGCACTTTACCAACTGAGCTACATCCCCAGCCCTGGCTTAATCTCATTGAGTCTTAAGTTAGATTTCTAACCTAGATTTACTTAGTTTTAAGTCGATAAATGTGTAGTAATTTGTTGTAGTGCAATAGGAGATGAATATGGTTATTAATGCATTGTATGGGGCCAGAATCCTATTCAACTATACACTTTACCATGTCTTAGTTGCTCAAACTATGTAGTGGAAATGTTTGTCTCTTTATTCATCTGTGTATAGATATGGTCATAATTCCCTTACTAATGCACTTCCATAAATAAAAATATCATGAAAATAAGAAGTAGCATCATTATAAGATCATGATCTTATTTTAATTGAGTGACTTCTTGAATTTTGATCTCAGAGCAATGCTTGGTCCATGATTCTTTTTGTAAATGGAAAAATCATCTTACCTATAACCCAAAGATTTAATCAGTGTAGAACTCAAGTTGCCCAATTTAACTAAAAGAACTACCTCCTTGAAAATGCAATTAAGAAATATTTATCACCAGAAATCAAGCTGTAGCAAATTTTATCAAGTACATCCTCATGGAAATGGAAATTGAGGAGATAATCTTGGAGTAAAAGACTTGAGAGGTCATTAAGTCCAGTGCTTGACAAAGCTGGCCATGAATAATTTTGGGGAGCCTTTTAAAAATAAAGAGTACCTGATTCCATCTTAGATTTATTGAATCAGACTTTCTGTAGTGTTCCTGGCATTTTAAAATTTAAAAAGAACTCTGCAAGGGATTCTGATGTGAATGATAAGTGTTTTGAATCCAGTAAGTCCAACTGTCCACTTAAAGCATTCATTCCTTTTACTATCTCAAATCATTCAGCAAACATTTGAGGCTACAAGGTAAATGGTCAGAATTTATTGTTTTACCTAGTGTAGTGATTTTTAGATATAGTAGACATTCAGTATTTAGAGCTAGGAAAAATAGCACACAATGCAACCTAATAAATGGTTATTAAACCTCTTTTGAACTCTTCTAATAACAAAAGGCACATCCTTTGTATGGCAACCATTCTGTTCTCTGCTCCATCATCACATCACCCTTAAACTGCTTAATTGTTGCACAAATGAACAGGTTGAAAATAGTTTCCATTCTTTTTTCAGTGTATTTTGTGCTAATTTTTAAAAAATAAAAAGATGAGAGATCTCATTTTCTACAATTATTCTTTAAAATTCCATGCCTAAAATATAGGAAAAAATGGTGATAAAAGCAACTTACTATAATGCTCCAACTTTTTCTGACATGGAAACTGCATTTAAATCATCAGAAGTTACTGGTAAAATTTAAATTCCATGAGGTTGTACATCAGACCTATTTTCTTCCTTGAGGATTTTCATGTAATCTAACTGATGAAGGACTGATTAATAATTATGTTCTCATTTCAGTCAACCGTAGTAATAGTAAGTGAATACTGCTATTCTCTGTCACAGGCAGAGTACATCTAGTTAGTAAGTACATCTAGAGTATGTGAGCCACATACTCACTCTGTCAAAATACTCTGATGTTCTTGGCTTAGGTAATTGAATAGTCTCAATGATGAATTTCTCCCCATTTGCAGTAGAAGAAGGAAGAAAAGGTGCTGGAGATGGGGTGCTGAAATTACCTCAAGACAGTTATCAGTGTTTACCCTGGAACTTTTGTGCTCCGCTCATGACTCTCAGCTCCTGTGTTCACATGGGGTATGGTTTTCCTACCTGCATCACAGATTCTGTATTCGTTCAGCTTCCTTATTCCAAGTCCTTCTCTGAATCTTCTTGACATCTTTCCTCCCTTCTACCATTTTCTTTGCTTTTATCATAGAATATACCTACCTTATTTAGTCTTATTATAATGGAAGTTGGCCACTTACTTTGCTAATTTCGACTGTATGATAATAAGAGATTTTTGTTTTCGATTGGTTACTTCAGCACAAATTCTCTGATTTACAGGATTGATATTTCCCCTTGTCATCCACCAATCCTTTGCCAAAGATAAATGTCCTGTAAGCTGTGCACATAAAAATTTGCTTTCTGATTCAGATGAGAATCAATGAACTGTCATTGACACTTATTAAACATGTCTTCTCAGACCAGATATTTCAATCACTGTCATCTGCTAACTTCATTACTTTTTGTATAAACTTTTTATTATAAAATTTTAAACATATATAAAAATAGACTAGTTTAATAAATCTCATTTATTCACCATCTAGTTTCCATAATTGTCAATATTTTACTCATCTCTTAGAATCAAGGAAAAATGGTTAATCATATGAAATGCAAAGTATTTATCATTTTTGTGATGTTGTAACTTTCTTATTTTATTTATGATAATATTTTATTAAATCTCTAATATTTATTAGAGATTCAGCTGGACTTTGAATTCCCTGAAACAAATCTTTATACTGTCATTTAAATATTTCCAATATGTTGCAGTGTACATGAAATTGGGTGAAGCTGTATCTAATGAGTTTTCCAAGACCAACAACTTATGATAACTTTAGTAATTAAAATTTACAACTTTTGGTAAAAGCAAAGAATATTCATTTTTATCTACCTACTCTTTGCAGCTATCTCATCTTTATTTAGAATGAAATCTAAGGGAGATGTCTGCAGATTTATTTGTTTTGTATTCTCAAGTTTTTTTTTAATTATTCATTAAATTTAATAATTGTTTTTAACATTTTTTTTCTTTTTTTATTGTAAACAAATGGGATACATGTTGTTTGTCTGTTTGTACATGGGTTAAAGGCATACCATTTGTATAATCATAAGTTTACATATGGTAATGTTGTTTGATTCATTCTATTATTTTTTACCTGCCCCCCACCCTTCCCACCCTTCTTTTCCCTCTAAACAGTCCTTTCTTCCTCCATTCTTGTCCCCCTCCCTAACTCTAACCCTAACCCTAACCCTAACCCTAACACTAACTCCCCCCACCCTCCCCCTTATGTGTCATCATCCACTTATCAGTGAGATCATTCGTCCTTTAATTTTTTGAGATTGGCTTATCTCACTTAGCATGATGGTCTCCAATTTCATCCATTTGCCTGCAAATGCCATAATTTTATCGTTCTTTATGGCAGAGTAATATTCCATTGTATATATATACCACAGTTTCTTTATCCACTCATCAATTGAAGGACATCTAGGTTGGTTCCACAATCTGGCTATTGTGAATTGAGCAGCTATGAACATTGATGTGGCTGTATCTCTGTAGTATGCTGATTTTAAGTCCTTTGGGTATAGACCAAGGAGTGGGATAGCTGGGTCAAATGGTGGTTCCTTTCCAAGTTTTCTAAGGAATCTCCACACTGCTTTCCAGAGTGGCTGCACTAATTTGCAGCCCCACCAGCAATGTATGAGTGTACCTTTCTCCCCACATCCTCGCCAACACCTGTTGCTTGCATTTTTGATAATCGCCATTCTAATTGGGGTGAGATGGAATCTTAGGGTGGTTTTGATTTGCATTTCTCTTATTACTAGAGATGTTGAACATTTTTCCATATGTTTGTTGATTGCTTGTACATCTTCTTCTGTGAAGTGTCTGTTCATTTCCTTAGCTCATTTGTCGATTGGATTATTTGTATTCTTGGTGTAGAGTTTTTTGAGTTCTTTATAGATTCTGGAGATTAGTGCTCTATCTGAAGTATGATTGGCAAAGATATTCTCCCACTCTGTAGGCTCTCTCTTCACATTGCTGATAGTTTCCTTTGCTGGGAGAAAGCTTTTTAGTTTGAATCTCTCCCAGTTATTGATTCTTGCTTTTATTTCTTGTGCTGTGGGAGTCCTGTTGAGGAAGTCTGGTCCTAGGCTGACATGTTGTAGATCTGGACCTACTTTTTCTTCTATAATCTGCAGGGTCTCTGGTCTGATTCCAAGGTCCTTAATCCATTTTGAGTTGAGTTTTGTGCAGGGTGAGAGTCTATTACTTTATATTGGAAACTTTTGTATGTTTTATTTCTTCATTGCTACATTAATAGTTTCCTGTTTTCTTATGCATTTCTTCAAAGTAATTGCTTTAATATTTTTCTTACCCTCTGCAATTACATGTTCTTCAAGGGTAGGAATTTGTTTTTACTACAAAAGGCCGACATGTTGAAGATCGGGACCTACTTTTTCTTCTATAATCTGCAGAGTCTCTGGTCTGATTCCAAGGTCCTTAATCCATTTTGAGTTGAGTTTCGTGCAGGGTAAGAGATATGGGTTTAGTTTCATTCTGTTGCATATGGATTTCCAATTCTCCCAGCACCATTTGTTGAAGAGGCTATCTTTTCTCCATTGCATATTTTTGGCACCTTTGTCTAGTATTAGAAAGTTGTATTTATTTGGGTTTGTGTCCGTGTCCTCTATTCTGTACCATTGATCTACCTGTCTATTTTGGTACCAATACCATGCCATCTTTGTTACTATTGCTTTGTAGTAAAGTTGAAGTTCGGGTATTGCGATACCCCCTGCTTCATTTTTCCTGCGAAGGATTGCTTTAGCTATTCTGGGTTTCTTATTCTTCCAGATGAATTTCATGATTGCTTGCTCTATTTCTGTAAGGTACATCATTGGGATTTTAATTGGAATTGCATTGAATCTGTATAGCACTTTTTGGTAGTATGGCCATTTTGACAATATTAATTCGGCCTATCCAAGAACATGGGAGATCTTTCCATCTTCTAAGGTTTTCTTTAATTTCTTTCTTTAGTGTTCTGTAGTTCTCATTGTAGAGGTCTTTCACCTCTTTTGTGAGATTGATTCCCAAGTATTTTATTTTTTTCGATGCTATTGTGAATGGGGTAGTTTTCATAATTTCTCTTTCTGAGGATTCATCACTTATGTATAAAAATGCATTGGATTTATGAGCATTGATCTTGTAACCTGCTCCTTTACTGAATTCACTTATGAGTTCTAAAAGTTTTCTGGTGGAATTTCCTGGTTCCTCTAAGTATATAATCATATCATCCGCAAATAGGGATAGTTTAAGTTCTTCTTTTCCTATTCGTATTCCTTTAATTTCCTTGATCTGTCTAATTGCTCTGGCTAGAGTCTCAAGAACTATATTGAATAGGAGTGGTGAAAGAGGGCATCCCTGTCTTGTTCCAGTTTTTAGGGGGAATGCTTTCAGTTTTTCACCATTTAGAATGATATTAGCCATGGGTTTAGCATAGATGGCCTTTACAATGTTAAGGAATGTTCCCACTATCCCTATTTTTTCTAGTGTTTTGAGCATGAAGGGGTGCTGTATTTTATCAAATGCTTTTTCTGCATCTATTGAAATAATCATGTGATTCTTGACTTTAAGTCTATTGATATGGTGAATTACATTTATTGATTTCCGAATGTTGAACCAACCTTGCATCCCTGGGATAAAACCCACTTGATCGTGGTGCACTATCTTTTTAATATATTTTTGTATGCGATTTGCTAAAATTTTATTGAGAATTTTTGCGTCAATGTTCATTAATGATATCGGTCTGAAATTTTCTTTCCTCGATTTGTCTCTGTCTGGTTTGGGTATCAGGGTAATATTGGCTTCATAGAATGAGTTTGGGAGGGTTCCCTCCTCTTCTATTTCATGGAATACTTTGAGAAGTATTGGAATGAGCTCTTCTTTAAAGGTTTTGTAGAACTCGGCTGAGAACCCATCTAGTCCTGGACTTTTCTTTGTTGGTAGGCTTTTGATGACCTCTTCTACTTCATTACTTGAAATTGTTCTATTTAAATTGTGTATGTCCTCCTCCTTCAATTTAGGCAATTCATATGTCTCTAGAAACCTGTTGATGTCTTCGAAATTTTCTATTTTGTTGGAATATAGATTTTCAAAATAGCTTCTAATTGTGTTTTGTATTTCAATCGTGTCTGTTGTGATATTTCCTTGTTCATTCCGAATTTTAGTGATTTGGGTTTTCTCTCGTCTTCTCTTTGTTAGAGTGGTTAAGGGTTTATCAATTTTGTTTATTTTTTCAAAGAACCAACTATTTATTTTGTCAATTTTTTGTATTGTTTCTTTTGTTTCAATTTCGTTGATTTCAGCTCTGAGTTTAACTATTTCCTGTCTTCTACTACTTTTGGTGTTGGTCTGTTCTTCTTTTTCTAGGGCTTTGAGCTGTAGTGTTAGGTTGTTTATTTGTTGATTTTTACTTCTTTTATTGAATGCACTCCATGAAATAAATTTTCCTCTAAGTACTGCTTTCATAGTGTCCCAAAGATTTTGATATGATGTTTCTTTGTTCTCATTTACCTCTAAGAATTTTTAAATTTCCTTCCTAATATCTTCTGTTATCCATTCATCATGTAATAGCATATTGTTTAATCTCCAGGTGTTGGAGTAGCTTCTGTTTTTTCTCTTTCATTTATTTCTAATTTCAATCCATTATGATCTGATAGAATACAAGGTAGTGTCTCTATCTTCTTGTATTTGCTTACATTACCTTTGTGGCATAATATATGGTCTATTTTAGAGAAGGATCCATGTGCTGCTGAGAAGAAAGTGTATTCGCTCTTGGTTGGATGGTATATTCTATAAATGTCCGTTAAGTCTAAATTATTGATTGTGTTATTGAGATCTATGGTTTCTTTGTTCAATTTTTGTTTGGAAGATCTGTCCAGTGGTGAGAGAGGTGTGTTAAAATCACCTAGTATTATTGTGTTATGGTCTATTTGGTTTCTGAAATTGAGAAGGATTTGTTTGACATACATGGATGAGCCACTGTTTGGGGCATAGATGTTTATGATTGTTATGTCTTGCTGATTTATGGTTCCCTTAAGCAGTATGTGATGTCCTTCTTTATCCCTTCTGACTAGTTTTGACTTGAAGTCCACCTTATCTGAAATGAGGATGGATACCCCAGCTTTTTTGCTGAGTCCATGTGCATGGTATGTTTTTCCCCATCCTTTCACCTTTAGTCTATGGGTATCTCTTTCTATGAGGTGAGTCTCTTGCAGGCAACATATTGTTGGATCTTTCTTTTTGATCCAATCTGCCAGTCTATGTCTTTTGATTGATGAATTCAGGCCATTAATATTCAGGGTTATTATTGAGATATGATTAGTATTCCCGGTCATTTGGTTCATTTTATTTATTTATTTATTTATTTATTTATTTATTTATTTTGACACGACTTGGTTCTTCCTTTATTTGACAATTCCTTTCGGATAGTTCCTCCCATTGCTGATTTGCTTCTTTGTTTTTCATCTCTTCCTCATGGAATATTTTGCTGAGAATGTTCCGTAATGCTGGCTTTCTTTTTGTAAATTCTTTTAGCTTTTGTTTATCATGGAAGGATTTTATTTCATCATCAAATTTGAAGGTAAGTTTTGCTGGGTATAAGATTCTTGGTTGGCATCCATTTTCTTTCAGGGTTTGAAAAATGTTGTTCCAGGCCCTTCTAGCTTTTAGGGTCTGGATTGAAAAATCTGCTGATATCTGTATTGGTTTCCCCCTGAATGTAATTTGATTCCTCTCTCTTGCGGCCTTTAAAATTCTGTCTTTATTTTGTATGTTAGGTATTTTCATTATAATGTGCCTTGGTGTGGGTCTGTTGTAATTTTGTATATTTGGAGTCCTATAAGCCTCTTGTACTTGATCTTCCATTTCATTCTTCAGATTTGGGAAATTTTCTGATAGTATTTCATTGAATAGATTGTTCATTCCTTTGGTCTGTTTCTCTAAGCCTTCCTCAATCCCAATAATTCTTAAATTTGGCCTTTTCATGATATCCCATAGTTCTTGTAGATTCTGTTCATGATTTCTTACCATCTTCTCTGTTTGGTCCACTTTGTTTTCAAGGTTAAATATTTTGTCTTCCATATCTGAGGTTCTGTCTTCCAGGTGTTCTATCCTATTGGTTTGCTTTCTATGGAGTTCTTAATTTGGTTTATTGTTTCCTTCATTTCAAGGATTTCTGTTTTTTTTTTTTTTCAATATCTCTAACTCTTTATTGAAGTGATCTTTTGCTTCCTGTATTTGCTCTTTAAACTGTCGATTGGTGCGATCATTCAGTGCCTGCATTTGCTCTTGCATCTCGTCATTTGCTTCCCTGATCATTTTAATTATGTACATTCTGAACTCACTTTCTGTCATTTCTTCTGTCATGCTGTCGTTGGGTTTCATCGATGTAACATCTAGATTTGTTTGCAGCATTTTCTTTCCTCGTTTTCTCATATTGTTCAGGTATCAGTTGACTGCTGAGATATTGCAGATTTCCTCTATTGACTTATAATATCCCTGAAGATTTCTAGTATATCCCCTCTTAGCCTTCAGTAGCCTGAAGTCTTGGAGGAAGTTGATAATGTGGTGCTCCACAAGGAAGCTGACTCCCTAGGGGTGGTGGCCTTCTGGTGGGGTATATTCCCTGCTAGTGGGCAGAGGTACCTGCACTTGCTGACGAATGGTCATCCAAAGGGGAAGTAGGATGTGGGCTGATGCAAGGCCAGTTTGGGCCTGTGTCTCTGGTTTTACAGTCCTTTTGGGAGAACCTCACCTGACAGGGAGGACTCACCCGGTGGGGAGGTCTCGCTGGTCGATTCCCCTCCCAGAGGTTCCGTTCAATTCACAACTACCGCCTGGGCTGGGCAGCCTTCTTCTGCAATGTTCCCAGGGACCCGGACCTACCTCCTGGGCCTGGAAGCCTCGCCCTTCGCAGACGAATCTCCTTAGGCTGCCTCTCCTCAGAGAAGCTGCCTGCAGTCCTGGAGCCTTCGCTCCGCCCCTCAGTTTGTCTGTGCGGCTCTTCCACCAAGAAGCCGCCTAGGCCCTGGGACCCTGCTCTGCACTTTTCACCTGGCTATGCGGCCCCTCCTCTGAGCAGCCACCTGGAGCCCCTTACAGTCGCTCCGAGTCCCAGTGACCCGCCACACGCCTTTTCCTCCGGCAGCCACCTGGTGTTCCGTGCGGTCGCTCTAAGTCCAAGTGACCCACCACACACCTCCTTCTCCACCAGGCAGTCACCCAGAGATCTGGTGCGTTTGTCAGGAGTCCCAGGAACTCATTGTGCACCTCCTCGTCCCGACTGCCACCCGTAGCCCTGGTGCAGTCACTTCGAGCCCAAGCACCCTGCTGAGCTCCTCCTCCTTCTCCAGACAACCCCCCTGTGTTTAGGAGCGGATGCTCTGGGTCCAAACCACTCACCACGCTGCTCCACCGGATAGCCGCCCGGAGCCCTGGCGCAGCTGCTCCAAGTCCAAGCGACGTGCCGAACCCATATTTCTCCTTCTCCTCTGGGCAGCCCCATGTGTTCAGAGGTGGTTGCTTTCAGTCCAAACAGCTCACCATGCACCCTCTCCTTTGGGCAGTATCAAGTGTTTTTTTTTTTTTTTTTTGGCAGAAGAAATATAACAATTTAATCAAGTAAATTATGAATAATATTTAAATTTTCACACAAAAGATATAATGATGAATGAAAATGGAATTGTATTCACATACCAATAACAGTGGATTCTAATGTAAAATGAGAAATCGAAGCAGTTCAGAATTAAGCCTTGTGCTATTGGTTAATAAGAGTCCTAGTTGATGGTGTTGTTTAACAATTGATAATTCTAAGAATATTTATAATAAGAAAAAATGTGATGCTTTGGTATGTTTTGCAGGTCTCTATTCAATTGTCATGTGAGGATGGGCTGACAATTTTGTCATTATGGCTAATCTTGAGTAAGCAACTTATTGCATGATGATATTACAAAAGTCCTGCTTTTCAAAATATTCACTACTGGCCAAATCCAATATCTGAAAATTTCATAATTAATAAATACATTGGGTTATAATACTGAATTCTTAAATATTATAATTGCATTATTTGGAAAATAAAATTCAGATTCATGGTGGAATGAAAAATAAAGAAACACTAAGGTTTGGCTAAGAAAATATCCTTGAGTTAAAATCTATTTATAAATTCAAGTACAATTAAATAAATTTCTTTTGGCCTGGATTGGATTTGAAGAGGAGTTGAAAAGCATGAATTTTACAGTCAGTATTTTGTAAACCTTGTTCTGTGTCCCATATTGGAGTTATTGAAGGTAGTGGAATATTACTTTAAAATAAATTTAAATAAATTTGCCCATGTCTTCCAATTTCATACATTAGACATACCATGGAGTTTAAGTAAAATATGGATATAAAATAAATTGTTCCTATTTAAAACTTTTCTAAACAAAGGAGCTAAGTAAATATTAAATATGATTTTGTTATTTTAAGGAGATGTTTCTTTATTCATTTAATAAATTCTTTTGAGTACCCATTTTATGCAAAGCCTTATACTAATTGCAAAGGGAGTAGATGAATAAGACTTGATATTTGCCTGAATGATTCAGTATTTCATGCAGTGTAGTTATCCTGAGAATCATTATCTTTAGGCCAGAGGTATAGGTAGGATAAATTGAGTTGCAGAACCCAAACTTGCTTTCAGTTTTGGGGGAACTCTTCAGGTACTAGAAAGGAGATATGGCTCATTGGAAGGTGTTATGGTTTAGATGTGAGGTGTCCTGTAAAAGCTTATGTGTGAGATGATGCAAGAGGGTTTAGAGGTGAAATGACTAGGTTATGAGAGCCAATCAGTGAATTAATCCCCCGAAAGGGATTAACTAAGTGGTAGCTATAGGCAGGTAGGGTGTGGATAGAAGTGGTGGATCCCTTGAGGCATGCCTTTTAGATTTATATTTTGTTCTTGTCTTGGGCAGAATTCTCCCTTTGCTTTCTGGGGCCCATTTTCTCAACTTCTTTCCTCTACTACACTCTGCTGCCATGATGTTCTTTCTGACTCACCTTGTGTCCCAAGGAATGGAGCTGGCTGTTTATGGACTGAGACCTCTCAAACCATGAGCCCCAAGTAAACTTGTCCTCCTAAAATCGTTCTTGTCAGGTCTTTTTGGTCAAAGCAGCAAAGATGCTGATTAAAACAGAAGGTATAAGTCTTCTGGGACACTGAATCATTAGAATCAGAGTATGGCCATCAGGGGATTAATTCCATTCTGATCTAGACAGTTACTGAGAATATTTTTAATATCATAACTTGATTAAACCAAATTTTGTTACATAGTTTGGAGTGGTCTAGTCTATGATAAGCTTAAGTAGTAGAATGAACTGTGACTGGGCAAATGTAAGGTGAGGGGTGTTTGTGTGGGGAGAATGAGAGAGAGAGAGAAAGACAGAGAGAGAGAGAGAGAGAGAGAGAGAGAGAGAGAGAGAAGCCAACAGCCAGAAAAACAAATTCTAAGAAACAGTCACAGGCATATCCTACTTCCTGAAACCTGTGAAGATATTACCTTACATGGTAAAGAGGAATTAAGGTTGCAGATAAGGTAACAAATCAGCTGTCCTTGACATAGGAAGATTATCTCAGATTATCCTGTAGGTCCAAGGATATCACTAGGGTTCTGACAAGTGGCAGAGGGAAACAGAATGAGATAACTGGGGGAATGGCAGGTGAGGTGGACTTGATTCACTGTTGCTGGCTTAGAAGATGAAAGAAGGTGGTTTCAAGACAAGCAAATTGGGTGGCCTCAAGAAATGGATTCTTTCCAAGAGCCTGCAGAAGGAACCTCGTGCTACCAACATCTTGCTTTTAGTTCAACATCATCTGTTTTGGACTTCTTACTTCCAGCACTGTAAGAATAAATCAGGGTTAAGTCACGAAGTTAGTAGTAATTTGGTACAGCAGCAAAATTATCAAAACTATGGAAGTCAAACTCTTTGAGCTTCATTTTCCTGAAATCTAAAAAGAGGGTTCTAATATTCACTTCTCAACATGTACTTCAAAATCTTATTGCAAAATGGTATAATGTATTTGTAGTATATTTGTACTACAATTAAAATGTAATATATTTGTACTGCTGTATCGAACAATCAAGTCACAGTTTACAAATCATTTCAGATAGCATTTAACAGAGTTCCGCATCAGAAGCAAATGTCTAAGGTGCAGAGTTGTGAAATAGAACAGAATTTGACAGCTTAGACTGAAAACTGGCTAAGGGCAGAAGTTAAGGGTAGAAGTAAATGGAAAAAATTTCAAGCAGGACAAAGAATACCTTGGGGAAGAAGACTGGAAAAAAAAAAATCTCTAAAACACAAAGTGTTTATTTTAGGCCTGGTGTTGTTTATTAGATGCACAAGACAATCCTATGAAGTAGGCATTTAACTATTTCCATTTTACCCATGAAGTCAGAGGCAATTAATTTGCACAATTCAAACTGCTAGTAAGAGACAAAGCTAGAATTCAAGCAGGGGCAGTCTGGCTTCAGAATCCATGCTCCTTGTTTTTGAATTCTGATGAAATTGCCATATCTGAATTATGTTTCTCAGTTTTATATTCTATAGAGATTTTAGTGTAGATATAATGTATTAATTTAAAATAAGCAGAATGTTTTACTGATTCTTTTTAGTTACACATAACATTATGATTCACTTTGACATAATTATGAAAGTGTGGAATATAATTTGCTCTAATTCAATCCCCAGTCTTTCCTCTTTCCCTCTCTTCCTTTCTTCTCCTGTTCCCTTTCCTCTCCTCTACTAACCTTTCTCAGCAGAAAAATTTGAAAAAAAAAAATTGGGTGACTATTTTGCTGAAAATATCTTGTAGACATTTGCTTTATATGTGATCACCATTCTTTTGTATGCTTGGGGGAAATTTTAATGAGTAGTGTTCCTGATATGAGTCAGAACTCAAATTTTCAGGACCTCTCGTTGCTGGACCATAGGCACATAGGCTGATTGGATGCATGCATGTGAGACTTTAATTTGGAGAAAATAGACAATGCTTGGAGCTTCTGTCTTGCTCACGTCTGGCTCTAGCAGCAAGATCATTTTGTGATGCAACCGTCGTGTCAGTGCTAGAAGCAGTGATATGGCCACAAAACAAATCCTAGGCCTGACCTTTGGTGGCAGTTTTGGAGGTGATAGTAGCTACAGATGTTATTTTCTGACCATAATTTTGGATTTTTTGGTTTATTAATCTTGGAAGCTTAGTCTTAAGTCCCCTTTTTCCAGACCTTCCCACAATTCTATAAATTATCCCATATTCAATAAATTCCTTTTCTGCCTAAGTTAGTCTAAGAGGATTTTGTTGTTTACAGCTAAAGAACCATGACCAAGAGAAGAAAGAGTACAAAATTAACTTTTAAAAAAATAAAATGTAAAAATAAAAAAATAATTAAAAAAAAATCAAAATCCAAACTACAGAAGATGGATTATGGTAGGATCCCAGAAAACTGACTCTATCCTAACTGGAAATATAAAATATACACTTTGCTTATTCTTTAGTTATTTCCTGTCTGAAAACTTATTCTCCCCAACCAAAACATAAACTCCTCAAAGAAAAAAAAAAAAAAACAAAAAACAAAAACTTATGATCTTTCTTATTTTTTAAGATAAGCAATTATTGACAAGGACTATCTTCCATCACTGTTTTAGCTTCCTGCCATACATTTGGTGAGTTGTGCTTTTCCTTTCATTCCTGGCAAGAATTTAAAAATTTTTTTCCTTGTAATTATATGCTAGCACATTGTTTGGGAGTCTTTTGTATCATTTTCCTCTTTTCATAAATTCCCCCAGATTTCTTACTTTTATTGTTTTCTAATTTAATTCTATTGTGGTCAGAGATCATACCTTATACGATTTTTAATCCATTTAAATTTAGTGAGACTTGTTTTGTGGTTTGGCATATCATCTATCCTAGAGAATATGCCTTTTATGTATAATACTGTGTTCTGTAGATATCTTCTAGGTCTTCTTGGATTGTAGTGTTGTTCAAGTCTTGTATTTCCTTGTTGATCTTCTGTCCTATAGCTCTCTCTATGATTGTAAGTGGGGCATTAGCATCTCTAATTTTCATTGTTGAGTTGTCTATTTCTTCATTTCTTTAGGGTTTGTGTTTCATATTTTTGGAGCTCTGTTGTTAAGAGTATACATATTTATAATTGCTATATCTTCTTGATAGTTTGATCTCAGTGTTATTATAAAATTTTCTTTTTTGTTGTTAATAAATATTTGTCTTAATGTCTCTTTTTTTTTTCTCATATTGGTGCAACCACTTAAACACTCATGCTATTTTTCATGGCATATTATTTTCCATTTTTAAATTTTAAACCTACTTGTATCTTTGACTCTAAAATGTATCTCTTGTAGACGGCATATAGTTAGGTCATTTTTTAAAAAAGTCTTCTCTGCCAATGTCTATCTTGTTTTCAGTGTGTTTAATTTGTTTCAATTTGATGTGATTACTGAAACTTATGTTTATCATTTTTCTACTTGCTCTTTAAATGTCATGTCTTTTTTCTCTTCTTCTTTGCTGATTTCTATTTCTTTGTTGATTTATCTATTTACTGAAGCAACTTTCTTATAATCATCTTTAGGTTCATATAGATTTCATAGAGTTCTTTGAACATATTCTTAGTAACATTTAAAGTATTTTTCTAGTAAATTCAACATCTGGAACTGCATAGGGTCAGTTTGTATTGAATTTTTTTTTTTCTAACTATGTGCAAAACTTTTCTGATTGCGTTTTTCCTGAATTTTGTTGCAGTTGTTGAAAACCAGGCATTTCATATACTCTAATGTGAACTAGAGAACAGCCATCTCTCCTTCTAGCCCCAGGATTTTCATTGCTTTTTATTTTTTTTTGTTGTTTGTTTAGTGGCATTCTTGGACAATTTTTGTAAAGCCTTTATTTCTGTATTGTATGACTGTGGAAATATCTGATTGATTGATTTAGTGGTTGCCTAATGATTAATCAGAGATTTCCTTAAATACCCTAGAATAATAAGTCTTCTACCCCTTTTCTATTTTTTTTTAATATTTATTCAGTTGTTGATGGACCTTTATTTATTTTTTTATTTATATGTAGGCCTTACACATGGGAGGCAAGTACTCTGCCACTGAGCCACAACCCTAGCCCATACCCCTTTTCAAATAACTCTGTGTGTGTGTGTGTGTGTGTGTGTGTGTGTGTATACCCCTTTTACTCTCCAGCAGTTGATAATTCTGCTTTAGTTTTTATTCTCTGTTTGCACATAGCCTCAATATTAGTTGAAGGTGAGAAAGTGTAGCTGCAATGGTTAATCTTACATGGCAACTTTGCTAAACTATGGTACCCAGTTGTTTGAGCAAACATCAGTCTGTTGTTTTGAAGGTATTTTGTAAGTAAGATTATCACTTAGATCTTTAGACTTTGAGTAAAGCAGATTTGAACAGGGCTTATTCAATTTGTTGATGACTATTAGGAGAAGACTGAGATTCCCCAGGGTAGAAGGAGTTTCAGACAAGTCTGAAATCTGCAGACCAGACCAGTTATGCTAAAGATCCAGGGAAGAGTTGATGTTGCAGCCTTGACTAAAGCAATACAGAGGTAAACTCCCTCCTAATTAATTGCATGAGACAATTTAAAAAAAAAAATTTCAAATGTACAGTCTATAGATTCTTTTTCACAAGAGAATCCTAAGATTGTGGTCTTCCTAGGTATTGTTTTGGCATTTGAGTAGATGTGGCCTTATAACCATCAGGAATGTTTTATGGCTTTTCAAAAACTCCTATGGGCACCTCCTGATCTTCCTTTAAGAATTTTGGTCAGGTTCTTCTTTACTCTTTATATTATTTCTTCAGGCAGCTATGATGGGGAACAATTGTCACTGGTTGTTTTCAACAAATGCCCTATCATTGAGGTATTCTTCAAAACCAGCTATAGGTAATAAAAATGCACTGTAAATGAGGATTTTCCATGGATTTTAGATAATGCAGTGGAGATGGTACTTTTTGAGAAGCACCCCAACTTGTGCCTTCTCTAGTGACCTGCAAGCCTTCTCATGTACACATTTGTTGTGGTTGTGAAGCTACTAATTTTCAAGGTTACAGTGAATTGGGAGAGGACGGCAGGAATAAGTCAAGTTACAATGTTATAAACCTGACTGTTCTTACTGAGTTCCAACAGTTTTTCCTGAAGAAACACTATCTAGGTTGTTATTAATTTTATGGAGAGGAAAGATTTACTGATGTTCTCACTCTACCTTTCAGCTAACCCTTCACTAGTGTGTGTTCATTTTCTAGAATGATGGGCAGTAAATTCCTAAAAGTGGTTCTCTGATGAGTGGGGTATCTATTGAAAGAAAGAAGTGAGATGTGTTTAAGTGATTTTGGGCTTTTGGAATATTCTAAAGTGAACATATTCCTTATTGAATTAAATTAAAAAGGCAAAACAAAAAATGGTAAAGTAAAAAGAACAGCAAACCATCTCTGTAAAACCATCAAATTATCATTAGCATTTTCACTGGACAATGGGAATACGGATTTTCTTCTTTCTTCCTGCATTTCCTTAGTTTCTGCATTTTCTGAATGTAAACATTATCAGTTTTTGCAATAGTGTTTTTTTGAAAATAGTAGAAAATATAACATAGGTTTTTATCTCAGCTAATTTTACAGAACAATGGAAGTGAAAGGAATCAGATATTATTTGGTGGCCTATTATTTGCTACTATTATTAAAGTCATTTGTTTTCATGTCAATTATATAAAAATGAATTAATTTGATTCTGAAATGCACATAAGCTTAATATGAAGTATCGATTTAAAGTTACTTGTCCTTTTTTTAAGGCATAAAACACTTAAAATACTCTTAAGAGCCTAGGGTTTGAGAATATTTTAAAAGAATTGGAGCAGCTACCCTTTTTATTTCAATTAGTATTTTCTTAATCGACAATTATCTGGAGAATTGCACTCACTTTCAATTTCACTTTACTTTCTAAAGACAGAAATGTGTTATTTTTTATATCCAACAATAATGTCTTTCATAGTCGTGCTTTACACAGTGTGTTAAAATTAAAAGGCTTTGGAGTGTGTTCTAAGATCTCTGTTGACTTGGTAGTTGTTAGCTATGCAGTCTTGAAAGGCGTTTACTTAACTCTTTTGTACTTGAATTTCTAATCTGCAGCATGGCTGTAAGAATACCTCACAGTATGGGTGTGAGGATTAAATGAGATATAATAAGTCAGTATTTGACAGATTAGATGTAGTAAATAGATTTTTTTTGAAAGTTATGATTGAAATATTTTAAGTGCAACACTTTTCTTCGATCACTTTTACTTATCACACTTTGATCACTTTTCTCTCTCTTGCTCCATACTTTTTCTTTGGTAACATCTTAATTCCTTAACATGGCATATGAAGCCCAAGATGTTATGGATCTTTACTATTGTGCTCTATTAATCTTTCAGGGATGTCATAGCAACCTACCAGATAACGGGTGTCTTAAACAGAAGGAATTTATTTTCTCACAGTTCTAGAGACTGGAAAGTCAAGACCATTACGTTAGCAGGGTTAGTTTTGGGTGAAGTCTTTCTGACTTGTAGATGGCTGCTTTCTCACATGGCCTTTCCTCCGTGTGCGTGTGGAGACAGCTGTCTGGTGTCTTTTCTTCTTTTCATAGGGACACAGGTTTCATTGGATAATGGTCCCATTCTTACAGCCTCATTTAAACTTTAAAAGGTCCTATCTTTAAATATATCACAATTTGGTTTAAGCTTAAGCTTAAGCTTAAACACATGAATTTTGGGGGACTCCGTGCAGTCCACAATATATACTATTTAGGATTAAGCTCAGCTGAAAGTGACAGAAAACCCCAGTGGCTTATAAACAGACATTTGTTTCTTTTCATGTGAATATGGGTGACTCTGAGATGATATAACTCTCCACAGATTCAGGGCCCCAGGCTCCTTCTGTTTTGTAGCCTCCCTTTAATATGAAGCTTCACTTTATTGTTAGAGGTAGCTCTGGTCACTCCAACCACCTTCCAGTGAGAAGGAAGAAAGAAAAGAAGAAAGGGTTCATTCACTCCCTTGAAGCTACTTCTGGATGATGCACACACCATTTCTAGCAAACTGCTGCCCAGAATGCAGGCCCATGGCACACCTACAAGGAAGGCTGGGCTACACAGTCTTTATTTGAGGTGACTGTTCTGATACTGAGGAAAATGGGGATATTACTATATGACAAAACAAGTAGCAGCCTGGACTACAGCATTTTCTAACTTTGTTTTTTTCCCCCAATCTTTTGTCCTGCTCTCTACCACAAGTACCCTATGCTTGACTTAATCTGGATTCCCTTTCTTTTCTTACTCTTGCTGGTTTACTATCTTCATGTTTGATTATGCTATTTTGTTTGGTTTGGGAATGTACATCCCTGTTTAAAGTGGATATATAGCACGTGGCCATAAACAGTTTGCAAGCGAGGTAAAACATTTTATCTTTCTGCAGAAACAGGTAAAAATTCATTGAAAGAAGTTTTCCTCTGACTAATCATAGTATACACTAAACCCTAGTCACTGACAAAGCTGTTTCCTACAGTGTAATAATGCCCAATTTATTATTGTTCTGTTGAGTCATTTGTATGCAGTGGATCTCTGTTGATCATGGTATTTTTTTTTAATTCATTTTTTATTGTAAACAAATGGGATAATTTTAAAGAAAAAAAGAACTTGCTTTGGAAAAAAATGCTTTATGTTTTACTTATAATTCTCCCAAGCAAATTATATCAATTCTGTAGTTTGTTCTGGTGTGTATATTGCCTAGATTGCAGTGGACAAATACTCTTTCACTGTTTTTAGTAAATGGCTACTTTTCATTGTTATAATAATTATTTGTTCTAGTTATGGAAAGTTCTTAATATTTACCTTATATACTAAATATTAGTGTCTTTTCCTGTCATTATTATTTTACCATTACTCCTAAAAAAGTTATTTCTGAAGTCTTAGAAGAGTTTTTGTTAATGTCTTTAAACACATTTTCTAGGTAAAATAACAATCAGGCATTTTCCAAGTTTTTCACTTTACATAAAAATTTGTTACTGAGAAGGTAATGATTATTAGGAGAATAAAAAGCTAAAATATCTTTATCAGTCATGAGTAACAATGACTTTCTTTTTCATATCTTAATTCCACAGTCTCCTATTTTTAAATATCACCATTACAAACTGATATTTCATAGAACACAATTTTGGCTAATGTGTCTTTTAGTTTTGGGGTATTTCAGTCCATTTAGGCTGTTATACCATACACTGGGTAGCTTATAAATAACAGGAATTACTTTCTCATGGTTCTATAGACTGGGAAGTCCAAGACCAAAGTACTGGCAGATTCTGTGTCTGGTACCAGCCTGCTCCCTGATTTACAGGCAGCCTTCTCACTACATTTTTAGCTGGTGGAACAGCTTCTTTTATAAGGGCATGATCCTATTCATGAGGATGAATCTCATTCATGACCTGTAAACCTCCCTAAGGTCCCACCTCCTAAAGCATTACTTTGGCAGTTGGGACCATGTGAATTGTGGAGCCCCCAGATAGTCTATAGCATGTGGGTTCTATTGAATAGGATGGGAGAAGTTATTCTGTTATCACAATAGAGTTTACTTCCTACCCATGCTGCATGTTTAGTGGAGGAGAGCTGCTCTACAGAGTCATTCAGGGACTCACACTAGTGGAGGCTCCAACATGGCCTACACTCCACAGTCTCAGGGCAGAGGAAAGAGATTGTACTTTCCAAGATCCATCCCAGAAGTGATACAGATCATCTCCCATTGTGTTTAATTTTCCAGGGTAAGTCATAGGGCCTCACTGAGTTCAACAAGTTAGGTCCAAAACAAGGATGGGAATGTAATCCTCCCTCAGGAGGAGAAATCAGATAATTGTGAGCTATAATATAGTCTACCACAGTCTTGGGGCAGGCAGAGTTTTGCTTCTGAGGACTATTTGGTGGTATAGAAATAAGACAGTATGATTTAAATTTTCAAAGGACTATTTCATGGGACACACCTATTGACTGAGTTGAACTATCTGCTGCTAAATGGGTGAGAGATTATGGAATGAGTGTGACTTATATTTTAGTCTAGGGCTTGGTAAATGGATTCAGGAAACTATTGCAGACCTCTGAAACAAATTAATTGAATTTAAACTTACTTTATAGGACAGTGGTAGAGAAAAATGCAAATATATTAACCCAATTAAATGATCGCTCTTTGGAGTGAGCAAAATGGGCATTCCTTACATTTGTGCCTGAATTTTCCAGCCAAACCAATACAAGTGTTCCATAACTAAAATACTTGGTAACTGATATGAACATTATAAATTGTCCTTAAAAGGAAAATGTCCCCAAATACTAAAATAGTGAACCCCAAACCTCATTCCTTTGTTTATCATTTAAAAAACGTTTAAGTCATGACAATCATAGTCAATGAGTTTTATGACTTTCTTTTAAAAATATAAGATAAACATAATTTTTTGAAATTTTATTTATTTATTATTGAGTTCATATGTATCAGGAACTATAAATTAATTATCTTTAATTTTCACAAAGCCCTGTAAATATTAACTCCATTTGAATAAAAAAGTGAGGTTAGGAAAGGTAAATAAATTTCCTAGACCTCCCAGTGAAAACATAAATTCTTAAGATTGGAACTCTAGTTGGCCTAATGCCAAAGATGTCAAAGTCAGCCCCTTTCCCCTTTGTATCACACCACATCTTTCCACTCAACCATACAAAAACCAAGGTGCCATATTTTCTTTGAATATTTTGATTTTGATCAATATTGCCACCAGTGCAATTAATTAACACTCTCCATATATAATTTGCTCCTGAAAGAATGTGAAGTCAGGGTGAATTGCTCTGATTCTTCACTGCGCTCTTTTCTGCCATCCTGTGTTGGAGGTAATTGTTTCCTGTGATAGATTTCAACAAAATTTCTGCTATTGCTGAGTTTATGAGGGAGAGTTCTACAGAAAGATAGGCCAAGGTGCATAAGCTTAAAAGATGAGCCTTAGTCTATTTTCACAAGATTTTGGCATTACAGATTAACATAATCTCTCCCACTACCTTTTTATTTAGCTATTCTAGGTAGTTTAACACTACCTAGAATAATGTAAAAAAATGACTACACATCACCACCCTTGAAATGAGAAAACAGATATGTTAAGGTCAAATGGCATATATATTCCTAATAAAATCTTATTTTAGTCTTCTCAACATGCCTAGGTCATATTTCCTCTTTGTTTCTACCTCTGTTTTCTTGGAAAAATAAACTCTTGATTGTGCATGTGGCATTACAATATGAATTTAAAAGTCTCAGATCTGGAAGATATTGAGAAAACACACCAAAGAGTGAAATTTGTACTTGCAATGAATATATCCAGCAAAGGACCAAAAGCTCCTATAAATTAATAAGTAAAAAACAAAGAATACATTAGAAGAATGGGAAAATAATTTGAATAGGCACTTCACAAAAGAGACTATCCAAAACATCAGCTTTACCTCAGTAACTTTCAGAAAAATAGAGATTAAAAGCATAGTGATATACCACATTACATCCAGAAGAATGGTTAAATTTGAAATCGAACCAATGGAAAAAGAAAAGCCCACACCTGAAAGCAAGCATTAACAATATCTTATGCTAGAACTATAATACATTGAAGTGAGGGTGTAGAGTGGTCTGATTATTGTAGAAAACTCTAAATCAGTATCAATTAAAGCTGATTATTAGACATAAATAATCCAGTCCTAGGCATATGGCCAAAACATATGTGTAGATCATTATCAAAAGACATATATAGAATGCTATGGCAACATTATTTGTAAAGGCACAATGATAAAACTACTGAGGTGTACCCCATTCTAGAATGGAGACACTTGTACACTGTAGCCATGAGAGTGCAATAAGAGTGAATGCACCTCAAACACAGGACACCCAGTGGTGAGTTCACAGCATGAGTGAAAGAGGCCAGACACAAGAGAACCCCATTGTGGACTTCCATTTATATGGAGTTCAAAAGTAGGAGAAACAGTGTACTGTGAATGAAGTAAAAATGTTGATTACCTTGAGAAATAGGGAATTGTGGGTAGAGTTATGAGACAGGATAGAATGCTAACTGGTATTCCATTCACAGAGCTGGGCTAAAGTTGATAGTCATATTTACTCTGTGAACATTCATGAAACTGTACACTTATGATCTGGACACTTTTAAATGTTATACTTCAATAGAAAGCATTAAAAAAATCTCAAAATACAAACATATACACAGAATAAAATATATTGGACATTCCTTGCCCATGGGTGAGATATGTCAAGGATCAATAAACAGGTTGAAGTTCGTCAGGTAAAATCTCAATTAGAAATTAATATTGAGCCAAAAGTAAACAACCTCTATATTACACCACATCTTTGAACTATTCTTTATGACTGAGTAATTGAGAATTGTTCAGCTATAGTTTGTTATTGGAGAGATTTCCCAATTAATATATCTATTAAGTAGGCAGAAGAACTAATTTTGTTTGTAATAAAATACTGAGCCCAAGAATTTCTAACCTGTCTTATTAGATTATTCTATATCCATGCAGTTTTATAGTTCTCTTTCTCTTGCTCTTTCTTTCTTTCTTTCTTTTTTTTTTTTTTTTTACCTACTGCAAGAAAACATTTCTGTTCACTTAATGGGTTTCAGACCTTTTAAAAAAATTCAGATCCATCTGATATTTATCTTGATTTGGATGTCATTCAGAGTGTTTGCAATGAAAGAGATTTTTCTATATGCTGCTCTAATATCTAGTATCTGTCACTGCCAGTAGACTGGTATGCTTGGTTTTTTTGTCTTCCTTTTGATGAAATATTTCATGAAAATAATGTGAGATGCATAAATATGCATTTTTAAAAATTAATTTCAAATATTAGGTAAGGTTGCTAGACTTGGAGACCAGGTTTATTTACATAAATAGAAGTAATAGCCTGGTGTAATTTTAAATATGAGGATTTTCATGTAACCATTAAAAAAGTGATACAGGTGGTAATTAAAGAAACCCATTTGTGATCTACATATTCATGCAAAACAAAGTTCCAGAATCAAACTACTACCCAGATGGGGTCTTCAAAGACTGATTTTTTGCTTTAGTGCATCTAGAGCATTCAAATATGCATGAAAACTTTTTATATTTGTTTTTACTGATCATCAAAGAGATGGAGAGTGTAAAGGGAAATTTTTCTTTTCTTTTTTTGCAGGTGCTTGACATGAATTATTATTGGTAAGCATAGTATATATTTCACCAAGATGTTACTTTTGGTTTTTTACTATTCTCTTCTTTTACTGCTGCATACCCACCTAAGGTTAATTCTTCCAGCATAAACAAAGGGAAGGGTGGCCATCTCATGCTTACACCCTGGAGGACTTGTCATCTGCTGCCCCTTCTTTATGCTCACCTTACCTCTTCTGTGGGTCTCTCAACATCTAGCTCTTTTTTCCCCACAAGTTTCAGTCAAGTTTCAAGGATGGGTTCATGCCATCCCTACCTAAAAAGTTGTATATGAAGAATTTCAGCTCCTTAATAGATATGTTTAACTTGCTTTAATCATTACACAATGTATATATTTATGTAAACATCAATATGTACAATTTTTGTTTTTATTTATCACCTAGAAACTGTTTAATTAAATAAACACTAAAATACCTGACCCTCAATCTAATCAAGTCCCTATATCTACAAATTTATGGGAAATATTGGCAATAAAGGAAAGTGATTTAAAGAACATTGTAAAGATATAAACAATGAAATTCAGAAAGTGAACAATTCTACTGGACAAATGATATACAAAGAAATGGATTATGAATGAAAACAATTGCATGAATGGAAAGAAATGCAGGAAAGGACTTTTACCTAGATAAGAAGCCTAAGACTACATAGCATGCAGTTCATTACAAAACTCTCTTGGATCCTGGTGAGCTGTTAAAAAAACTATCTTTTTTGAGAAACTCATAATTAACTGACCTCAGAAATTAGATAATATTAAGGAAGTAATATTAATTTTGTTGGGTTTGATAATGATACTGTCGTTGTGTTTCCTCTGTCAGTGATAAATGCTAAGATACTTATAGATCAAATGGAATTTGTTGCAAAACTTTTTTTACAAAAGAGTGGAGGAAGGAACAAGAAGTAGAAGAAGAGAAAATTGGTAACTTGTTTAGTCTGGGCTAGGAGTTCAACTGGGTTCATATGTACTATATTTTCCACTTTCATATATGTTTGAATTGAAAATAAGAGTGCATATAAAAATAATTTTGTGTTTTTTGCCTTTTATACAGTCTTGCTCTATTTCTCTGGCCTCCAAGTTGGTAGTCTCCATTTGCTTCTTCAAGATTGTCCTCCCCTCCTTTTTCTTCTTTCCCCCTCTTCCTCCCCTCTCCCCCTCCTCCTACCTGCTCCCTTTCCTCCTTCTCCTCCTCCTCTTCCTCTTCCTCCTCATCCTTCTTCTTCTTCTTTTTTCTTTCTTAAATGTAAAGCAACTAAGATAGGTCCTTGTTTGGTCTTTTTCCAAACTAGGCCCTGGGAGCCTCAGCAATGAAACCTCAGTACCCTGTCAAAGTGTTTTGCTAAACAAAAGGCCATCTACTCCAGAGAGAAATTATGCTCATTCTTTGCAGCTTTAGGTGATTTCAGTCAGTTCTATTTTTCCCCCTTTCTGTTACATACACCAACAGAACATAAAATGTCACAGAAGAATCTTTGCCATTCCCTTCTCACGATTACTGATAGCACTCGTCAGACACCCTGCCATTGCTTCGCTAGGCAGTCTTTTTATTTTCCCGTTTACCAGTTTGTCTACATACAGCTTTCTAGGATTGAGTTGTGACTGACAACTGTTAGAAGGTGATGCCTCCCACCACCTATTAGTGCCAAGAAGCAGAAGCAGAAGGATGAAATGATCATAAATGTTTTGTGGAGCAAAAAACAACCGACAAAATGCTAAATTTAAAGTAACTACGATTTTAATTTTGTTTAAATAAACTACAGAATTATTCAATTAGTATTTGTATTTAGCTTCCTATGGCATTTAAATTTGGCACATACCTATTGTAAATCAATAATTCTCACTGGCTGAGTGGGATGAATTTCAGGCTCTCACATATATGAATGTGTGCATATGTCATATGTATTTATGTTTATGTACGTGTATGTTTAGGAAAAGCCTCCCTCACCTTGCCCAAGCAGCCAGGATTTTATCTACTCACTTTCTCAGTTCTTTGAGAATAACTAGTATAAACAAGCATTACACAGTGGCTAGCTGTGCAGTCAACTTCTTTTATAATTGTGTTCAGTCAATCAAGTTGACAGTTTTGGTATAAAATAATATTAATATCACTGTTGGTGCTGGTTTTAATGCTTTTAATTATTCTTTGAAAGCATGACCTTAATTAGTTACTCCTACCCTTTAAATCTATTATAAAATGCCTAACAAAAACACAAAAACAAACACATGAAAAAAAATAAGTGATCTTATACTCTTACAGCAGTTTCCTCAATAATTAAAGTTATCAAAGTTTATGTATATTTCTTTGAATATGCAGTATATATTTACACAAAGTGCAAAAAATAAGAGAAGTATACCATAAAAAGTAACTCTTCTTTCTGTCCCTGTTTCTCTTTTTTAGAGGGACAAATATTTTAGTTCATTTTCTTCAATAAACATTCCATGCACATAAAGCATACCTATCTATCTATCCATCCTTCTATCTCATGTGTCATTTATCTTTCTATCTTTCTGACTATTTCATATGAATATATGATAGCATTTAAAAATTACTTCAAAAATTTTATTGTATGGTATCAAATTTACTTAACCTGTCCACTGTCAATGGATACTTGATTTCCAAACTTTGGCTACTACAAACAATACAATGGAGAATAGCATGTGCATATGTTATTTTACACATATGACAGTATACCAGTAGAATAAATTCCTGGAGGTGAAATTGTTGAATATGTCTAGTGGCAGCCCTACCCACAATGTAGACCTCATTCAGAATGTATTCTGTAAATTAGTTATTATTGTAATTTTATCTTCATGACTCTTCTAAAAATCATGTATTATTTTTCTAATGTAAAATGAAGAAATTGAGGTCGGGATGGTTGATGAACTGCCCAAGACCACACAATTAGTAGTTGGACACTAGGAAGTTAAAGCATTTCCCAACATTCTTTCTCTTAAGGATTTGGAAGAATTGTCTTTTGAAGCCTTGGATTGTACAATTTTTGCAAAGCAGAAGACTGCTCAAGGACTGTTCTTGAAATGCACTGATGTTTTAGTACATCAAAGAAGATTCTGTTTATCTCTGTCTTTGCGGAAGCTTCTGGACATTGGTGGAAAATCATTTCTGCCTCCTCATCTGTAAAAATCACAGGTTGGACCAGATTCTCTCTGAGATACAGAAATAGGTCAGTTAGCACAATAGGGTGCCATTTCTCCCAAATTTAAGCACTGGATGAAACATCTTGTTTGCTGTTACTGAGGCTGGCTTTGAACTCACGATCCTCCTGCTTCAACCTTCCAAGTCCTGGGATTATAGGCATGTGCCACCGTGCCCGGTCTAAAGTTTTTTTTTTTAAAGGATGTTTTTGTTTACTCTGCGAAGATATGATGCTTTTCTCTTTCTTGATAATACAGTATAATTCTTTTTCATGGGATTATATAATCTCCTAGTAGTTGATATACAAAGTGGATACACAACAGAGAGGGTATAGTTAGAGAAGAAGGTGGTATTAGGCTGCCTGCAATTGTCTGGGCATCATGGTACGCTTCTTGTGATGTTGCTGTGAATGATATACATTCATGGTAGTGACATTTAATTTGTCCTGGTATATGGGTTTTAAAAAATATACTGATAATTGTGTGATTGGTTCTGTTACATGTTCCAAGAGTTACAAACTGAGCTGTGCAAAGTGCAGGTGTGCTTCCATAGATTTTACCAATACTGCTTCCACTTTGTCCTCTATCCGGTTTTCTTCCCGACAAATTAGGGTTTAAAGAATAAATAATTGTTTTGGAAGAAAAAGAAAAGTAAAGGTCAACATGATTCTCTTTTGCCTGGTCTTCCTAATTTTGGAACTCTGCTAGAAGCATTTGCAGAAAAACATTTGAATGCTAATAATTTCGTGCTCTCCATTCAATAATGTAAAATGAAATAACTGTGTGCATTTTTCCAAGTTAATACTGTAATTTTTCTAGAGCAGATCATCTTAATTTACTTTTAAAAATTACTTTAATTATATATATTTATGGGGTTCAGTATAGTAATATGATACATTTACTCAATGTATAATGATTAGGGTAGTTTGCATTTCCATCTTCATGAAAATTTACATCTTTATTTCTTTATGTATTTTATACAAAAAGGAAGGCCTTTCATTTCAGAAAAATAAATGAGTAAAAAAGGAATCCTGATGATTTGCTTTGATTTATGAGACATTCTGCATACCTACTGTGTATACAAGTTTATTTTTTCCTTTTATTTAATTTCCTTATATGTCCTTGGACTCTGAATAAATACAGGTCACTGAAGAAATTATAGGTGGAGACAATTAAAGTCTAGGAGTCAAGTAAATAAAATAGCAACACACCCAGGAACCCAAATTAGAGATGAAAAATAAAAAATAAGAGAAAATATTTTCTTTCTTCTTCCTTTAGCCATTTTCTCCCTCTTTTTTCATCACTATCATTATTTTTATTTTTTTTTTAACTTTAAGTTCAACAATGTATTTTTCTTCAGTATCTTTCCTTCTGGCCATCTACTTCTGGAAAGAATAAAGGAAAAAGGGAAGGAAGGAGGAAAAGAAAGAAAAAAATTATGAGTTACTTCCCCAGTCTGTTCTGTAGACAGTTTGCATTTTTGAAAAGTTTCTTTCTTAGAAATATTTCACAAGCACAAAGAAAAATGAATGATTTGAGCTGATCATCCCCTTTCCCCCTCTGACTCTAGGATTTTTTGTGGAAATCTTAGGCCTTCAGAAAATTCTGTAAGTTCTGAAGTCAAGGAAAAGAAAAGTCTGAAAAGAAGAAAAGCACTACAGGACAGAGCTCAAGAGCAGAATGAGGAGGACAGAAGAAAGAACCAGGAACTTGAAGATTAAAAAAACAATGAAAAAAAAATTACCCAATCTGAACTTCAGAGAGGAAATCCTTGGGGAAAAAAGTGAAAAATCCTTAGGCACATTGAAAGGGCAACAAAAGAGGTAAACTTCATGTTGCCACAATTTCTGAGGAAAAAGAATGTGGGGCTGGAAAAGTATCAGAAAAAATAATGGCTGAAAATTTCCCCAATTTAGTGAAAGAAATAAACCTAAAGTTTCCTAAAACCGAGAAAACTCTAAACAGGATAAACCAACGAAGTCTTGGCTGGAAAGGAACAACGAAAGATGTCAGCAAGGGGATTTCATTTATTTCAAAATTTTGCAGGGCATGGGCCCTTCTTCTAATTTGTAAGGAAGCTTCCTTTCTTGTTTTTCTGTTATCATCACTTGTATCTGCAACTCTCTGGATTAAAAATCCAAAGCATTCTACATTAAATTATGTTATAGGCTAAATAGGTTATTATGGAGGGAACGTTGGCTAGTTGTTAAGAAAGCATTATTATTATTATTATTTTTCTTTTTGCCTAAGTAACTATTGAGTTTCAAAGGACAGACCTGCACTTTGTCTTTTGGATGCGCTTCTTTGATGACTGGGCGTGGGATAGCTTGTGTTCTGCCAAGGTTGATGCTTAGCACTAATGTTTAGAGACTGTCACCTCATGGAGTGTATAAGCCAACAGTGAGCAGTTATTTTAGTTAATAGATTAATAAATTTTGGAAAAACATTCTTTTCACATACAGATTCAATAGCTACAGGGTTCTATACTATATTCAAGGGAAAAAAAAATCAAATCTTCGTTTTGGAATACAGGGTTTTGGGGTGGAACCCACCCTTTGAAATGAATAGAAGGGGCTCTTTTGTAGTACAAGTGTAAGAAGGAGTAGAGGAACACACATGCACAAGCGTGTGCACACACCCATGCACATGCCCACACACCTCATGAAGCTATTCTTTTCTTAAAAATCACCTTGCACAGAAATAATTTTCATTTTGAGCAAAGTATATAGCAGCAGCCTTTCCTTCCTCCCTTCCCTCCTTTCTCCCGCTCTTATTCCCTCTCCTCCCTCCCTCCCTCCCTCCCTCCCTCCCTTCCTTCCTTCCTTCCTTCCTTCCTCCCTTTCTTTCATTTCTTTCTTTCTTTCCTTTTTTGTTTTTTTCTCTTTCTCTTTCTTTCCTTGTCTTTCTTTCTCACTTCTCCTCCCTCCCTCCTCAGTCCTTGCATCTGTCCTTACTTCCCTTTCTCTTCTTTTTTTCTTTATTCCAAGAGAAAAGAGGAGACAACTTTTTTAGATCCTAGGCCCAGATTGCTTTTCTGTGCCACTCAGCAAGTTCCTTCTTGGTCATAATCAGCTAAAAACATCCGTGGGCATGTCATATGATATGCCTATTTATTTGTAAATTCACTTAATTTTCAGTTACCATTTTTAATTACTATCCATTATCCATGTCTAATTTTTTTATGAAATACCTGAAATAACTTTGTTTTTTTTTAAATAGTTTTCACGTGACTGAGATTTTATGTATTCATGGATTATTTATTTCCTATTTCAATCTGGTTACTCTGGCTTGAATTTCACAGTGCTAGAGTGAAAATCAATAAAGTAAGAATATTTACATTCTACTTTTTGCGATCTTAGAATCATTTAACAACTCACATTATTTAGTGTGTCAGATTACTATGAAAGTCACTAAGTGAATTTCTTTAGAACATAAACAACCTATTTGTCCTGCATATCTGAGATGCCCAAATATGTAATTAGTTCCATGTACTTTAAAAATAAGAACATTTCAAATTGAATAGAAGAGAGGCGTTTTCATGAAAAATGGGTGTGTGCAATTTTGGTTTCTTTCAGCATAATACCAACCCCAGAGAAGAAGTCTCAGGGTGTACCCTTGCGTTTACACTAATTAACTCCTTAGGTGCCAGTGCCCTGTTGACTTTGGATCAACTTTGTGATTTAAAAAAGAACAGGTTATGCAGTAATTATGCAGGCAATTAGATATCTTAGGGCTTTGGTCTTGTTTTGAACTGAATTATTTAGAGATGAATTATCCATGTTATTCCTCAGCATACTGTCCTTGAATGTGCAGGAAGTGAATAACAAGATATGCAGGTCTTTTAAATGTGTGTGTGTGCGTGTTTGGGTCAAGTAACTATTTTCATATATATTTTGAGTTCACCGAATTCATAGTGAACGATCACTAAAGATACAGCACCATTTGAAGACAGTTGACTGTGTTAGATTTCCATTCATGTAACAAAACTTGAGATAATGAATTTATAAAGAGAAAAGGTTTAGCTGATCTCAGAGTTCTGGTTTCAGTTTCCACTGCTTTTATTCTTGTGTCAAGGCAGCATGTCATGGCGAGAGCATGTGGCAGAGCGAAATACTGCCCATTTCAAGGCCCAAATGTGAAATAGAAAGGAAGAGGAGAGTCTGGGGTCCCACTGTCTTCTTTAAGGGCATGCCCCAGTGACCAGAAGACTCCCACTTACCCTCACTGCTCAATGGTGCTAAGCTGGGGACCAACTGAGCCTTTAATACTTGGGCCTCGGTGGATATTCCATATCCAAACTATACCACTGACCTTTTTAAAAGTTCAGGGATGCTACCATGGGAGACTACGGTAAGGGTAACAGCAAGAAAATGGGAGTGCAGAGAAAATAAAGACTATGGTGAATGATTACATCACATATTAGTGTTTCTACTAAGAAGATATTCATGTACAAATATCCTAACATGTCATATTTTAAATATTTCTAATAATATTAATATTTCTGGTAACATTTCTAATATGAACCTTTCAAGGGCAAATTATGTCAATGGCATTCTAAAGCATTTCAAAGTGGGAGAAATGGATCAAAAATTTCAACCCATGTCCATTGTAGAAGGTCCTGCACACACACTGTGTTATGCATATGGAAATGTGGATTTGGTTTTGCTAGATCTCTAGTAGGGATTTTTCTTTCCTCCTGCCAATCTAC